>NC_077224.1:47605666-47927987 GCF_024763615.1 Phlebotomus papatasi
TAATAACGAAGAGTCAACCGAAAACCCTAAATTGGCAACCTATGTAGTTTTGGAGATATTTCGTGAAATGTGTACGAAAACAGAGAAAAAATTACACTAAAACCGATCGCATTTTTCAGAGCTAATGTCACGCCCCTGTGTAAAAATGTAAAAAATATGTAAAAATGTAAAAAATATGTGAAATGCAAAAAAGGAAAATTAAGCATTTTTGAATCTTTTAAACATTTTCTGTAAGCAATATCAAGATTGACATTGCTTACGAGGAATATCAAATATATCTTGGGAAAGCCATGAACAAAATTTTATTATGAAAACCTATTGATGTGAAGTGAAATAGGGTAAATGCCCTAATTCAAAACCATTTCCAGGCGCTTTAACTTTGACAGAAGATTCAACACATTAAATTCATATTTTTTTCTGAAGAGAATTACATAAATTTGCTCCTTGACTCTTCTAGAATGTTACTGTTTAGTGAAAATTCTTTAGATAAAATTTGAAAACTTTTTAAATACAAGAAAAATACGCTAGGTTAAAATGTTTCTATTGGAAACATATTAATCTTAATGGAGACAAGGGAAAGTTTCTAATTGGAGACAAACAGTGAAACCGGGATGAAAGGCTTCCAAAACCTTGTTGAGTTGCTCCTGAGTGCAGGATTTGTTCTTATTCTTGGTCTTTTCTCCTTTTCCATCTAAAATAATAAGAAAATCTCTCCAAAAAAAGCATATTTTCGAGGTTTCCTATTGAAGCATTTGCAGACACTTCAGAAAACCCCTTTTTGTTCACGAAATAAGTAATTATTTAATTTGAAAACTTCACGTACCGTTAACAACAAAGATTAGCACTTAATTTTTCTGAGAAATTATCCAGAAATATGACATAAATGTTAAATAAAACGAATAAACAACGGTCACCTTATTGTGTTTTTCATTGGAAAACATGGTCAATTTCGATTTATTTGGAGCAAAATTAACTAAATAATGAAACTGTGGTATAGAAAATATATAAATATGGTAATTTAGTATTGTATTTATCATGAACACAGTGATGTTTCCATTTGGAGTAGCGAAAAATTTCCAATTAGAGCAGGTTTTGAATTAGCTTAATTTACCCTAAGTCAACGATTTTGTACACATAAAACAAACTCTCTGTGGTAAAATAACGTTACTATTTTCTAATTAATCGTTCTTCTTCCACAGATAGGTATTTCAGAATGTTGTCTGTATTAAATGCTCAATATGTTGATTTTTTCACCTTTAACGTATAATAGTACCAAAATTAATCTTGTTAGTAAAAATGTAAAACAATGAGACATAAAAATACAATTTTTTTTCACTATTCGCGAATAGGGAAATAGTATGACTTGATCAATCAATTTTAAAAATCTAAAAAATTCTTTTTAATAATTTCTTATAGTAATATACATATGTTATTTTTAACAGATTTTGATATAATGACACGTAAAAGAACTTGCGATTTAATGTATTTGCAACATTGGCAATAAAATTGCAATCTAAATATATTACAGTGACATATTCACAGCGAACAGATTGGGCTTTTCTACATGGTCATTGCTTTTTTACGCCTTCATTGCTTTTTTACACTTGGAAAAAATAATCAAAAAATTGCGGCACTAAACCAATTTTTAGACTAATTTGATATTTCTTACGCCTTATGAGACAATATTCTTTGAAAAGAAAATGATATAAGGTAAAGTACCCTTACTCGACCGGGTTCCTCTATTCGACCGGTGGGTCAATTTTTGAATATTTGATGGTGAATTTCATCAATTTCTATGAATTTGTCACTGATTCGTAATATTTAAAGAATAATTGACCTATAAATGTTAGATCATACACAAAATATTATAGCAAATATAATTAAATTGAATAAATAAATCTACCGGTCGAATAGAGGAACCGGTCGAATAGAGGAACCGGTCGTTAGTAAAATTTTCCGATTATAAGTACCTTGAGAAAAGAGGAAAGAGCAATTGACCGGTTAATTGCTTTTTGCTCTTAATTCGAGGTTTTTAGATTTGGCAAATTTTACTAATTAATCATTTTCTTATTAAAGAATATTGTCTCAGAGAACGGAAAAACATCAAATTGGTGCAAAAATTGGTTTAGTGCCGCAATTTTTTGAATATTTTTTCCACGTGTAAAAAAGCAATGAAGGCGTAAAAAAAAGCAATGACCATGTAGAAAAGCCCAGTCTGTTCGCTGTGATTGTCTACATTATTGATTATTATCATTTATCCAGAAATTCATACTAAAAGAAAGTGCTTCAAATTGAAGAATTGATTAAGAATTATTTTGCTATTTTTGTGTATTGAAAAAGCCTATGAAAACTCCAGGAGGGCAGGACAAATTGAGGACTTTGTGTTCTTAATACAACGCAAAAAATAAAGCCGCAATATATATTTTTAAATTAATATTTATTAAAAAAAAACGACCATAATTGTGCATAATGCATGCACTACTTAAGTTAAATACGGTTAAAGTCATAGAACCGACACTACTTCAACATAAAACGGTTAATATTATGTTCAAATTCCGCACAACTTAGGCTTAAAATGATTTCACGTGTATGTAATACACTCATAGCTTCAACATGAAAAGGTTAAAATTGCAAATAAAGAGCGCACAGTTCCAGTACAAAACGGTTAAAATTGAATATAAAATCCTCACAGTTTTCGAACGAAACGTTTAGCAATATGGATCGTTTTTACTCGGATTCTATGAAGATGTTATTAAAAATCGATATAATATCATAATTTCTGTGTGAATTTTTGTTTAGTACGTTAGTCTCATTTTAATAATAAAAAACGATGGTTTTAAGAATATTATCACAGAAACATTCGTTACAACAGAATCAGTGTTAGCAAGGAGACACTGACTGATTCTATTCATGAACATTGTTTTCTGGAATGTGATGTCTTGGGCAAGGTATATAGCAAAATCCCCAAAAAAATTATCGTTATGAAGAGAGCAAGAAATAAATCTTAATTTCAATGATTTTTACAATATTGGTGATTGGCAGAAACCACAATTGGAAAACTCCAGTAGAGTAAGAAAGTATGTAGATATAGAAGTTCAAAAATTATTAATCGTTGATGGTTACTATTATATTGGTTCAACCGGGTAGTAGAAAATTTGAATTGGGATTGCCAGTAAATTTCATCATGCATTTTAGACGACAAGCTTTACAGCAAAAAGCCACAAAATATTTTACTGATTACAGGGAAATCTTTGATTGAGTAAAAAATAAAAAAAAAATGAATTTGATATTTGATGGGTATCAATCAATTTTACATTCTTTACATTTTAACTTTACATGTTAAAAATGTAGCACATGTTAAGGGTTTTTTTACTATGTAAAAAATGATGTGAAATGTAAAATGTAAAAAATTCGCCCAACTCTGGCAACAGCATAAAATCTCCCAAATCAAAGAGAAATCTGAATGCTTCAGTAATGATTCTCAACTTTGATTGCTTTTAATGTTTTTTTTTCTTTCCAAAAACGATCAAATTTCAGTCAATCATGACAATTTCTCTCTATCTGCTCAATTTGTGTTGAAGTAACTTCACGATTTATGGACAAAAAGACAATCAAAATTAACTGAATTCGTGAGAATGTTCATCCATCCCTTTTTGCCAAAGGCTAATGTTTTAAAGAGGTGACACTAATGATACCGGTTGAGACGGTTGAGACATCAAACACTTTCCAAGATAAGCAATTTAATCAATTAAGAGGTAGTGTCATCAAAGTCGCTCATCTATTAAATGCGTAGAAATGTTGTTTGACAGAAACAGTTGGTTTGGGATTAACAAGAAGCACAACATGCCTTCAAGAAATAAAGAGATAGAAAAAAAGAGAGAGATCATAAAATTGACCCAGAATTCGGATGATCTCTGGATAATGTTTATTGGTCTTTTATAATTTTATCACTTGAGGGCAATGAAGGTTGATTAGACAGTGATGAGCAAAATGAGAAAATTATTGTCATACGACAGGTTTAAGGAGCATGAACTTGATATGAAAAAAAAATCTTTAATCTTGTAACGATATGCCGATATGGATATATACAGACCACACAGACTATACTAGAATTACCGATTTATATGACGAGTAAATTATGACAATTGTTGATGGAAGCGACGAAACATTTTTAATGTTTTTGCTCCTCTACAGATTGTGAGAAATTTGTGCCAAAATTTAATATTTTGACGTAAATTTTGCTCAAGTTATAGGTCTTTTTTAAGGCCTCTACACATTTGGGAGCAATTTTCATCAAAATTGCATTTTTTTACAGAATTTTGACGTTTCCACCTACAGAGGTGTAGATGATTTCCTTCAAAATGCAAATTTTGACGAAAATTACACCAAATGTGTAGAGGACTATAGGTCTTTATTACGGCCTATACACATTTGGGAGAAATTTTCGTCAAATACTGCATTTTTGACAGAATTTGGCGTTTCCACCTACAGCAGTGTAGATGATTTCCTTCAAAAAGCAAATTTTGACGAAAATTGCTCCCAATGTGTAGAGGCCTATAGGCCTTTATTACGGCCCCTACACATTTGGGAGAAATTTTCGATAAAAATTGCATTTTTGACAGAATTTTGACGTTTCCACCTACAGCATTGTAGATGATTTCTTTCAAAAAGCAAATTTCGACGAAAATTTCTCCCAATGTGTAGAGGTCTGGCCTTTATTACGGCCACTACACATTTGGGAGAAATTTTTGATAGAAATTGCATTTTTGACAGAATTTTGACGTTTCCACCTACAGACCATCTCCTTCAAAAAAGCAAATTTTGACGAAAATTGCTCCCAATGTATAGAGAGGCCTTTAAAAAATAAGGTTGTAGTTTTTTCTTAAAACTTTGAAAATTATCTATTGGCTCAACCGATTAT
The DNA here is from genome assembly GCF_024763615.1 of Phlebotomus papatasi. NCBI lineage: Eukaryota > Metazoa > Arthropoda > Insecta > Diptera > Psychodidae > Phlebotomus > Phlebotomus papatasi. The sequence continues at coordinate 47,610,588 of NC_077224.1, forward strand.
ACAAATTTTGGTTAAGTTGGAAATTTTTTGAAGACCTTTTTACAGCCTAGGCGGCCTAATTTTATTTATTTATTCGTTGTTATCTATTTATTAATAGAAAGCTGAGTGTTTCAACTGGAAATTGTAAATATCGTAAATGCAGAAATTTATTAAAAATAATTTTCATTTTATGCGTAAATCATTAGAAATAAGTCATGTGAGAAAAAAACTAATAAGGACAATAAAAAAAGCTGCGTCTGGTGAAACAATGGGGAAAGAGAATTTACTATTGTTGTTGTGCAATTATCTAAAAACCGTCTTAGAATAAAATAGAGTTAATAATAAATTATATTGACAATATGAATTTAATTACCAACGCTTTATAGATTTATTTCTGAGTGAAACTATGCAGTCGTGTTTAGAATTTGAGAAATAAATGTTTTTTTTTAGAATATTTTAACTGACTTTGAAAAATGTAATGTGGAGCATTTTTGGGACATAGGGGAAGTGCTCATAATTTGGGACAGAGTGCAATATTTTCAGTACAAATTTAAGTTTTTTGTTGCTTTCTTTTCAGAAGTGTTGTTTGGGACCTTGGTAAACAATGTATCATCTTTGCTTTTTTTCTAAAATTATTTTTAATACGTTTAAAAGAGAATAAATATTTAGAGATATACATACTTGACTGTAATTTTGGACACCTTGCTTGTAATTTTGAACTCTTTGCTTTTAATTTTGGACAATGCTTGTAATTTTGGACAGCTAATCCGGGTAAATATGATGCCCATTGTTCATTTTAAGAACTTAACTTACCAAATCTTTATCTTGTTTATGAGAAGGGACCGTAGAATCTTCCAAGGAGCCCAGAAACTTTCCATTAATTCATTAAAATAGTTGACTTCAGTACTCCAAGTAGGGGAGACTGGGGCAAAATTTGTCAAAATTTGTCAAAATTTTGCCCCAGAAAATTTCAATGTACACTATTTTCTAAAATAAGAGAGACTGAGGCTTGAAATTTTAATTATTTATTATAGTTTCAAGGGATTCGTGAAAGGATTATGTAAAATAAAAAATAATGAAATTTTGAGCCCTATTTTTGGAATATTTGGCTTACAGAAAATATCAATACTAATTACCTCAATTTAAGCACATTTCTTGTTAAGACAGACAAAAATTGTCTTCGACAAAGTAGTAGAGGAATAAATTTCCTATAAAAATATGTCTATTTGATATTTTTAACGTTTGCTAGAGTAAAACGTAACAAATTATCCGAAGACTGACAAAATTTGCCCCAGCAATTTTGAGAATCTCCACAAAATCGACTTTTAGAAAAATGATTTGAAAATCACATTTCTCTCGAGATAGAGGAAAATAGTCTTCTGCAATGTTGTAGAGCAGTAAATTTCCTATAAGAATATGCTCATTATAAAACGTTTAAATTTTCTCAGAGTTCGTGAAAGAATTAAATATGCATTTTGACAAGTTTTGCCCCAGTGTCCCTTATGCGCGGATTCGCGCATTCCTTTGCCTTTCCGGAACTCTTTTAATCCTTTAAGGACGACTGAAACATTGTTGTCCCAAAAACGAAAATAACATTTTTTTGAGTAGGGTAGAGTCAGTACTTTTTCGCCAGTAAGCACTTTTTCGCCACCTGAATTTAAATCACATTTTAGGAGCTCATAATTCTCTTCTTAAATTTTTATTTTTATTTTTTTCGCAGTTAATTAAAATAAATCGTTTTTATGAACAGGTTTTCGAATTTATCTAAAAAATTCTAAATATTGTCATATGACAATGCCATACGGTTACGAAATTCCCTTACTGGACTGTTTTGTCTATCTGGATTACATTACGTTAAAGTCTCATTTTCTTTACAAAGATGCGAAAAATAGCGTTTTCAATGTAGGCCCAGCTCAATATTGCCCTACTTCTCCCTACTTTTGTTAAGTAATAATCTGTTACAACTTTAATTGTATGAACTAGCAACTAACTAGTTTAGAAAACTGAAAGAATATAAGAATCAAACACGTTGAAACTAATGAAGTCGCACTGCACTTGAGTGATAGAGCGCTTGTTTTACCATACAAGTGTCCAGGTTTCGAATTCCTTTTAGGTCAACAGAATTGTTGTGGCAATAAGCATTACTGTTCTACACAGAGTTCAGGATTCAGGACTAACAAATACGAAAATCTAGACGATCATCTGAGATGTTCTTGCACAGCTAATATTCTAACTATTTTTGCAATGTTCAAATAATTTTTCTTATCAGTAGATGTGATTAAATGTTTCAACAAGATTTCTCTTTTATATTTTTTGATAAATATTTTTTCAATTAAACTTCCTCTTTAAAACGTGTGCGTGATATTGCATGTAATGTCGGCAATCGACAGAGCAATATTTCATCACTTCTGTCAAGTTGAAAAGTGCTAAAGTAATTTTTAACTGGCAATAACAACATTAAATAGAGAGAAAACTGTAAAATGTTGTCTTTTCATTGACAAAGGCATTGAGAGGAGAGTGATATTAAGTGAAAAGAATAAAAGGAGGAGTAGAAAAAAAATAAAAGAAAAACAATTTAATGGATAAATATTAGATATAAAGAAGAGTGTGCGTTCACGTTTTAAAATTTATGGTCTCTACTAATTCATTCATTTTCTTATCGTTTCTTCTTGCAACATCCTCCAGCACTTTTCTCGTTTTTTTGTTATTTTTGTTGTCAGTTCTTCTCTGAATTTGTTGTCAAAGAGGAAAATGCATTTCTATTTATAAGTCTGAAATTTTAGTGGACATATAAATATATTTCTTCTTCAAGCTGTTGTTGTTTGAAGAAGTGCATTGACACATTTTCTTTTGTTGTCCCAGGAAAGACAAGTGTGTGGATATTGTAGTAATTTTATATCGAAGCCTTTTATGGTATTTTCTTGTTGACCAATATAATGCGTGGGAATAAATTCCATTTTGTCTTCAATGATGATAGTGTGTCTTGCATGAAGTGGTGTCCTCATATTGAATTGTGATATTAAGCATATGATAAAGTGAACGTGTTGTAAGTTAATTAATATAAATTAATTCGGTCAACGTGTAATAGTTGCACTATAAATAACAACGAGAAGTAATTGCAATGAAACAATCTGTTGAACAATTAATTTATTGTACAAAATACTCTTCACGAGACGGCATGCACTTTGTAGGTATATTAAAGAAAAAAAAAAGAACAGAGAGGCAATGAACTCGTATATTGAAAAATAATTACATCACACACGAAAAGGTAAAAAGTTACTTGAGAGAAATAGAGCCTCTTGAATGTTGTCTTTTTGGTGGGATAAATTTAAAATTATTACATATACTCTACCCACTTTAATGCTTTATTAGACGACATGAAATGTTTATAGTTTGACTTGCAATCTTATTTGCTTATTTAATTTTGGTATAAAATTTTCTCAAGAAGTGCAAAATTTCAAAAAGAAAACATTTTTCTATAATTATCCATGCTCTCAGTCTGAGGGTAGATTAAACTGCAATTTTTACCAGTCATTTATCTCTTTGAAGAGTCAGAATCAAGAAACCGCATAAAAGAAAAATAACGAGAAAAAGGTGGAAAAACTTTAAAGCCAATTATACAGTCACGAATAGTTTAATTTTCACCACCAAGTTTTTGAAGAGTTCAAAATGCTTCATTATTTTCTTTTGACGAGTTAAAATTTGATTGTATGATGGGCACTCTTGTTTCTTGTTCTTTATAAATCTATGAGGAGTATATAAAAAGTTGGAAGATTAATCATATACAGAGGAAACTAATATGATTTTAATGAAATTTCCAGCAGTTTCAGATGTTGGCTTAAAAGTTTAAAACAAAACGAAAACGTTAGGTTACGTATCAATAAACACGATGTAATTTTTTACACTTAATATTCGATATATTAATAAAAGAAAATTCTCAATAATTCTGTGAAATCATCAACGGTTGAGTGGAGATCAAAATAGGCAAAATAGGTTAAAAAAGGAGGTATATCTTCATGTGGCCAAGAATGGTGCATCTTATAAAAATGTAAATTACTTTTAGATTATTGTCATTTGAAGTAGTTCCGGACTTTGTGACAATTGCCTCTTATTTGATCATTACCCCACTTTTTGGCTATAGGTGTCTAAAAAACCTTAATTTTACATTATGATACCTAAATATGAAATAGAAAGATATGGTGTTTTTGTGCAAGGTCCAGTCAGGAAGTTACTATTAGGGGGAGGTGGGGCTATTTTGTGCTGTGGGACTACATTGATATGATTTTTTTTAATTAGGGTAAGGGCTCACAATTTTGAACAGGGTGCTTATAAGCATTAATGTACTGGGTTTGAAGTGCAATATTAGGTGAGATTCTTAACAATCACGTAACAATACCAATAACATCACGTTCTTTTGAAAAATTATAGATAACATTCTGGTCTCCATTTCACCCATATATTACTTTTCTGTCAGTTCATACAAATCCTTGATATTTTGGTTTAAACACAAAATTTGTATAATTTCACGAATTTGATTCAAGGCAACTGAATGTCGTCCCCAAACTTCAACTCTAAATCGAATTTGCATGTATTCCGAGTTAGCTCACATTAAGAATCTCACCTACATAAGCCGGTTAGGATTATCTGTCCCTTTTCAATGCTAATTGACTTTTTTGTTACCCTCTTTTCAGAAAGGTTGTTTAGAAACTTGGCAAGCTATTTATTGTCTTAGTTTTACTAAAATTAGTTTTAATGCGTTTAAAAATTAATTGATATGTAGAGGTGAATTTGACTCGAATTTTGGACAACTTGGTTATTAATGTGGACAACATGGCTGTAAATTTGGACAGCTAATCCGCCTCAACAGAATGCCCATTGTTCTTCATTTCATGAACCAATCTTACCAAGTCCTCTTACTGTTCATGTAAGGGAAACGTAGAATGTCACAAGAAGCCCGGAAACTTTCCATATCATTCATTAAAGTGAGTTGACTTCGGTACTCCAAGTACATGCGGATTTGCGTAATCCTTGACCTTTCCGGGAGCCTTTCAAGGCTTTTCTCGCTACATCTCTTTCGTAGAGATGATGCTCCTTTGTTTCTCCAGGCATTTGTCCAATCTAGTCATCACAAAAGCTAAAACTTCACGAAATTTCCAGAGAAAAAGACCTGTCCAAAATAAGGAGTATCACCTCACTGGTGAATGTCTTAAAAAATTTCCCATTTTTCACACGAAAAATCTAATTCACAAGGCAAATCTCACTTCAGGTCAAATGTACAAATCATCAGTAACGTGAATCAACACAATATTCAATGAGTATTCAATAATATCACTCAAAAAAAGCGAAGAAACATTGTTCGTACTTCTCCACAGCTAAATAAGACTGAAGTAAACACGAAGTTCTGTCATATTTCTCGTAAGCAATTGCTCACACTGAATTTTCAACAAAGCAATTTTAACTCAAATCATATTCAAAATTTAACGAATTTACTGTTAAAATCTTCCAAAAGGAACAAATATTTAGATAGAATTCATTATTTATCAAATATTGGAATAAAAATCCATCATTTTAATCAATTTATTTTTAGTGTTCAATTTTATCCTCAAAGTGTCCAAAATAAGAAACTGGACAAAATTATGAGCCTTTCCCCTACCTATTTTTGTGCTGTGTAGTTTTAGATAGTAAATACTCAAGAGAAACTAACGAGACATAGTTTAAATATGGTTCATATTCGTATGGAAATAGGTTTAGAAAAAATAAAGTTTAATTGCTGGAAACTGCCTCATCATCTCCTATTTTTAATACATTGTTCTAATGGGACAATACAAAAAATTGAGTACACAGATTAGTCTGATGTTTTAACATAGGGGAAAGTCGGGCACCTTTGAATTTGGGGCATCTTTGAAATTGGTATTTTTCCCCTATTTTTAAATGGAATTGAGCCATATCATAATGTAAATAATTTACTTGCTCAATATGTTTGTGGAGCTAAATAATATCATCTCAATTTTATTTAAAAATAAGAGAAAAATCCTACACTGAGTGAGAGTAATCCGAAAAGTTAAACTAACATTCCGGAAATGTTATTTTTACCCTGCAGTATTGATCCAAAATTGGTGTAAATATTATGCTTTTTAGGTGTATCAGGGGTTAAAGTTACCATTTTCCTTGTTGTTTTACCCTTAAAAGGTGTAAAATTAACACTAAAAAATGCTGATATATTTTCACTCCTAAAAATTGTTAAAGTTAATCGCACCCCCGTTTTTTTCTCAGTGTAATTTCAAAGCTGCCTCAAATTCAAAGTTGCTTCTCTTCCCCTATAGCTGAAATTTAAATGCTTAGGGTAAATCTGTATAATTTGGAACAGAATATAATGGAGAATTTTGAGATTTCCTAACTATTTCTGGTCGGTAAAAGCCAAAAGTCACATAAAAGAGGAAAGAGCTTTCTTTTATTCACTTTTTTGATCTGAAATAGTTACGAAATCACAATACACAATATTAGATTTTGTTCAAAATTACTTTAATATACTCTAACCTTAGGGAAAGGCTTTCAGGCCATACTCTGGATTCGAACACTTTATATTTTTCCTTATTCTTTTAATAATTCTGACCATTTTTTTAAGACGTGTACGACTTAAGACTGACTTTTGAAATATTATTGCAAGTAGGTGAGATTCATTGAAAGAATATGGGAAAAATATAAAGTGTTCAAAGCCGGAGTGTGTGCGAAGCCTGAAAGTCCCTCTATAGTTTTTTTTTGGTTAAATTTATCAATAAGTTTTCAAGTTTATTTCACGGAAAATTTACCAAAGTTACATTGAAATTAATTGCCTAGATTAGTTCTTCCTGACATGTAAAATGTTTTTACTTTTATTCCCATAACACTTAAGAGAAATTTAAAGATATTTAAAAGGTTTTGCCTGAGACCATTAAACATTCGTGTCAATTCTGTCTAAAATGCCCTACCAAGAAATCTCTTGAAGATACCGAAAAAGGTAAAGAATAATTTCGAAAAAGATGGAGAGAAATTGAGTGATTTTCATTCGATGATTTCATTGAGTCCCAAACACATTTTTTTACGTGTTTTTTATTATTTATTTTGGGAGACACAAACTCTCTGAAAATGGTGTGAAGTGTATTTGAGTTGTTGAATGAAGGAGAGTGAACAAGAATCTCAATGGGCGTAGGAGTGTCTATGAGGTTTTTTTTATTTGGTTAAAAGGTGATTTTATAAGGCAATGATCAATAATATTACGCATCTTAATGGAGTTCATATGAAAATTTGTCTTTTTTTTCACTATTGCCATCATCATCACTTGAAAATTTAAATTTATCATATTTTACAACCGAATGAATTTTGGCATTTAACTGAAAAAAAAACTGTTCAATGGCAGTAAAAAGAAAAGATCAATAATTCTGTGGCTGTATTTAATTGCGTGGAAGACAGACTTTCTTAAGCACACTTTCATGTGAGTAATGAGAGTGAGAAAAAGAAGCCATTGATGGATCATTGTTAATTAAACGAAGCACCATGAGTAAACCTTCCTAAGTTTTATCCAAAAGAGCAATAAATTGTATTAAATTTTCTCTATTTGTCTCTCTTTTCCAGATTTATTTTCTTCAATTACACTGAAAGAACTGAGATATTGAAGTGGATTCCATCACGTACCATTGGGCAAAATGTCTGATAATGATAAGGATAAGGACTCATCCGTCCGGGTTGCTGTTAGGTAAGATTATTACTGCTTTTGCTCTTTTTCCAACATTCTTCTGTCACAATGTCGTTATAATGTTAAATCCTTGGTCATTGGTTCTCTGGTAGAGAGCAAAAGACATTTTTCTCCAATACCTCGAGGAGAAATGCACTTGAAGAGAAGAGAAAGAATTCTATAAGTCTTGATTCTTCATTTTAGTCAGTATGAAGTTTAAAATTGAAAAACTTCACGCATTATGAATTTTAAAGGCAATGGTGAGCAGGAATAAGGCAAAAGACACAAAAAGATCTGTAATAAAAAAAAGGCACCAAAAAAGTTTTTTTGTTTTTGAGAGAAAGAACACGAGTCACGGGTGGTTTAATGTGGCAAAATGTCTTCGTATGTCGGTTAAGAAAAATTACTTTATCTCTTTTATTGTGAACGTGTCTTTTATTTTATATTCTTTTTTTATTACTGTGTGAAATTTTATTAAACGAAATGGGAAGAAATATGAGGAGTTTTTCAAAGTCCTCTAACTTAAAGTTTCTTGGGATTCCTTAACTTTACCGGTATATTTTTTTTAAATTTATTTTGCAAGGAGATAATATAAGACTTCTTGAGTAAGCTCCGCCCATAATTAATCTTATATCAATTTTATGATTCTTATATTATTTGAATGGTAAAGTTGGTAAGATCGCCGCTAAGCCAAAAATAATTCGGAATGTCGGCTCAGAGGTCTGATAGTCTGTTCGCACCTTTTTATGTGGACGAGCTCACTCCTGCTATTAAAGTGATGAAAAACAGGAAGACGGTAGGCATTGACGGCCTGTACGCTGAACAGATAAAGAATTTTAGACCTGTCACAGTTGACTGGATCCTTAAATTCTTTAACCATTGCTTGTATCATCACAAAACACCGAGGGAGTGGTGAAAAGCTCATATAGTGGCAATTCTAAAGCCTGGAAAAGATATCAACGATTCGAGGAGCTACCACCCGATTTCTCTTTTGTGCCATCTCTTTAAAATGTTTGAAAGTATGCTGTTGAAAAGGATTGCACCTGCTGTAGAGGGCAGGCTGATCGGAGAGCAAGCTGGGTACCGCTCTGGCAAATCCAGTTCCGGTTATGTTTCGAACTTCATTCAGTTTATTTACCGTGGTGTCACGTATAAGATTAATATTAATATTAAGAAAAGCCGGAAAGAGAAGTATATAGAATGCAAGATTTCAAATGGAAAATCATGTGTGTTAGAAAGAGTACACTCTAGTGGAGTAATACGATCAGTAAGATATTAATGTTCGTATTAATTGCTTTCTGAATTGTATTGCAATTCGAGCAATTTTCCATGCGTGACAACTGTGATTCGGTCAGTTTTCGAGCGAAACGCGAGAGAGAAGCAACCCGGCTAACACATTAAGTACTTATTAAGTACCTAATAAGTTCTTAACTCAATAACTTAATTTTAAGGAGTTGTAGAACATTCAACTACTTAAAAATTATATGAAAATGAGACAAACGTTAGCGCTTTGTGGCGGATAGTGAAACTAATATGACATGACTCAGCCTTAAGACTAAGTACTCATTAAGGTCATTAAGTGGTTTGTATTAAGGACATGAAAAGTATTTTCACTAAGTACTTATTTAAGGACTTTCAACTAAACACCTTTTAAATATTTACCTTAATGCATATAAAACATGTATTTTTATTCTTCATATTGTTTATTTCTCAATGAATAGTTAAAATTACACTTTTGCCTAATTGGCAAGATGAACACGTTGCTATCGTAGCTTTGTTGTGTTGTCCGGCACAACACTTTTTCCCTGGTTGCAATTGTTGCCGGACGGAACTGTTGCTGTCCTTAAATTTCTCTTAAGACGTGTTTCAGATGCATCTGGAACAAAAAATCAATAGAACAATAAAAAAAATTGGAACTTTTATTGGAAATTTTAGCTTCCGTATCGCAAGTTCAGAGCATAAAAGGAAAAATTTATTAGATGTTGGGATACTTGTGGGCAAATAAACATTCCCTAATTACAATGTATAGGGACTACGGAGAGAGCCTTGAGTTACACTTACCAATTTAAGATGCAAAGAAGAATGTTATATTATACTTAATTTATTTAATTGAACTTTACTGTTTATAAATTTATCAGTAGAAGAAAATTAAATTTCTGAAGTATTTAATACGATTTTGTGGTTATGTTTTTCTGAAATGTCAATTTGTTTCATCTCTTTCTAACCAATGGTTGTGTTCATCGCATTCTCTATTCTAATTTCCACTTTTTACCACCATATGTCACTATTTTCTCCAAAAAATCTTTAATTAAGTACTTAATAATTACTTATTAAGAACTTAATTTATGAACTCGGGCTAAGTTATTATTTAAGAGCATCTACAATGCCTTTAATTATAGCATTGCGGTAGTAATAGCTTACCTTATGTTAGCCGGGAAGATAAAACACTTGTTATCTTTTTTTTTTGGCATTCCCGCAGTTCAGAATGTATTAATCTTAATATTAATCTTATATGTGACATGGTCATGAGGATGTTTTCGTGAAAGGTAAAATCACAGGTATTGTCTTCGTTGACCTCTTGGCAGCCTTTGACACAGTAAACCACATAATTCTCCTTTCCAAGATCTACAATCTTACAAATGACTACGGCCTCACACGAATGATTGGGGTTCTCTTAGAGAATCGTAGATTTTTTGTTGAACTCCGTGGTCAGGAAATCAGAGGTAGACTGCAAAAAAATGGCCTACTGCACGGTAGTGTCCTGGCTCCTACTTTGTTTCATATCTACACAAGTGATCAACCACTGCCATCTCCATCCAAGGCCTTCTTGTACGCGGATGACTTGGCTCTAGCTGTTAAGGCAAACACGTTTCGAGACGTGGAAACCCAGCTTGAGACTCGTCTTGTGGAATTTTCTAAATTCTACAAGGAGAACCAACTAAAGCCAAATCCCTCTAAAACAGAAGTATGTAAGTTGTTTTCATCTGCGTCACAGGTGGACCAAGACTTGAATGTAATATGGGAGGGAAACTTTCTGAAACACAATTTCACGGTTAAGTACCTTGAAGTTTCTCGATCGAACTCTTATGCCGAAAATAAGACACAGGCTGATCCTGGAGAATACTCAGCTCGAAAAATTTGGCGGTAAAGGATCAGCCAAAACTATCATACACTGATGATTTTGGATGAAGGATTAGCGTTTACAGTGTAAATTTCTATTAAACCTCTACACTTTGATTACTGAAAGACTTCTTAAGTGCAATATCAATGGATTTTTCGTACAGAAAGGTACAGTATGACTTTCCTATTACTCCAATCTTAACGCATTTTAAGATTTTGCGACATTGCGTACCATTAATCTCGTTTTTTCACCTAATTGACATTTCGAAAAGCACCCAAAAACACCCAAAATGAAGCTTTTTATTTTCAGCACTGGCGCTGATGTCACCTAATCCCCTTAATTTCACTATACCTCACGAATTTAGAAGATCAGCCTGATCCTCCAAATTTTGGGCTGATCCCTGAGTGTATCGACACCAATCCTCATTTTTCGGGCTGATCCCTAAGTCGACTGATTATAGTAATATTAAAAAAAAGGTCAAATCACGAAATAATTTACTGCGAAAACTTGTCAACGATCAGTGGGATGCTCAGCCAAAACTGATGCGTACCTCTGCACTTGCCCTATCTTTTCCCCTAGCAGAGTACGCATAGCTGAAGTATAGAAGACATCCGCGCACACTAAGCAAGTTGACGTCGAATCGACGTCGTCGATCTATACGATACCGCCCGTATTATAATAGGATGCTTAAAAAGCACTCCGGTTGGCAAACTCTATCCCTTATCAGGAAATGCTTCTTCATTGGTGACAAGACAAATAATTTTCTAGTAGAGAGATGTCTAAGGTTCTTTCTGACCCGAAGCATCTTCTCCATGGCCACAAAAAGCTAAGAGCAATTCTGAAGTCTCGCAGGAGCTTTTGCCACTCTGTCAAACCATTTGACCAATTTCCAGAGGAGGCCAGACTCAATATGTGGAAGGAATTCTTTCCACTAGATTTTGTCGAATTAAGGGAAGACCTTCCTCCTTGTAGTGACCAAGACTGGAAGGCATGGAAGTCTCTCAATCCTTTGAGAAGCGTCGTAGCGCGCTCGAGAGACAACAGACGACGATGGAGATTCTCCGAATGTGACATCCTATGTGACTGTGGGGTGATCCAAACCATCTCCCCCTATTTATGTGTTTGTCCGTTGTCCCCTGTCCTTGTCTCATGCGAAATAGGGGATTTGATGTCGGAAAGTCCGCTTGCCATTAACGTGTGGCCCGTTTCTGGACAAGACAAACTTAATTTTTAGCCTCGACACAAAGACACAAAGATCCTCCTGTGAGAAACTAAGACCGTCTTCAGACTGGAGGTTTAGTCCAGTTCCCGAGGGTCTCAAAACCTTAAACAGCAATCAATTTTATTGATTTTTTCAAATGTAATAGGTTATTTGCCCGTAATAATCCAATCCTAAGTCAAAATTTTCCAAAAAATCTTGACTGATAAGATATTAGAGAAGTTAAGCCATATGGCTAAGCCTTAGGTCTGAAGCCCGTATAAGCCACGCCCTTTTTCAGACTTTACAGGAAAACAAAAAAAAAATCGCCGTTTTCCGTTGTTAGAAATGCTTTGTAAAGAAAAATTAAGTTTTTATAAGTGAATAAGCGGAACTGTGTATCGTCTTTAACAAGTTAAAATGGTTTTAGTAGTTTGATTTAAGGATATTACTTCCGAAAGTAAAAGGATTTAAAAATGTTAAATTGCCTATGTCTCTTGAAGTTATGTGAGACAAAACTTATTTAAAGATGGACTATAATAAGAAAGTCTAATAGTACATTCTTTTATTTACATTTACATTTACATTCTTTCAAGATATAGTAGGGTAAGGCTTATTATTTTTTTCATATTTCTTTAATGAACCTAATGGCAATATATTTTAATAGCCTGTCTTAAGTCACATATTTCCTGGAAAAATTAGTTTAGATTCATTAAAGGTAGGGTAAAATGAGGTAATTTGGAACAATTTACAATTTGGGACATTTTAGATTTTCTTGTTTTAGGTATGCAAAAGGAAGAAAAGCTCTTCCTTTATTTCTTAATCGTCTTTTTCTTCTATTTCGCGGTCTTTGTTTTCTCTTTGCTCATCTAAAACAGAAAATCTCAAATGTCCCAAATTGTAAATGGTTCCAAATTACCTCATTTTACCCTACATGGGAAAAATATGAAATAGTCGAAGGCAGAATATATGCGAAACCAGAATCTTTCCTCAAAATAGTTTAAGTATACTGTCGTAGTTTTTATTAAATGCATTTTTTAAGTGAGTGAGGATTTTTCGCTAGTTTTATTGATTACTCTCCCCCTTTTTTTCAAAACAGATAATCGATAATTTTTCTCGCAGAAATTTATTAATTAATGGCAATATTATTCAGTGAAGCTAATTTTATGAATTTTTCTCAATCTCCTTTGGCGATATGATAATGAATATCTGGTGGTGATAGACTGTGAAGTTATGAAGTGAAGATAAGCAATACCGCTGAAACTGTTATAAAGTTGAGGATTACAATCTCCTCAACACAGCTGATGATCTTTTTTTTTCTTTCATCTTCCTATTCAATGAGATTTCGTATTATATATGTATTTTTTGTTGAGAGACTTATAGCATTTATTTTCTCGCAACATGTTGTTAAACATAGATTTTCTCTCATCTACATGGATACAGAAATAGTATTTTTTTTCTCTTTTATGTATTACTGCAATGATGGTAGATTACATAAAACGTAGAGTTCATTTGTCTCATCTCACGTTAAAATATTCTTTAGAAGAATCTCTATCTCTCTCTCAGGCTAGTGACGGAGATAAAGTTTGAAGATCACACAGAGAATGAGAAAGAAAGAGGATGTAAGGCAAATTTAAATGGACTTGTGTATCATCTTATTTTTATCACAGACACTGATTGCAAAGACCACGGCAAAGACACTCTTGTGCGGGATGATGTAGAAAGTAAGAGCGAAATTGGATGATAAATAAAAGCCATGGTGTGCGAAGAGGCGCGAGTTTCCAACAATATGAGGAGATTTTTAGAAAAGGGAATTTTCTTACATAGGAAAAGGTAGTTTTATTTATAAATTTAAGCCACAAGTAGCATCTCAATGAAGATGATGAACTGAGAGATATGTTGGGATTAGGGGCATAAAATACATAAGATACCCGCAGAGAAGAATGAAATGATAGAAATATTCTCACTTTTCACTTTTGCAATGAGTGAGAATTATTTAAATTAAGAGTAGCTCTGATGATGTGGCACTACTTAACATTGATTCTCTTCTGTCTTTTGAATTAATTGACATGATAGTTATCAAGAAAATCGGAGTTTCTATATAAAGGTAAATGGAAGTTTAAATGACGACACCAGAGCCCGGCGCGCGCCGACTTTTAGCCGTTTTTAGCGCGCCGCCCAGCTTTTTTCTTAGCCGCCGCCGCCGAGAAATTTCGAGGCGCGCCGCCGAGCACGCCGCTGAAAAGTTTTTGGCGCGGCGCCGTTAGGCGCCGAAAAAAACTTTTTGCATTCCAATACAACTTTTTTTATATGTCAATTTCTGCGATTGTTAAATAGGAAATGGGGCACTTTGAATTGGGGCAACTTTGAAACTGTCCTAAGGATGTATGGGTCCCATCCGTCTCTACCGCAACCCACTGTACCCCGACCCTTACTATATCCAAATGGACCGGACTCTATCTTTAAAGTTTATTAACCTATTTATTTCAATGATTTTTTGTTCGCCTTTTCCACTCGGACTATTTAAATTCACAATAGAAAATGACCAGTGATATAAGCCCAGATAAGCTTATGGTAGCTGAGATTCTCTACAGGCGACCTCAAAATGCGTGTTTGAGTTGAATTTTGGAGGTAAAGAATCGCGTCGAGCCAATTTTATCCATTTTGACCGACGAAAACCGTTTACTTGACGCGATTCTTTACCCCCGAAATTCAACTCACAATCGAATTTTCACGCATACCAAGTTGCAAACACTCCGAGTTGCATGCATTTCGAGGTCACCTGTAAAGAATCTTAGCTACCACAAGCTTATCTGGGTTTATCACTGTTTTTTTGTTGACCCTGTTTTCATGTATACTCAAATTCCATTATCGTTTTCTTTTGAAACCTATGCTCCACAATTTGTTTTTGTCACCAAAAAACTAACTCTTTTCCATAAATTTCTCACTATGCTTTTTTTTAGTTTTTTTTATAATTCTTTTAATTTTATATATATTTTTTTTATTTTTTAAGCGCTCTCTAAAATCGTGTGTAAAATACGCACAGCGCTAGCAAAAAACATACCTAGAATCGTTTGCAAAATACGCACAGGGCAAGCATAAAACGCTATCCAAAATCGTGTTTAAAACACGCACAATACGATCATAAAT
This sequence comes from Phlebotomus papatasi, assembly GCF_024763615.1. Classification (NCBI taxonomy): domain Eukaryota; kingdom Metazoa; phylum Arthropoda; class Insecta; order Diptera; family Psychodidae; genus Phlebotomus; species Phlebotomus papatasi. The sequence goes on from NC_077224.1 coordinate 47,625,747, forward strand.
TGGTTAAGAATACGTTTAAAAATACGCACAGCTCAATCATAAAAAGGCTAAGAACGAGCTTAAAATCACGCACAGATTAATCATAAAACGACTAAGGGTGCTCTTAAAATCGCGCACAGCTCAATCGTAAATCGGTTAAGAATGCGCTTAAAATCACGCCCAGCTCAATCGTAAAACGGCTAAGATTGCGCTTAAAATCACGCACAGATTAATCGAAAAACGGATAAGAATGCGCTTAAAATCACGCACAGCTCAATCGAAAAACGATTAAGACTGCGCTTAAAATCACGCACAGCTCAATCATGGAACGGTTTTAAGCGTAATCTTAACCTTTGTTATTGGGATGTGCGTGATTTTAAGCGAATTTTTAACCATTTTACGATTCAGCTGTGCGTGATTTTAACCGATTTACGATTGAGCTGTGCGTGATTTTAAGCACATTCGTAACCGTTTTATGATTGATCTGTACGTGATTTTAAGCGCATTCTTAGTCGTTTTATGATTGAGCTGTGCGTGATTTTAAGCGTTTTTTTCGTTTTACGATTCAGCTGTGAGTGATTTTAAGCGAATTTTTATCCGTTTTATGATTGAGTAGCGCGTGCTTTTAAGCGGAATATCAACCGTTTTGTGCTTAAGCTGTGCGTATGTTTAAGCGCAATATTAACCGTTTTATGTCTGAGCTATGCATGTTTTTAGGCACAATAACCGTTTTATGCTCAAGCTGTGCGTGTTAAGCGGAATGTCACCCGTTTTGTACTTCAATTGTGCGTGTTTTTAAGCGGAATATCAACCGTTTTGTGATTAAGCTGTTTGTGTTTTTAAGCGCTAACCGTTTTATGCTTAACCCTTTAAGGACGATTGGAACACGGTGTCGCATAAAGAAAATAATTTTTCCTGACTACCCAAAGTTATTTTTTTTCTTATGTCTGTACATAATTGTAAGGTAGAAGATTTAAGGAATCTACAATATTTTTTGAAAGTCTCTAGCTATTTGATATGTAGTAAATATTTAAGCTCAAAAATGGTGAATTTTTAAATTCTCAAATTCATAATTGATTTTATTTATTTTTTATACTTCCAATTTTTTTTAAGCAAAACCCTTTCGCTACTAAAAACTACAATACTCATATGTAATATTTTTCATTAAAGCGAAAAATATAATTCATTGGTATTGTCAGAAAAATTACTTAAATTTTTGGGCTATTTTTGTCCCTATCGTCCATAGAAGCACAAAATACACCGAATCAGACTCTGTTGGACTTTCCAAGTTTAGATGTAAGACTAATTATTGATTATTTTTTCCAGTTTAATTTTTATTGTTGATTTTCTGTCCGTAGAAAGTATCTCGTTGTTAAAGGGTTAAGCTGTTTGTGTTTTTAAGCGGAATAATAAACGTTTTATGCTTAAACTATGCGTGATTTTTAAGCGCATCATTATCCGTTTTGTGCTTAAGCTGTGCGTGTTTTTACGCGAAGTATCTGCCCGCTCATGCTTGATGTAAGCATGTTCTCAGCACAATTTTGCCCGTTTGATGCTTGAGCTGTGCGTGTTTTCAGCACCATTTTATTTAACAAATAGAGATGAAACCTTAAAAATAGATAAATTTCATAACTAAAAATAGCAACGAACCTTCTAAAAAGTGAAAAATTTTTAAGCATATTATATCGTACTCCATACAATATTTATATGGTTTGGAATTGAATTGAAAATAAATGTTATTATCATAATAATCATACTCGTTCACTTAAAAAGTACAGTTTCATTTCATTTACAAAACATAATCTGTGCAATGCATTTCGCAAGATATATATCAACCAGTCATTACCATTCAATTTAATACAGTAAATTTTTATATGTTTCACGAAAATTTAATAAATTTCATGAAAATTTCATAAATTTAATGGAAAAACATAAAAAACGTATCTGACAATGACAACAATCGTGAGAGTAGTTTTCGAGATATCCCTAAAAAACATATTTTTTAGGTCACCCTCTAACGGGTTACACAATAAATTGCACTATCGTATTTGTCGTTCTAAAATTAAGTAATATGCAAAGTTTCATAAAGAAATTTCTTCCGATGGCCCGAGTACTTTCCTTGTCACGGTAATTTTGTCTTCCGAAAAAATCTTTTTTCAAAAAGGTCTCCGAAAACAAGGTCCCAACTCCGAACGGCTAAATCTTTAAAATTTTTAAAAGAAAATTTCAAGGGATATAGTACAACAGTTGCATTTTTACATGCTTAAGAGGCTTAAGAGTTTAATTCATACTTTTCAAAAAAAAAAAATTATACTTTTGACAAAAATGTAATCAAAATGTGTTGTTTTTGCCATTCTGACCCATACAATCCCTTAATTATTATGAAAGAAGTATCAAAGCGTCACGCTCTGTCTGTGGAGTTCGATCGGTAAAATGAATAACTGGACGAATTCCAAGACGGTTGGAGTATTGTTATTTTTCTGAAACTACGAAAAGGCTTCACTTCAGCTCATAGAATTATTTCCTTTGTCAAATAATTGTCAAACAATTTAAAAAAAAAAACCCAAAGCGATAATTTATAGAGCTTTCACGAACGGTTTTTCTTGAGAAAAATACAGAATATTTGAGAACAGCAGATTTTGTTTAAATTTCTGCATGCAATTCGAAGAAAAAACAACCGGCGCGCCTGGCGCCGTCGCCGCCAAGAGCTTTGGCTGGCGCGCCGGCGCGCCAGCCGCCGCTGACTGTAAAACGAAATTTAGCCGCCGCCGCCGAAAGGCGTCTCGCGCCGGGCTCTGGACGACACCATGACTAAAAAGAATTAATGAATGCCATGCAATAATTATGAGATATAATTGTAAATAATTGTTGAATTAGAGGTAAATTCCTTTTGAAAAATTTATCGTCTCAATTTTCTTTAACTGATTGAATTTGCGGCATGTAAAAGAAAAACCCAATGAGAAGTTGTCGTCGTCTGCATCAACAATTGTTTTAACTATTTTATTACTTTAACATAATTTGTATATCATAAGACTATTATAAATGACAGAATTTTACAGAGGCTTTGAAAAGTATTTAATATGAAAGAAATTGTGTGAATTTTATGTTATAATGACATTAGTCAAAATCAGTTTTAAGCCCAGATAAGCTTATGGTAGCTGGGATTCTTTACTGGCAATCTCGAGGTGCTTGCAACTCCACTGAGAAAAAAAGCGGCTAAGATTAACTTTTTTCGTCATAACTTTAACACTTTTCAGGTGTAAAAATATATCAACATTTTTTATTGTTAATTTTACACCTTTTTAAGGGTAAAATCAACATGAAAAAAGGGTAACTGTAACCCATAATACACCTTAAAAGGGTAATATTTACACCGATTTCGGATCAATACTGCAGGGTAAAATAAACATTTCCGGAATGTTATTTTGACTTTTTAGGATTTGCTTCAAAATTCGATTTTGAGTTGAATTTTGGGGATACGATACCTTTGGGGGTACGATACCGAAAAAAACTGTAAGAGAAATTAATCATACAGTTTTCTTTGCCCACCGTTTATCGAATTTTCGTTTCATTTCTTCAATTTTCTTATATTATTTTTAACTAATGTCACCGAGTATGAGATGAGGTAATACGGTAATCAAGATTTTGCGTAAGAATTGCAATGAAAATGCGTAAAATAACGAAATACAGTGAGCATTTTAATGTCAATGTGATTCTGCCCTAAATCATCTAGCTTCTTCGGGTAAAGTTACCTAAAAATGCAATTTTTCGATGTTTTCTAACATATTTTATACTAATAGCGCTTCTGGTGCCACTATTACAAACTTTAATAATTTTAGAGAGTCGGTCATCTAAGGGTCTTCAATATTCTTTCAATAAAGAATTAATTCTATTGAGTAAAATCGGAACTATAGTTATCAAATTTTATCAGAAAATATCTAAAATGGGTTTCCCATGGACACAAAATAGGAAAATAGCGTGAGAACGATGAGAACTTAAACACATTCATTTTCGCATGTAAAATTCATATCGTCGACGGTTGTATCATAAATTATTCTAAATGCGTTTTAAAATTTAATCATTGAAAATTTATTTATTTATTTTTTTTTATAAAAAGATAAAAAAATGTCTTCTGAAATATAATAAAGACGTTATAAATTCAGTACTTAATCTAAGCTACGTCTTAAGTACTATGTCACTTCTGTTTGCCTTTGTCGTAAAACTGTCTTTTTCGATTTTACAATTTAATTTTCTAGTGAGCATAGTCAGCTAAAAAAGCAGCGTTTTCAGCATATTTTTGCTGAATCGATCAGAAAAAATTATGCTGCTCGGTCAGTAGTTCTCGGACAAAAATTGCTAACCGACTATATCGAAATGGCACTGCCTTTCGCATTTAAATTTAGCATTTAGTGTTCGCTAGATTGTTTTTAATTTTCGTATAAATTCTGATATATTTTAATTTAAAGTACTAAAGTTATAGGGTAAGTCAGCCAAATTTCGGCATAGTTGCATGCAAACGTCAAAGTCTCAAGTTTGAAATGTAATATTTAAAATTTAAATTGATTTTTTTATTCTTTCTTCTTAAAGAGTGTTGCTTGGAACCTTGTAAAGAGTTTACCGTCTTTATTTATTCTAAAATAATTCTTAATACATTTTAAAATGAATAAAAATATAAACATAGCTTTGGTGCCCTATTTCGGCCACCTTCATTCTCATAGTTCCTTGCCCTTCGGGAATTCTTCCAATATCTTTTTCACGTCATCTCGTTTGTCGAAGTTACATTTTTTGTTATTCTTTTGCATTGTATAATCTCTAAAGTACGTAAAATCTAAAAGTTCATGGAAATTCGAGGAACAAAAAAGGTGGCCGAAATTGCAAGCTGGCCGGAATTTGGCACACTTACCCTAGCTGTAAATATCTCCTGAATAAACTTCAAAATGCAGATACGACTAAAGTAGATGCAGATGACGATATATTCACTCTTAAATTCTTCCATTTAAGTATTCAATATATAATGTTTTAACAACAAATTGATAAATTGAATGAATACACCTCTCTATATAAAAAAAATGCTTGCATTACCAACACCTTTATGTTAGTTTCTTGTGAAATAATTCTCACATGCATATGCTTAATTGGAAGGTAAAATGTTATAAGATTTGCAGATAGATTGCCTTCTGTGAGATTTATTATTCAACACCAATAATGTACGTATGGTCGTTTGCCAAAATGCAAGAAATAAAAGAAAAAAAACCGCTTTGGAATTGAGTCCAATGATAATTTCCTAAAATAAAAGAAAAAAATGACAAGACAGATCTTGATTGTGATATTTGTGTGGCAAAAATGGCAAGGAAACCATTTCGATGGACAACAAATTGTTCAAGATCACAGAAACATGTTGGAAGGTTATTTATTTATCTTTCATATACAAATTCACAGATTTAAGTTGAGAAGTGTGTGAAAGTTTATCTCTGTGTGACTATTTGAATTCAAAGTATGTCTATCTCTAGCGTTAATTATATGCATCTTAAGCATTAAAGATAATATTGAAGTAAGAAAGAGTTTTTATCAGTCAACAAGGTTGATAATAATGGGTGTTGGAAAAGGTTAAAATAATTGTACATTGTTGACGGTATTGCTTAAAAAGAGTTGCTTACGAAGGTGTGGTATGCTATGCTATTATTGAGTTAAGATTTGTCTCTAAGAGATGTTTCACGATCAGCTAATTATTCTTCACAGGAAAAACTTTTATGTTCTCACAGAGTGAAGAAGAGAGCAAATATATTCAAATGAAATGTTGACTTTATGTTAATACTGAATGTTTAGATATTGACTTCTAAATATTTGTCTCGGAAAATCTAAAAATGTCTCAAAACACAATATTTTTACAATTTAATCTGTTTCTAATCGAAACATGATGCTTAAAATGATACCGAAAATTTTGTTAGATAACACACCGTTTTTGTTTATTTCTTGAATAAAAAATACATAACACTATATTCTGTTAACACAGTGTGACACGAAAGTCTTTAGAAATATTTATAATTGCGTTTTTGGTCGGTTAAAAGAAGGTGCCAATCAGAAATGGAATAAAGACTTTTGACAGTTTTGTCTATAAGGAACTTTATAGTTACACTGTGAATTCAAGCAAATAAAAATGAAGCATTAAATAAGAGATTAAACACCCATCAATAGTTGTCTGTAGGCGAAATAAGAAATAAAAAAAAACCTCGTCCGGTATATAAAAAACATTAACAGCCATTGATGTGCGGAGATGCTAGTGAAAATCCGCATGGTAAATTGAGACATAATTGAGCTATTAAAGCTAATTCATAGAAAAGTATCGAGTATATATATATATGAAATATTTAATTAAAGCTGTTTTACAATATCTCAAAATCTGGGACGATATTTTCCTTAACAAACCTGATAATTTGTACAAACAATGACGAGGGAAAACTCGAAGACTTTGAGTACTTTACCATTATTTTTGGAGATATACCGGCTATACCGGTGAACTCTTGATTTAAATGGAATTTTCATTAAAAAATTGAATTATTTGTGTATCATTAATTCATATCACTTTGAATCCATTCAAATATGTTCAGAATTACACAGTTTTCTAGTAAAAACAATTTCAATATTCATTAGTTTAACTGCGCGAACTATTTACGTAGACTATCTTTCAAATGTATCCGAAGATAAAAGATAATTACTGGGGGTCATAGGGATCTTGTGGAGTTGTGCAGTATGCAATGCTCTAGACACACTTACTATGCCGCAAGACGGCGTAACGTAATTATAATCAAAATGATGATTTGACTAAATTCCCATAAGTTTCCCATTAGCTGAGCCGTTTCTCAGCTTAAGCTTAGAGCTTTTGATATTGTCCTGGACTACAGAGGTGCAATGCCATGGAGCGTTGTCATGTTGTAATATTAGTTGCTTTTTTTTGACCGATTTTGGTCGGTTTGAGAAACACTTGCATGATTCCCCGTCGGTCCCACCAAATGCTCAGCATTACCTTCTTTCGAAGAGACGTGGTCAAGCTTTTGATTATGATGCTTTAACAGGGAAAAGCTACGATATTTTGGGTTTAAGTTACTCGAGTCATACCCCTCCTTCATCGCTTGTACCAATTCGATACTGGAAACTCCTTCTTTCATTCATACCACAAGAACAAAACTTCAAAAGTAAATTTTTAAATTTTTCATCCAGAAACGCTGTTTGCAGATTGGCACCATCGATTGTTTTTGGTCTTTTTGCCCCCCTGTGTCGAAATCACTATTTATGAAGCGTTTGAACAGGTTTTCCTAAGTTGTTCTCGGTGATGGTTATTGACTGAAGGTTAGAGTTTCAAAAAGAAAAAATAAGTTTTTCTTCGACGACTATATGATCGGACGCTGTTACAGGTACCTTAATCCTTTAAGTACGAGTGGGACACCGGTGTTCCAAAAGCAAAAACATTTTTTTCGACTATAGAAGGTTATTTTGTTCTGTAAATAGTCCGAAATATTAGTTTTTATTTTTGGGACACCGTTGTCATATTTGTCCTTAAAGGGTTAACGTCCCTCTCTGTAGTGTAAAATCAGAAAAATGCCCTACAAATAGGGTCGTTTAGCTACATTTGAACAGCGTCCGATTATGGTCGTCGAAGAAAAAATTTCTTGTCTCATAAGGTAGAGCACCCTAAGATTAGTGCTAACATTTTTATCTTTTTGAAACACCCTAGGGTATGTTGGGGTAATTTAGAATCATGTCTAATTGGGAACTTTGAGATTTCCTAACAGTTTTAGATGGCAAAAGGAAAAAAAAACAACGAAGAAGTACTCACGAATATAAAATTTTATACTTATTCATGGTTTTCTTTTTCTCTTTTAGCATCTGAAACAATGAGAAAATCTCAAAATTCCAAAATAGACATGATTCCGAATTACCCTATTTTACCCTACTAAAATACGGACTTAACTTTTTTTTTACTCAAGTTAAAGAGCAAAAGTACTACTTTCCGCCAATACTGTTTTTTGTTTAACACAAAACTCAAAATCTTAGTTGTCAGAACATTATTTTTAGTTGCGATATCTACCGGTACTGTGATTGTTTATTGTTAACAGATCACTAACCTATAAAATAAATGCAATTTCGGACATCTGTGCCGACTATATGTGTCGATAGCATCACATATCTGATGTCTAATAAATTATTTGAGTACAATGTTGAGGACCTAGAAAATCTTATTGAGTGCAGTTTAACTTTGACATTTAGGGAACTTAGTCCTAGAAATCAACAGAGAAAACTGTTGAATGGGAAGTAAAACATCTATTTTTATCTATCTAAAATATTTGTAAGGGTTCCATATCTATCGTTTTATCTCTGGGATGTTATCAGGAATGACAAGATAACTTCTTTTTGATAGTATCGATTGTCGATTCTGAAAAATTGAAATGTTTGCTGCACTTTCTGTACTTAATGTAAATATTTCTCAACAGTCAATTCTTTTAAAAACGGTTCAATAAATGGTCCAATTATATTTAAAAATCTGTCATTTGCTAATTCTAACAGGTACAGTTTTATCGATACTATCGATTCGATAATATCGAAAAGCTATCATTCTACCCCAGATTCACAGAAAAATGGATAGGGTAATTGTATCAAATTTCGGCCAGTTTGCAATTTCGACCACTTTTTTTGTTCATCAAATTTTCATGAATGTGTAGTTTTTGCATATTCTGGAGATTATATAATAAAAAAATAACAAAAAAATGTTACTTCAATGAACGAGATGATGTAAAAAAGATTTTTGAGGAATTCCGTAAGGTCAAGGAAATATGAGAATGAAGGTGGCCGAAATTACCCACATAAGCTATGTCTACATTTTTATTAATTTTAAAATGTATTAAGAAGGATTTTAGAGAAATTAAAAACGATAAACTGTCTAGTAGACAGTTTATCCGGAAGTTGCCTACAAGGTTCCAAGCAACACTTCTTAAAAAGAAGTAACAAAAAAAAACCAATTTGTATTACAAATATTGCATTTCCAAATTTGAGACTTTGGCCCTTGCATGCAACTATGCCGAAATTTGGCACAGTTACCCTATGTTAAAATCGATGAATGCTATCAAGCTTCCACTATTTAAGTGACATTTTGATAATATATCGATTTTTCGATTAATATGGAATTTCAGGATTGCACTTTCAGAATCCGGAAGTTTGTACCGAGGTCCCGTTCAAAATCACGGAAGCCAAAATACCAAATTCTTAAAAGTGTCATAAATGTTCCCACGATTGCAACCGCGCTTGCTAGATGCGAAGGGAAATTTTCTGTGTCTTGGGAAATTATTCTACACATTATCCTCTATATAATTTTATCCCCCTCAGGATTTTGGACATTCCAGATTTTGACTTTCGGGATTTTTGATCCTTTCGGAATTTTGGCGTTCGGGATTTTGGCTTTCGGAATTTTGGCTCCGTCCGTTGTAGTACTGTATATTTGAATATTCAGCAAATTTTCATTCATTATTGTTTTTGTTTCTTACGTAATCTAATGTCTTCATAATAACATACATTAATTTTATCAGTTTTCAACTGTTGTAAAAGTGTTTTAAAATATTTCTATGAATTGAAATATTGCATTACCACATATTCCTGTGATCAATGATAAGGTACAGCATAAATTTTTATATAAAAAGCACCTTTTAAAATCCGTTTCCATAAGATATTACTATTTTTGCTAAATGGCGCATTTTTTTACGTCGGTTTTTCCATTTGTGATGTCATTCACGTTTTTTTTTTATTTTTCAATCGTCAATTCTATAATTACATTAGTGTGTTTGTGTATTTAATTCACTAAAAGAATCCAATCTAAACACTGACTGGGATTTATTATATTGACATATTGTGGTGAGAGAGGGGCATCTGTAAAAAAAATTCTTGGGATAAAATAAAGAATACTTTTATATATAACCATAAGGGAGTGATATTTAGAATTTTTGTGTGTAATTTGTAAAATTGTTTGCTCAATTTCTTACGGTTTGTAAGGTAAATGAAAGTGGAATTGCCAAAGAGAAAATTAATTAAAAAAATATTTTTGGTTTATTACCATGTTCATTTGAGGGGGGAATGGTGAAGAATTTATAATGTTTTCTGTTGAAATTAACTCACACGTCAAAATGTGTTGGTTTTATGTTGAGGTTCGGTGTTTGAAATTTAAAGAGAGTGAGAGAAGAAAAAAAACGCAGGATTTGTGAAAATGATAGAAATTTCATAATAATTGGAAATTAGTGTAGAAAATTACCACTTTACGAGGTTATACAAATATTTTAACACCTTTTTTTTATTTGCTCAGTATGTGGGCATATGAGAAAATGACCTCTAAAATGGAAATTGATGCATAGAAATTAAATAACTTGACACCTCAAGATATTTTTCTTTACATTTCTAATATCGATTGTTTGCTACTGCAATTTGTTTAAAGTTGATAATTTTGAGATTAACTATATACTTGAACATACTTGAAAGATAATTAAAATCTTGGGAAAAATTATGTCTGGAAAAGTAAATGTAGTCAGGGCTTCTTATGCGGACATTATTCCGTTTCTTGATATGGTTATAGAATCATTATTATTGTTATAATTGCACACATCAGGCCAATGACAAAGAACAAAATTTCACGGTGTTTGTATTGAATGAACGTTAACATTTAATGGTGTATAATGCTTGCTTTTTTGTCGATATCATGTTGGTTGACTGAAGGCTGAAGTACTTATCTATTATTTAAGTAATGCATGATAGTTTGTGTATGTCTGAGAGAGGGAGGAAAATAATTCTATTGTGTCTACCATGCAGATTGAGCACAATCATCCAACTGAAAATATATAGAACAAAACACATTCATATATAGTAAACTTACTGCAAGACTGAAAGAGAATCAAATTTCCATGATATCCGAAGAAGTCATGTGCATATGGGATATTATATATTTAGAAATATATCAAAGAATAGAGAAGTCTGATGAAGAGTTACAATAAACTATGACGGTGATTACCGTGATGATGTTTGAAAATGCATGGTTAGTTAAATTTCTGAAGAGTCATGGTAATTCACCAGTCTTCTTGACAAAGAGGAAATTCTCTCTCTTATTTCTTCCATTTGTGCATATCAAAATCATACGAAAGCTGAAATTACGGTGACAAGTGGAAGTCTATTGAAATCGGATTTTTTTTTGGTACAGAAAAATAAGAACATGAATTCATTAATCATAATTTAGGCATTGTTAGTGAAGAAGAAAAAAAAAACGGAGAAAATTCCTAATTCATATTCTTATTGTGCTGAATTTTTTTTTTGGTAGATTTTGAACTGAACAACGTAATTCTATGTCATCATCTGCGTGTCATTCGATTTTTTTTTGTTAAAAGTTAATTGCTTTTGAAATGTATGAATTACATGTCTGAAAATTCATAAACCTACGCTTTTTTTTGAAGAACGAAATATCGATTTTATTGTATATTTCATACAAGTTTTCTTCATTGCAGAAAGTAGAGCAAATGCTACATGAGTTATTAAACTTTGGCATATTTTTAAACGCATAAAATTTATATTCCTTTAATACAGGTTTTTAAATACTTCTTGATAATTGGCAATTTTAATATAGAATGTAAACTAGAGAATGACATATTTTTAATCTTTTGTTTTGCAGAGGGTGGGGGGGAGTAATAAAGTATCAACGTACTTCCTTATTGAATTTTCTTCAATAGGGAAGAGCACGGTACCTTTGGACGACTTAAGCTTCGGACATATTATTTTTTTCTATGCACCGAGATAAATAGGGTGGTAAAATATGGGTACCATCGTCCATACAAAATTTTAATAGCCGGATAGTAAAATTTACTATACGGCTAGTAAAATCTACTATCCAGATATTAGAATCCAGGATAGGTCAAGGTAAAATCTAAATGAGTATGGTACATTTTACCATCCCCGCCTGTTAGAATTTACTATCCATACGGCGTTATCACACTTGCACATTAAAATTTTAATGTGATTCACATTAATTGTCGCTTGTGAGCGTCCAAATATGTTATTTGTGTCTTTGAGTCACTTAATATTTGGGGTTTTTCTATTTATTGATAAAGAAGTAGACTTGGCCTGCAAAAATAAGTTTAAATTTACCTAAAGCAAAAATATTTTTCACATTAAAAAATTAAAGAGAAAATCGCATTAATTTTTCGCATTAATGCTATAAAACGATTTATATCAAATTTTGCGGGCCAAGTCTACCTTTTTATCAACAATTAGATCAAATTTTGAATATAAAATGATTCAAACATACAAATTGCACATTTGGACTCTCACCAGCGACAATTAATGTGAATCATATTAAAATTTTAATGTGCAAGTGTGATAACACAGATAGACTAGTAAATTTTAATATTTCAAGACAGTAGATTCTAAAGGAAAATGTCTATGGAGGATGGTATTTTCTAATATCTTTTGAGGCAGTAGAATTTAAAGACATGATTTGTAGAAAATACCATCCAAATTTTTATCAGTGGCGTCTTAATGGATTTAACTCATGGCTCATTTTCGGAAAATTTGAGGCCCTGCACTGGCTATTAAAATATAATACTATAATGGATCAAATTTATCAAAATTATTTTGAAAAAATTAGTCGTTCGAGTGCTTGAAAGATTGCTTGACTCTACTTATATGCTATCCCTTTAAAAGTATTTCGGCATTATTTACTGTATATCGGTTGTTAAATGATTTAAATCGATTCATAAATCACTCAAAAGATCCTCAGAATAGTTTTAAGTGTATTAGAATTGATTTGCGGGCGAAAGTTACGTATTGGATTATAATCGATTCATTATCGGGTTAGAACCGTTTTGAACCGATTTATAAATCACTCAAAACAACCCAAAATACACCTCAGGAACAAAATCATTGAATTTTGAATATAAATTACTGGTTATGAACCGTTTCATTACCGGTCGATCCTTAGGTCGATTTGGGGGGGGGGGGAGGGCCTCCGAAGGTTCCAAGTAGCTATCTCTAACCGTTTTGCCTCTAGAACTGACTATAGCTGGACGGACAAACGAGAAAGGTGATGACATTTCTCAGAAATCGTCTGTAACGCGAGGAGCAGTTTATGAATCAGCTAAAATCGGTTGAGAACCGGTAAACCGTAAATCATGGGAAGGTATACTTTTAAGATACAACATCTAAGTTACGATTTCGATCACTTATTATTTTAATTAGGGGTCCATCTGGAAGATGATTGCCCCCCCCCCCCCTTTTATTATTATTAGGGTGGAGTAATCCCTTATCGCCATGTTTAGGAAAAAGAGGAATAAATTTTATTATAACTTTTGAACTCTTATTACAAGATAACTCAAATTTGACACAAAACTACTTAGAAGATGTATTGGCTATAGATTTGTGAAAACAATTGTCCTAGAATTTAACGCTGGACTACTAAAAAAACTGATTTTTATTAACAATGCAAATATAACAAGTCGCCACTGTTCACCACTTTTCGTCAGTTTTGTAACCATTTCTCGCCACCCATTTGATAAGGTCCAAACTCGATAATTTTAGGAGGCAATGTTATAAAAAGAATACATTCTACATTTCTTTATCCTCGTAATTATCTTATTATTACTCACTTTAAAGGATTTTCCTTTACTGTTATTTAAGAAATCAAATTATAGGTCTATTCCAGGAGTATGACATTTCCTATGTTTCCCATATGTTTCTAGCGCGCCGAAAAAACTTTTGGGTATATTAGCTATTTTCCATCAGTGTAGAATGAATTTGCAAAAAGTATAAATGCAAAATAAAAGCCAATTTAATATTGAATAGGCAACCGAAAACCCCAAATTGGCAACCTACATAGTTTTAGAGATATCTCGGGAAATGTGTACGAAAATAGGGAAAAATTTACACTAAAATCGGTCGCATTTTTCAGAGCTAATGTCACCCCCCTGGTCTATTCCATAAAGTAAATAATGCAAATTTGACAACTGAGAATCTACGAAGTGAAGTTAGTGTCGCCTATTAAAAATAGATGACGACAGGTGGTAAAATCAATTCCAGAAGATAACCACTTTTCGCCATGCCTCATTTTTATATAAAAATATTGTGAAATGAAATATTAATTAACTAAATACAAATTTTTATGTATTCCACAAGTGTAATTAAATATTCTATAGATATATTATTTATCCAAGACTGTATTTTTTGCTTGATGAAAATTTGATGACACTTAGTATATTTGGTAAGAAATATTGGATTGGATGCACTTGCTTAGAATATTACTCTAAAAAACGTTCAAAATCGTAAATTCAAGAAGAATAATAATTATTTTTCGACTCTATACGTAGCAGCAGTAAAAATACAAATAACTTTGTCGCGCATTTATTTCACAAATCGCGAAAAATATCGATTTCAATATAAGTGTCGAAAAGTGGGGCACTGGCGAGAAGTGGTGATTCCACCATACTTATTTATTATACTATTTTTACACCCCTTTTTAATTTCTTGTAAGAAAATACTGCTTGTCCTAGCATTTTGATGAAAAATAAAAAAAAAGTTACATGGTAACTTATTATCGATACTATCGACTGTCGATTTTGAAAAATTTAAACGATAGCTGCATTTCCTATAAGTAATAATAATTATCTAATCAACAGTCACATTTTCTTAAGAATGTCACAATGAATGGCTCGACAATGCGTAAAAAGTCGACATTCACTTAATCTAACAGATATAGATTTATCGACACTATCGATTCGATAGTGTCGAAAAGTTATCATTCCGCTCCAGGATTGTTACAGATATCTAAAAGATTTTTTCTTAGGAACGAACCACTGAGGGAGATTACCCTATAGTAGACACCTCGGTGCATATTATTGTGGGACGCATTTTGATATGAAAAATCCCTGTTTAAATGGACCATTCCTCAATTTTTCATCTCTAGTTCGCTTTTCTTGTCTATTCAAAATCAATTCTTATACCATTTTTTTATCAAATACAATTTTTCAAAAATAACATGAGAAGCAATTTTTGTCATCAAAGTTGCAAATGAACAAACTTTCTTCGTGAAATGGGATTTTCTGTAGACTTTAGAAAGTTTAGAATAGAAATTTGGTTGTTTTTTGTTAATAAAGAGCAATATGATGGAAGTGAAATTGAAAATATGGATAAGGATGTTAGGGCGGAATATGTGGTTTTACACACTATGTGTGGAATGTATTTGCGGAGGAATATCAAATGACTTTCGATACGTTGTTGTGTCATTTAATATTGAGCAGAATCAACCAAGTATGAGCGAAAGTCAATATTACTCGTGATGAAAAATTAACATGAGATGATGTAGGTGTTATACTATTTATGACCATATTTAGCACTTGACTTCTATTTCAATGGATTTTTCATCTTTACAGGAAAATATCACAATTCCAATTTTTCTATTAAATTGCATATCCCAGCAGAAGGGTGTGTATGGAAAAAAAAATTAGTTGTTGTGGATAAAAAATATCGCTGAAAGGCTATTTCCGTGTTGAACGGAAGTTATTCTTCTCTCCAGTTATTCCTCCTGTTCTGCGTGTTTTTCTCCTATCAATCCTCCACTGTCTGCATTATAAGAAAGGTGGTGCCTTAAAACCGCTGAGAGAAGTTCTAAACGTGTTTATTTTCTATAATGAATTCCACTTTTCTGTGACTATTTTTTTGTGTGTTGTGATGTTGTTATATACAAAACAGGCAAGATAGAGACTTTCCCGCATTTAATTCATCAAACTTGATGATACAAGTTGACACTTTCAGTTTACTACTTATACAAACATTTTGCTGGCAATGTTAATTGGTCAAGGATATCAAGGTGTTTCTGTTTGGCTCATGGGAAAATTTTATCATCCATAACAATAACATAAAAAAAACTACGTCATCTTCAATGTGGGGGTGTTGGAAATAAACAGAAAAGTTGTAGCGAACACCTCTCCAAAAAGGCTACTGAACTAAGCCATAAATTGGCGAAATGTTAGTCATAAGATTTGTATGAGAAAAAAAAAACCACAGAGAAAAGAGGATTAATGTTTTGCTCCAATTAATTCTCCAATTGGCAATTTCATTGATTTTCTCGTTCAAACTCTGATTTAATTGGCCAATTCCATTCACTTTGCCTCCTCAATAATGTTTATGCATTGTGTGACTAGGCTCTTCCGCTCATGGAATATAAAAATTGCCACTAAATCGCAACACAAGTATACCTAATCATAATATTTGCCTTACACTACTCTAAAATGATTAATAATTATTTATCTGTGCAGACAGATTTTGTTGTTCACTTTGCATATTACAACATTTTTAAGAAAGTAGCTTGATAAAATTTTATTTATTGTACAATTAAATTAATCTACAACATTTCACTCTCTCGTATACACTTAAATCAGAGTTAATAGAACTGTAGATAAGAGATAGGAGCTTCATGAAGAATTTACAGAGATAGTTATTAAAATATTATACTTTTTATTTCGATGTACCGGGCTTTTATTGCAATTTTGTACATTGTACAGTTTACAAATTTATTATTCATTTTGCAATGTTTTGTAAAAAATGTCCATTCAGACGCCTTCAATCATTTGCACAGAGTGGGACTCGATCTCACAACTGTGACAGTCGAGCCAGATGTCACACTGCCCAAAAGCCAAATGCTCTTACCAATTGCACCACGAACCCCCTAAATGAAAATAGATATATCCGTATTTTAGAGTTCCCGGAATGTTGTAAAGCGAAAAAATAATTCAGTTTCTCCAAGAGAATTATTTAAAGTGCTATGATGTACTGTATTATTTCTTATAAGTTTGTGAATATAAAATTAAATAGGTGAAACTAGAGTGGAATGAAAAATTTTCGATACTACCGAATCGATAGTATCGATAAAGCTATATCTGTTGGGGGTTCCGGTTAAAGTCTCGAAAGCCAAAATCCCGAAAGCCGAAATCCCGAATTCTTAAAAGTATCATAGCTACTCCCACGATTGCACCTGCGCTTGATGGAGGCAAAGGAAAATTTTTTGTGTCTTGGGAAATTATTCTACACATTATCCTCCATACAATTTCGTCCCATTCAGGATTTTGAACTTTCGGGATTTTGGAACTTACCGGTTTTGCCTGCCTCTGATCTGTTGGATTAAGTGAATGTCAAATTCTTACGCATTGTTGGACTATTTAGTGTGACATTCCTGAAAGAATATGACATGTTTTCGAGATTTCCAATTAAAATGAGCTTTTTGACTGGATCTAGATCTTACTCACTCTCATTAAAATGTCAAAAATATGTTTACTAAACAAAAGTTATTGTGCGTTGGGCATAATGCCCAGCGCACAATAATTTTTGTTTGTAAACATGTTTTCAAAATTGGCCATGAGAGTGAACGAGATAACTAGATCTAGGTTTCATTCACTCTCACTGAAATCTTGAAAACATGTTTACAAAACAAAAGTTATTGTGTGTTGAGCATAATGTCTAACGTACAATAATAATGGGCATAATGCGCTACGCAAAATAACTTTTGTTTTGTAAACAAGTTTTTGACACTTCATAGAGAGAGAGAGAGATCTAGATCTAGTCATCTCGCTCACTCTCATAGGAAATTATGAAAACATATTTACAAACAAAAGTTATTGTGCGCTGGTCATAATGCCTAAAACACGATGATTTTTGTTTTGTAAATATGTTCTCGAAACTGCTTATTAGAGTGTATGAGGTGACTAGATTTAGATCTCTTTCGCTCTCTCAGAAAAGCCAAAAAGATGTTTACAAAACAGAAGTTATTGTGTGTTGAGCATAATGCCCAACGCACAATAACTTTTGTTTAGTAAACATGTTTTTGACATTTCAATAAGAGTGAGTGAGATCTAAATCTAGTCATCTTGCTCATTCTCATGGGAAATTTTGAAAACATGTTTACAAACAAAAGTTATTGTGCGTTGGGCATAATGTCTAACGTACAATAACTTTCGTAAATAGTTTTTCTATATTTCAGTCAGAGTGAAGAAGACTTAGATCTAGTCATCATGCTTACTCTCATAGGCAATTCACAAAACATGTTAACAAAACAAAACTTGATTATGCGTTTTAGGCATACTCAAAAAACTCTAAAACACGAATAATTAATTTGGAAAGAGGCCAATGAAGACTGGAAATTGATATATCTTACCGTGTGGCTGTATAGAAAAGTTAGAGACAAAAAAATGGATAAATAGGATGGAATCACCACTTCTCGCCATTGCCCCACTTTTCGTCACTTATATTGAAATCGCTATTTTTCGCGATTTGTGAAATAAATGAGCCGCAATTTTTTTTTGTATTTTTACTGTATAGAGCCGAAAAATAATAATTATTCGTTTTGGATTTAGGATTTTGAACATTTTTTAGAGTAATATTTTTTGCAAGTGCATCGAATACAATATTTCTTACCAAATATACTAAGTGTCATCAAATTTTCATCAAGCAAAAAATACCGTTTTGGATCAGTAATTTGTGCATTGAATATTTAATTACACTTGTGGAATACATAAAATTTGTATTTAGTTAATTAATATTTCATTTTATATCAGTTTTATATAAAAATGTGGCATGGCGAAAAGTGGTAATATTTTGGAATGATTTTACCACCTGTCGCCATCTCTTTTCAATAGGCGACGCTAACTTCGCAGATTGTCAGTTGTCAAATCCCGCATTGTTTATTTTCTGTAATAGACCTATAATTTGATTTGATGAGGAAAAAGAAATGTTGAATGTATTTTTTTTATAAAATTGCCCAAAATGATCGAGTTTTGACCTTTTCAAGTGGGTGGAGAGAAGTGGTTACAAAACTGGCGAAAAGTGGTGAAAAGTGGTTATTTTTGCATTGTTAATAAAAATTAGTTTTTTTTATGTAGTCCAGCGTTAAATTCTAGGACTATTGTTTTCACGAATCAAAAGCCAATACATCTAAGTAGTTTTGTGTCAAATTTCAGTTATCTTGTAATAAGAGTTGAATAGTTATAATAAAATTAATTCCTCTTTTTCCTAAACATGGCGATAAGTGGTTACGTCACCCTATACACCATGGTATCATTTCTGTTGGATTAGAGATTTAAAATCTACTTGCACAAGATACGTTTATAGGATATTTTATTTAATACAAATTTATGAATATACCTCTACTCTGATTATGATTAAAAACGAAGATGAAAGAAGAAAAGCATGAGACATAGATTCAAAAGCAGAAAGTGCGTTGGATTATGAAGCACATACGTCTCTATTAAATGTATTTGCAACACCAAGCTGTGTGTTTTTTTTCTGCACAACATTCACCTCTAATAATTAAATTTAATTTTATCATGCTTAGAGCAATAAGTCCAAAGTTGAGGTGCATGTTAAAATCATGGTTGTTGCATCTGATAAATACGTCAAATATATTATGAGAAAGAAAAACCTACATTCAATATTTTTAATGAATCTGTGATACAAGAATGTAACATAAAAAGATTATAATGCTGTTTCATTATCATAGTTATCTTTGAGAGATAAAGTATAAAATGGAAGTTGATTAGGAATTAATTAAGTTTAATTAATTTCACGTTCAACGAGCTGAAGTCAATCTCTCTATATACATATACACCATTGAAAGGCAATGTTTGTCTGGTTGATTTTCTTATTAATACAAATTTCCCTAACGAATTGCAAGTGTTTAAACTATAGTGCTCGTTTTATTTTTTTTTGTATTTTTATCCAGTCAAAATTAACACGGTATATGAATGAAGGAAAGTTGGAAAAAAAACAGACACGTTATAAAATCAACGTATAATTGCAATTAAATAAGGTTAATTTTTTATGTGAATGGGAATAAAAAAAATTCAATAGGTATATTGGCAGAGGAAAGTAGAGAAATATAATTTCAAGATACATTCAAACTTCTCATCAAAAAGTCGACAATATATTTTTTCTTTTGGTTTTTTTTTGTGCTTATCCGACAATTGTGAGAAAATAAAACACAAGATGGAATTTTTTATTAAACTTACACATTTTTATTATTAGATTTTTTTCATCTTTTTTTTTAAATCCTATTTTTATGATTCAACCAAACAGTGATTGATATCAAATCGTTTTATGGTGGCACAATAAATTTTTCCTTTCTTCCTCTTTCATTCAGATTCCAGCAATGGAGCATTAAAACCTCATTTTGATGTAGTACGTCAAGGAATAAAATATTATGCCGTGTGAGTTTGTTTAATGTTTGCTAAAAGAGAATATAATTTCACTTTCGGTGATATGTTGAGAATGGTTTTAGAGAGAAAGACAAATTTCGTTGAGCATCAACGAAAATATAGAGAAGAACAATGAGGAAAAAGAAATAAAATGTTTTATTATTTTCTTTTAGGAGAAATAGACTAGACTTTTTTTTTAGCCGACATCTCTCTTTAATAACAAAATGGTCTATTACATAAAAAAACTGTAATAATAGAATGAAGCAAAAATACCTTAGAGCCACGAGAAGTCATAATGATATAAATGTATGAATGTTTGACTAAGCATGACTGCATAATCTTAAGAAAAAGCTTACATAGTGTAGTTAAATATTTGTTATTTGCAAATCAATTATGAAC
Organism: Phlebotomus papatasi; assembly: GCF_024763615.1. Taxonomy (NCBI): domain Eukaryota; kingdom Metazoa; phylum Arthropoda; class Insecta; order Diptera; family Psychodidae; genus Phlebotomus; species Phlebotomus papatasi. The sequence goes on from NC_077224.1 coordinate 47,646,380, forward strand.
AAATAATTCGCCATATACCAGTTCTTCAAATTCACGCAGATTTTATGCCATTATGTCCTCACCTCAAAATGTATAGTACCTGGCATTTGCTTAAATTGTTACTGGATTCATGCAAGTGTAAAAGTTGTATTACACAGTAAATTTATATTGCACTGTAGGTGGATTTATTTATTTTATATATTCATAAGTTTCAAGAAAATGTAAGAAATTTTCACCCACCATTGGACATGCAAGGATATAATTTATTTGGTGTTAATGGCATGAGATATATAGTTATTTTGCAATGTAAAATATACAACCTCTTAGGAAGGATGAATTTTTGCTTACGGTGTATTATGCAACAAAAGTAAACTCTTTTTTTTTGCTAAAAAAAAAACAAGAAATTGTTTCATGTTGAGTAAAAAAAAATACAATCTCCAAATTGTAAAGTAACTCTATCCAAATTTGGTTGAAGTGTGAGCAAATTGATGAAGACAATTCTTTTATTTCACGCCACAATTTTTTTTTGTGGGCCAACTTGTTGGTCACCACGATGAAGGTAAAAAAATGAGTGAAAAAAGATGTTGGAAGTTGACTCACATGTCAATCTGTTTGGAGTATTTTCAATAAAATAATATTTATAGAGCATAAAAGATGATAGAGGAAGTGGGACTGGTGCTTCCAACAAATATTCAAAGTCACCTTCAATCAAGTGTTTAATGCTCGGTTCATGTAGAACGAATTTTTTGATAACACAAAAATTTGTATATGATGGATTTATCAAATTAGAATGTGGTGATATGTCATAAAATGGACTCAAATTTATTTTTAGCTAATATACTCTATAGGAAAATTAACAATAATACTCGAAGATGTTGATATTCTGAGAAAAAGATTATAAAATTCTAAGAAAAAACTTATGTTGTCAAATTTTTGTCTTTATACAAATTCTTGTAAATATATAAAATGCTTGAAAGCCTTCTTAGGATTTTTTTTTCATTCTACTTTTCGCTTACGTAATTTACTGTCTTTTTGTATTGCTTAAGCCTTGGGTACACCTTTTAGCTAGGTATAATTTAATGAAATCAAAATTCGCGTCCCTTTCTCTCTCAAAAGGTTTGCATAAGTCTATCCCACTCTTTCAGTCTTGAAAATGGACTGAATTAAATTTAATTTGATGTGATGTTCAAAGGAAGAAGAAGAGTGCGAAAGAATGGGATATACATATGCAAATTTCTTTAAAAAGAAAGAGATGTGAATTTCGCTTACATTAAATTTTCCTGATCTAAAAGGACTATCAGAGCCATTACAAAGTAAAAATGAATTATAAATACAGAAGTGTATTTTTTAATTCATTGATGACAGTGTGACATGTCATTTTATTGCATTTTTTCTCTTTGCGGAATCTTATGCAAAGTTTGTGCGCAGAAAGTTTGATATCGCGTTGATTTTGATGATATTTTCCTTTATTGTTATTTCTGATTTAAATTTCAAGTGACCAATGCATTTCTTATGCCCTAGACCAGAGACGTGCAAGAACCGTTGAAACCGAATAAACGTCAAATGAAATATGTACGTCAATGGTCAAAACCGTCAAAATGCTACTAGAACAAACTTATTTTGACGTTTATTCGGTCTTAACGGTTCTTGCACACCTCTGCCCTAGACACACTTACGATTTAAGCTGAGTGACGACTTATATGGGCTTCAGACCTAAAGCTTAACCATCTTGCTTAACTCCTCTAATTCCTCATCAGGCATGATTTTTTTTTAGGAAATCGTTGTCTAGGATTCGATATTAGAGGCAAATGATCCGTTAGATTTTGAAAAATCAATTAAATTGCTTGTTATTTAGATTTGTAAGACCTTCGGGAACTGGGCTAAACCTCCAGTCTCAAGCCGGCATTAACGTAATTATAATCAAAATAATGATTTGACTAAATTCCCATCAGTTTCCCACTGACTAAACCGTTTCTTGGCTCAACCTGAGAGACAGATTATTTAAAAACTGATGGAAATTTCGACCGCTCAAAATAAGAAACTAATAACTCGCAGTAGGCAAATTTTACAGGAGAGCGATTTGAAGCTGACATTTTACATGCAGAGTATAGGATTTTTGAGATTTCAAATCTCTATAACTTTGAAAATAATTAACTTTCAAGTATAATATTCACAGGGAAGGTAGAGGGAATAAAGAAGTATCCAGAAAACGAACAAAACGATTTTTGTACAAAATCGAGTTGTTTGACTTATATTCTGACAAATCAATGTAATCTGATCATTATTTTGTTTATAATTACGTTGAACCGTCTCTTGGCTTAAGTCCTAAGTCTGTCTACGCCATTAAGCACTTACACCGCTCTCTCCGATATCCGCCACTTTGATATCCGGCTGACAGCTGTCAAACACTGACGGTTGGTCAATTCAAACTCTTTTACGAAACATGCAGCTTGTCCAGATTGAATCAATGTGTCATTGTCACTTTATCAAAGCCTTTGATCCATCCAGCTGTCGCTAGCTCTAAAGGTCAAACGGTTAGAGATACACTCCGTCTCGGCATTATATACTTCGGGATTATACACCTGACGGAATTATGCACTTACAATTGTGCATATTTGCCTACATTTGGGAGTCAATTTGTGAAATCATTTTAACCCATTCCTTACCATGGTTTTATACATCATACGCAAAAAGTGAATTTAGATGATTTATTCCAGGGCAATTGATATTCGAATTTCTGTCGGGAATGGATTTTTAGTTACTTTACTCCTTCAATAACTTGGAAAAAATAGCCCGACAGAGATGGGAATACATTTTGTTGTTCTTTTCTCGCTTCACGGAAAGTCATGCAAAAATTTTGCTCAAAATGGCTTACGGAAAATTCGACATCCCGTCGAATTTGTTAAAATTGGCCTTCATCCTATTTCTTGATTTGAATTCTGGTTACCAATGTGTTTTCTTGGGTAGTTACTCTATCTAAATCAATAGAGTCTGTAATGAATTAATGTACAGAATTTAAATTCAGTATCCGTTAAGGCGCGTGTTTGAGGGCAGCTCCCCGCGCCCCCATAATAGATAAAAAATTTTGCTTTTCAAAAAATTCATCTATTAGTCTGTAAAAAAAACTAATCTCAAAATATGAACATTTAATCTAGTATTTAAGTATTTCTAGCTCATTGACTGAATGGGTTAAAAATACGCCTTAATCACAGCTAACAGACTGGACTTTTCTACATGGTCATTGCTTTTTTACGCCTTCACTGCTTTTTTACATGTGGAAAAAATATTCAAAAAATTGCGGCACCAAACCAACTTTTGCATCAATTTAATGTTTTTACTGTTATCTGAGATAATATTCTTTAAAAAGAAAATGATATTTGAGTAAAATTGGCCAAATATAAATACCTTGAACAAAAAGCAAAAAACGATTGACCGGTCAATTGCTCTTTTCTTGACAGTTCCATATCACATAGTCCGTTAACATTCATTATTTAAATTCATTGTTCGAAATTTCATCGACCGCCATCGAAATCAGCTGATGCCAGGAAAAATCAAAACAAAGGAATTTTTACGCATAAAACTCTTGTGAAAACTTTTGAAATATATTTAAAATGAGTCTAGGCATTAGTGAAATTAAAGTTTAGTATAAAATACATGTGAATAATGTGAATTACATTGTTTTGAACAACTGAAAATATTTTCCGCCTTCGAAATTTTACTTACACTGGATGGCGCTGTGATCAGTGAATGATCTAATCGAAAGCAATGAAGGTGTCATATTGACTTCTCCATTGCTTCTTTGAAAATCGTTGAAAAGAGAAAAATCCTAGTCTGTTTCTTGTGAATGTATCCCATTTTGTGACATGGGAAATTTGAAATCACTGCTTATTTTTCAGAATAAAAGTTTAATTTCTTTAATGAAGGTAAAATTTTGAATATTCTAACAATTTATTGAGGAATTCAGAATAAAAAAAAATTATTAATGCACATCTTTTGAACTGTTAAATCTTTTTGTTCTGTCTACTTTTACTCCGCTCGGAATACGATCTGCGGCGGACTTAATCAAAAGAAATCTTCTGCGGGTCTGCAAATTTTCTGGATGCGTAAATAATACCATTTAGCGCACTTTTTCTGTGTGCAAAAGCCAGGGATCCTGTCTGCAGCTTTCTCTGCAAACAAAAAGAAAATTCGCATAGCTTGAAGGTTCACTGTGTGCGAACCATGCCTACATTCCCCTATATTATTAAATTTAGCTCTCCTTATAAAGTATAAGCAACTTTTGACGTACTTATTGTTACATTTTTTGCTGTTATTAAAATCTGAATGAGTCACTGTTCATGTTCAGAGAAGCATTTTCGTTGCAGTGTTTGTTTTTAGAAAAATGAAGTGTAATTTTTGATTAAAAACTGGAACTAATGGGATTTGCAAAGCATTATTCTGATCATATTTGTACTAAGGATTTATACACACAAACACTACTTTTTTTGTTTAAATTCATGCTCGCTTTATTGCAAAAATTGTATCCTGGAAAGTGTTTTTTTTTCTGCAGGAAATAAACAAGAACTATTTTAATTAAACACAGATTGAAATTCATCAGAAATCAGTAAAAACTTTAGTTTTTTTTAATTAAAACTGTTTTCTATCCGCTGCTAAGTGCTGTTTGTTTAATATGAAAAAAATTGATAATTTTTAAATAGAGGGGTTTGCTCCATTTTTAGCGGTTACCGACTAAATCAAAAGGTCCGATTTTGGGTGACATTCCTATAATTTCCAGTGTTTTTTATACTCAGTTAAACTCTTTCAATACTCGGAATCTTATTTATTCTTTAATGTCCTATTATAGAATCTTTTATTTCGATTTTTCAATTTATTCAAATTTTTAGTAAAAGTAAAATACCATTTTTTTTTTAAAAATAATAACATAACTGATAATTGACATAAAATGAAAAATGGGTAGAAAATGTGTTAATAAAAAAATTAACGAAATCATCAAAGGTAAATAAACAGCATGTGGCAGTTATAGCAAAAGTTAAATCGTTATTCTTAATAAGATTTAAAATCTCAGATTGTACCACATATTTTAGTTAAACTGTATTCCCCTCAGTTAGGGAGCTTTAATGTGTTTCATGATGGTATATAAATGATGCTTTATATTAAACAATCTCAACTCAAAACTTTCACTTCTTCAAGTTTTAAAGGTTCTTGAGAAGAAATTTGGTATTAAAGTCAATTTAGAGATGTTAATAAATTTAATTTCGACATATAATTAAATACTTCACATAATCTATTAGGTTTTATTCATAACTTTTTGTCCATTTTATCAGATGATGAAAAATTTATGTACATTGCATTGATAAATAAGAAGCTCAGAGCAAAAAAAACGCTATTTTGATAGGGAAATGTATACGACTTAGAGTTTTTTTTTGCTCCGAGCGCCTGAAATTAGTTATTCGATTCGTATTCGTGATTGCAATTGTAAAACTGCATAAATCCTGGCATATACGATCTATGATTCAGGGTTTCTGCCGTTTACCTGATGAGATCGGTCGTGGTAAGCCGGTTGCAGACGCAACCAAGCATTAATTGAGGAGAAATATATAAATTGAATTGAATTGAATAAGATACCTTTCCGTTTGGAGGGATAAATGTGCTAAATTTTTGTTTAAATACATTTTTTCCTCGGGGCACTGTGAACTGAGTCCAAGATCAATTTAGGAAATTGGTTTCAAAAGCTCCATATAAAAAAATAACTTGCCACATGCTTGTGTTTTTTAAATTATTAAGGCCGACAATTGGCCATGTGTGATAATATCGTTGAATCATTCTTAATAACGGTTCTTCAAGGTCAAAGGTTAAGAAAGGTTCTAGAGAGCGCATTTATCAACCGAATGAGGCATATTTGGGCTCGTTGGAAAGGTCTTGGAATTTCCGACAAAATTGAACCGGTTCCAATCGGTTTTGAACCGGTAATGAACCGATTCATAACCTATAACTAATTTTTATTCGAAATTTAATTATATTGCTCTTGAGGTGTATTTTAGGCCATGTTTTGAGTGATTTATAAATCGATACAAATCGGTTGTGAACCGGTAATGAACCGGCTTTTCCCGAAAATCAATTTTATTACACTGAGGAAAAAAGAGGGTGCGATTAACTTTTTTTCCTCGTAACTTTAACACTTTTTCGGTGTAAAAATATATCAACATTTTTTAATATTAATTATACACATTTTTAAATGTAAAATTAACATGAAAAAGGGTAACTTTAACCCATAATACACCTAAAAATCATAATATTTACACCGATTTCAGATCAATTATGCAGGGTAAAATTAACATTTCCTGAATGTTATTTTAACTTTTTCGGATTTTTCTCTCAGTGTAGTCTTTGAACTATTTTTTAGGGAACTTTTAAGTGATTTATGAATCGGTTCCAATCGGTTGAGAACCGGTAAATTGTAAATAATGTGAAAGGACTTTCGAGGTATAGCATTTAAGTCACGAGTTTGAGCACCGCGCAAAGCATGGGACGCTTTAAGAATTTCAAACAATTTTAAATTCCTATTGAATTGAATTCCCTATAATAAGCTCAAATGACCCTAAAATAATTTTATACAATTCAAGTTGAATGAGAATTATGTCCAAGTCGTTTCTCTTTCACGTTGATTCTTCTTATCGTTACAGAATCCGCCCCCAAATACCCCGAGAAATCATCGACATGTGTCGTGTTTGTACACAGGTGACACCGAATGAGCCTCAAGTGCTTCTTGGCACAGACAAAGCCTTCACATATGATTTTGTGTTCGACATGGATGCAACACAGGCCGAGATATACGACAAGTGTGTAGAAAAGCTAATTGAAGGAGCACTCAGGGGTTACAATGCAACAGTTTTGGCTTATGGACAGGTTTGTGTGTTTTGTTTGATTTATATATTGTCAGTTATATATATTCTATCCAGATGGGTTCCGGTTTGTTCTCATACACGTATCCATTGTGTTTCGTCCACAAAATCCTTGTGCCTTCTGACTCTATCCTCCTGTGGTGATATCAGGAAATGTCAGGAGGTCTAAAGGCTGGACAGCAGTATCTCATGTGAAATTGTATATCTTTGCAGACGGGGTCGGGGAAAACGTATACGATGGGTACGGGATTCGATAGGGAAATCCTTGAACTACAGGAGGGTATTATACCGAGGGCTGTGAGACATTTATTCAGTGGCATTGAGGATGTACAGACACGTGGGGAGGATAGTAGTGGTGTTGTTGTTGGGCCAGTTCAATTTAGTGTTGCTGCACAATTTATGGAATTGTACAATGAAGAAATTATTGATCTCCTTGATCCCTACAATAAGGGGAAAGTTTATAAAATTCATGAAGATCCAAGTGGTGGAATTTCTGTTGCGGGTGCCACGATAAAGCCCATTTCAGGACCACAGGATGCTCTTAGGTAATTTTTGGTGGGATACGTTTTTTTTTTTTGGGTGAAAAAGGAGTCTCAATTTTTCTTTTCGGTGAAAAAAAAAAAACAGATGTTTGCAGCAGGGTGCTTTAGCGAGAACAACAGCATCAACCCAGATGAATGCTCAATCATCTCGAAGTCACGCACTGTTTACTATCCTGATTCGCCGGCAGCGCGTGATGAGCGCCGAAGAGAGTGGCATGCCTGATGGTGATTTGGAGACACTCACGTCAAAATTTCACTTTGTCGATTTGGCTGGGTCAGAGAGACTGAAGCGAACTGGGGCGACAGGTGAGAGAGCCCGTGAAGGTATCTCAATCAATTGTGGTCTCCTATCCCTGGGAAATGTCATCTCAGCTTTGGGTGATAAGTCCAAAAAGGCATCACACATTCCCTACAGAGACTCCAAATTGACACGATTGCTTCAAGACTCTCTGGGAGGTAAGTGAAACATCTCAAATTACTTCATTTTTTATGGGTGTTGCTTTCTTCTCATCAGACTCCGGATGGAGTTATTTGATCTGACGGTATAACCACTTTGAGAAATTTTGCAGCTTATATTGAAAATTATTGTGAACTACATTTATTTTGTTAAATAATTTTCCTTTACTGTGTTATCACACTTGCACATTAAAATTTTAATATGATTCACATTAATTGTCGCTGGTGAGAGTCCAAATGTGTAATTTGTGTCTTTGAATCATTTTATATTCAACATTTGATCTATTTGTTGATAAAAAGGTAGACTTGGCCCACAAAATTTGATATAAATTGATTTATAGCATTAATGCGATTTTCTCTTTAATTTTTTAATGTGAAAAATATTTATGCTTTAGGTAAATTTAAACTTATTTTTGCAGGCCAAGTCCACTTCTTTATCAATAAATAGAAAAATCCCAAATATTAAGTGACTCAAAGACACAAATAACATATTTGGACGCTCACAAGCGACAATTAATGTGAATCACATTAAAATTTTAATGTGCAAGTGTGATAACGCCGTAAAGATAGAAAGAAAATTAATTTTGAAATTTCTTCTAGTTATATTTTGGTAGTATTTGAAATTTCTGGACTACAGGGTAGGTCAAACGAACTGCTAATTTTTAAAGTGTGGTATATTTTTATTTTAAAGTAAACTTCATTGATATGAATGCAAAGAAAAAAGTTAAAAACAAATAAAATTTGAGATTTTTTTTATCTCTGAATAATGGCTGTAATTTCACTGATGAAACGCCTCACACAGTGCTGTTTTCATCGCTTCGGCGCTCTGGCTTTTTTTTAGTGTTAATCTTCGATCATAAAATACCCCATATGGAGAAGTAAAACGGATTTGCATTCGGTGATCGGGAAGAGTTTTCTGCGATAGAAATAAATTACAATAAAAAAATATAGTTTTTTTTTACTCAATCTTGTTGAAATGGGAGAGTAAATTCTCTTGGAATGTCCACTCCCTCTCTTAAAAATTTGTATAGGGAAATTGCCCATGCTTTGCACATTCTCAAGCTTCATAATGGTTAAATTTTTCCTATGTTTCTAAATAAATGTGATTTTGCAATATATTTTAAAAACAGAACACTTTCATTCAACACTAATTTAGTCATTATGAAGCTTGAGACCGTATAAAGCATAGGCACTTTACCCTATATACCTACGACATTAGAATTCCATTGAAAATAATTTCTCGATAAACATCGGTATTCACTTTGATCTAAAACAATAAAAAAAATACCGGTGGAGAGTTGCCATGGGGCCGTTAGGATAATTCTTTGGGCCGTTATGGTGGTTTTTGATTTCTGGTGGCCATTGTAATGTCCATGTCATGAATTGGTCCATTCAAAAACATCTTTTTAATCAGAGTTGTATTCGGCAACCGACCACAACCGGCCAAGCAAAGCAATTGCTTTGCTTTAACCCTAAAACAATTTTCCTGAACTATTTAGAATATATATGCAAATCCGATTTTTGTTGATGATAACAAACTATAAAGGATGCCCGGATCTAAGATATTTTTGGTGAAGCGCAATTAATTCCTTAACAAAGATATTTTTATCTAAAAATTGTGAATTCGGCTCATTGGATATTGTCGGTTGGATCAGCAATTGTGCTAACTGCATTTGCTTTGTGTTCTACATTCGTTGTAAACGCATGGCTGCGTGGCATTTGGAACGAATGCAGACACAAAGGTAATGTAGTTAGCGCAGTTTCTGATCCAACCGGCGACAATACGTAAAAAAATGAGCACAGGTAAGATTTTATTCTTTTTGGAATTTGTTTGAAACCGAACAAACGTCAAATAAAAATTGTACGTCAATGGTCAAAACACTACCTGAACGAACAAACTAATTTTAACATTTATCCGGCTTCAAATGGTTCTTGCACGCCCCTGTTGTAAAGCATCACATTTGTAATAGGAAAATTAATTATAAAATGTTCATAATTTAGAATTAGCTCAACATCAACACGAATTAATAGGTGATTGTTGTAAAAAGAAAACTAATAATGAAAAAACAGTTCAATGGGACGCTATCAAACACGCGTTTTAACGGTCACTGAACTTAAATTCTTTACATTAATTTATTACAAAAATTATTTATTTATATAGTGCATCTATCTATGAAAGATATTTGGGGCCGAAAATTCAATTCAGGAAAAGAATGAAGGAAAATATTATCAAAATTGGCGCAATGCCAAAATTTTCAGACAGAACATTTATTATGCGAAAAGATGCGAATGAGTTAAGTCTTTTGCATGTTTTGAAACTCTGATTTCCCAAAGAACTAGCACCATTCAATTCATTAGAATTAGATTCGGTAAAAACACGATTCTCAAATAAGGATATTCATATTTAGTATATTTTTCGCCAAAAGCTTGATTTATTTCTTATCTAAATTATTTTTATAATCCCTCAATATTTTCATCTCTCAAAATTTCCACCTTCCACCCTCTCCCCTTTCCCCGAGGCCACTTTTGTCAACAAATCGTCGCGTTTCAGACGATTTCTGAGAAATGATGTCACGCTGTTTGTCCGTCTGATCGTCTGGCCATTATCACATCCAGAGCCCAAACGGTTAGAGATAGAGACTTGTGACCTTCGGGGGCCCTCATAAGTCGTCCCTGGGACCATTAAAAACACCTTACATATTTTCTCCACCCCTCTTTTTCCCCTCCAAAACCTTGTTTTTGGGATTGCTGGAAAACTGTCGTGCGATTTTTTTTTCCTTTTTGGATATCTTTTAGAGATTACCTAGGCAGATATTTCGTTCTTATACGAAAATCCTGAAAATCCCATTGAATAATTCATAATGGTGCTATTCCAAAGAACAAAGAACATGTGTTTTTTAGCACTTTACTGTTCTCAAATGCTTCTGCATTATCGACTTTTCTTTGTTTTGGATTCTGTCTCGACTGCTTTCTCCAACATTCGCCGTATTCTATAATCGCCAAGTTATCTTTACATGAACCAATGCAAAGAAAAGTCGATAATGCGGAAACACTTGAGAACAGTAAAGTGGTAAAAAAAAACGTGTTCATTTTTCATTGGAATAGCACCATAATACCGGTTTTTCAAGGTTTAAAGGTTAAAAATGCTCTAGAGAGCGTACTTCTCAACCGAATGGTATCATATTTGGGGGCTTGTTGGAAAGGTATTGGAATTCTAAACATGCCCGAACCAATTCCGGTTATGCACAGGTTCAAAACCGATAACTAATTTTTATCTCAAGTTAAATTATATTAACTCCTAAAAAATTTTGGACAATGTTTTGAGTGTTTTATAAATCGCTTCTAATCGGTTGTGAACCGGTAATGTATCGGTTATCAAGCGATAGGGGAGGGTGGGGCAATTTAACGACGGGGCAGTTTCAATTTTTGGATATTCTTCTTATCCCTTTGAAAGGAATGGGATGAAACTTTTATGTTATTGAAGAGATAACTGAGACCCATGTTCATAAAAATAATTAATTTCGCGACGCTTCTCGTTTGAATTCTGCAATTGATTTTATAAAACTGCATCAAAATGAAACTTTTTGTCCTTTTTGAATTGTTTTATTTTCAACAATTTCTGAACTATTGCACTTATCTATCGAAGTAACATATTGTATTAATTTACCAGTGGTTTTATGATTATTATAAGGCATTTAGCGTTGAATGAATTCTAAGGCGGTTCTGACAATTTTAATTTGAGTTCCGAAAGTGCGTAAGGGGCAGTTTCATGCAAGGACACGGAGAAGTTTCCAGTGTCTAATAATTTACATTTTAAACAAAATTAACTTAAAATGATCATTGAAAACGTTTTGTAGCTGTTTTTGTCGATAAAGTTCGAAATTATGGAAAGTAGTATTTCCTAAAAGTTTATAAAAAAAATAAAAAAAATAATCTTTCAGCGTTTTTTTAAGTGCATAAAAATTATGAATTTAATTGTTATAATATCTTTTCAGAATGTTTTCAGCAAGACATTGTAAAATTTGTTTAGTATTACAAAAAATTCAAGACTTTAAAATACTATTATAAAACTGTTATACTAAAAAGGACATGTTCTAAGGCGATATAATAATCCAACAATGTAGAGAATTAGCTCAGAACTACAAAAGACAGTTTTTTCGTAATAAATTTAAAGAAAATTGCTCAATTAATGAGAAATAGGCTTGGAAATCTTTGGCGATATTTTATTTTCTCTGTATGATTAATTAGTAATAAAATTCTGTTATAAATTTCTTGTTCGACTATATTTTTAGGTTTTAGAGTCTTAGAAGACTTCAAAATACTATTTTAATCAATTCTGGTATCGCTAGTTTCCTATAAACACGTTTTATATTTCTCAAAAATCTTGATCAAGAAATCGTGAAATTGGCTAGCTTTATATGTTACAGTCTGGAACGGGTTAAATTTGTAATTTGAAATGTATTGCAGTTCTGTATGGCCACCCTGTAGATAAAAGCTATTAATCAATGGTGGATTCTCATGATTTCTCTTTCCACTTCCTCTTTTTTCTGAATAATTCTCAGGAAATAGTCAAACGGTTATGATAGCTTGTGTTTCTCCGAGCGATCGTGATTTCATGGAGACCCTCAACACCCTCAAATACGCGAATCGTGCGAGAAATATCAAGAATCGCGTACAAATCAATCAAGATCAGAGCTCGAGGACCATTTCGCAGTTGCGCCGCGAAATTGCGGCGCTTCAGCTGGAACTGCTGGAGTATAAGCAGGGCAAGAGGAGTGTTGATGCTGAGGGAAATCCCGCAATTTCGGATACATTCCACGAGAATGCCATGTTGCTGCAGGACAACAAGAGGCTCCAGCAGCGTCTCAAGGCTATGCAGGAATCTGTAAATGCTCTGACTGAGAGGAATGCCGAATTGATGTCGGAGAAGACAATTGCTGGCTGGGGATCTATTGGGGATTCGGATAGGGCAATGAGTGAAATGGTTGCTGGGTATTTGAAGGAGATTGAAAAGTTAAAGGCGAAATTGATAGAGTCTGATCAAATGTGTCAACAATTGACAAAGGCCACAAATTCACCCAGGAACATCAATAAGAATCTCTTCTACAACGATATCGATGCTGATGATGTTCTAACTCTTGCCAAGAGGGAAATTGAGAAGGAAAGGGAGTTACTGATGTCCCGATCACTACCCGGACTCGATGATACCAACAATCAAAATGTGGAGAATGACTCTGATAGTGATTCTGACACGGAGTCCGATGATAAGAGTAAGTAATTTTTTTGTAGTTTTGAATTTTCTGATTTATCAATTTTATGATTTCAATTCTTTTTTTTTTTCAAATTACTTTGAAAAAATTAAAATTTCCGTATTAGGGTAAGTGTCCCAAATTCCGGCCAGCTTGCAATTTCGGCCACCTTTTTTGTTCCTCGAATTTCCATGAAATTTTAGTTCTTACATACTCTAGAGATTATACAATGCAAAAAAATAAGAAAAAATGTAGCTTTGACAAACGAGATGACGTGAAAAAGACATTGGAAGAATTCCCGAAGGGCAAGGAACTATGAGAATGAAGGTGGCCGAAATAGGGCACCAAAGCTGTGTCTACATTTTTATTCATTTTAAAATTTATTAAGAATGATTTTAGAGTAAATAAAGACGATAAACTCTACAAGGTTCTAAGCAACACCCCTTAAGTAGAAGAAAAAAAAATCAATTTCTATTTAAGATATTACATTTCAAACTTGAGACTTTGGCGCTTGCATGCAAATATGCCGAAATTTGGCACACTTACTAATTGGTTTTGAAAAATATTTTTGCTTAATATCTTCTAAACTAAGAAATATATCGACTTGCAGTTTTCAGGAAAGATTATATCGGGTGAAAATTGCAGCTTGGTGCACTGATCCCCAACCCCAAAACCCGCCTTTTTCAATTTTGAATACGCACTTTATTTTTGTTTTTTTTTTCAACAGCTATGACATACACTGAGAGAAATCCGAAAAAGTTAAAATAACATTCCGGAAATGTTTATTTTACCCTGCAGTTTTGACCCGAAATCGGTGTAAATATTATGCTTTTTAGGTGTATTAGGGGTTAAAGTTACTCTTTTTCGTGTTAATTTTACCCTTAAAAAGATGTATAATTAACATTAAAAAATGTTGAATTATTTTTACACCTAAAAAGTGTTAAAAATTTGAGGAAAAAAAATTAATCGCACCCTCTTTTTTCTCAGTGTAGATCCACTTCAAATTTTAGTGTGTTATAGCTACGCTTTAGAGCTTTCGATCAGTACCAAACTTAAGGTCCCCGAACCCTCCCTGACTAGAGCTATAACACTAAGAGAAATCCGACAAAGTTAAAATAACATTCCGGACCGGAAATGTAAATTTTACCCTGCAGTATTGATCCGAAATCGGTGTAAATATTATGCTTTTTAGGTGCTTTAGGGGTTAAAGTTACCCTTTTTCAAGTTAATTTTACCCTTAAAAAGGTGTAAAATGAACATTAAAAAATGTTGATCTTGATATATTATTACACCTGAAAAGTGTTAAATTTATGAGGAAAAAAGTTAATCGCACCCCCGTTTTTTTCAGTGCAGTGACATAGCCGGGGAAGATCTTTGAATTTTTCCTGCTTTTCTGAGAAAATTTCCTGTAGATTTTCTGGAGAAATCTCGAAAAGAAAACCGGAAAACTGGGGAATTTTTCCAAGGGATATTCCTAGCAAAAGTTGATGAACTTTTTCGCGATTTTCTAAGGAAATTTCCCAAAGATTTTCCAGAAAATTTTTAGTAAAATTCCTGGAAAACTGGGGAATTTGTTCTACGGATATACCCAGAAATGCCTGAAGAATTATCCTCACGTGCATCTCAAAATATCCCAAATTTTCCCGAAAAATTTGGTCTAAATGTGGAAAAAAATGGAGAATTTTTCCCACCCCAAGTAAATCTCCAGGAACGGCTACTGAATTTTATCCACATCCATGTAAAACTTTTCCTATAGATTTCCCTGGCAATTCCAATGGTAAATTTATTTAAATTTTTTTATAATTATTCTTTTATTTGTTGTTTTTTTTATTAGGTGTGATTCCTTCATAATCACACCTATTTTTCATTTTCTTGCTTTTTTATATTCATTTATCTTTTAATTTACCGTTTTTCCTTCGGGGCTTCCTTGAAAGAGGCTACTGAGTTTTCCCAGCCTGTATGGAGACATTTCCTGTACTTCTTGCCAAATTCTCTGCTTGAAATATTATATCCATATATTATTCATTGAAGTTCTATATAAACTTTTTCCAAAAAAAAAAAACATCTCGAGTGAAGTATATTCTTAAGTCAAAATTAATTTCATATGAATTTCTCGGAGAAAATCTATTGAATTTTCCCAACTATTTCTCTACAAAATTCTACTACTTTCACGAGAGTATTCGACGTTCTATATGATTTTTTCTCAATAAAATTATCTCGGCTGAAGTATATCCTTAAGTGAAAATTAATTTCATACAGATTTCTCGGAGAAGATCTATTGAAATTTCCCCGTCTCTATTGGGAATTTTCTATGAATTTTCCCAACTATTTCTCTACAAAATTCTACTACTTTCACGAGAGTATTCGATGTTTTATATGAATTTTTCTCAATAAAATCATTTCGACTGAAGTATATTCTTAAGTCAAAATTAATTTCATATCAATTTCTCGGAGAAAATCTATTAAATTTTTCCTGTCTCTGTTGGGAAATTTTTCTATGAATCTTCCCAGACTTTTCTCTACCAATTTTACTATTTTCACTTGAGTATTCGATATTCTTAAGGTATCATAAAGCGCTTTAACTTTCTAGAACATTTGAAATTCGTAGGTTACCCGCTAGGTGCGCCACAATTGAAAACCAATTTTCATATTACTTTTCATTTATCTTGTAATGATGTGTTATTTTTTAATAGAGAAGGCAAGATTTGTCTACACAGAAAAAAATATTTTGTAAAAATGTTGGTAAATGTTTATGAATTCCTCTTGGGGAGTTACGAAATGCTCGTGAATCGTATAACCCACAAACAAGTTCGTAAAAGTTTGTATATTTTTTTCAAAAACATTGTTCGTAACATGATCACTTGACGTGCATTTTTTGTAATTTTACAAACATTTCTTCGTAAATGTTCGTAAACACACAAAAAAATGTTTGTAAAAATTTGTCATTTGTTCGTAAATATTTGTTTTACTGTCGAACATTTTACGAACATTTACGAACAAATGACAAAATTTTACGAACATTTTATGTGTATTTGCGAACATTTACGAACAATGTTTTGTGAAAATACAAAAAATACTAGTCAAGTGATCATGTTACGAACAATGTTTGTGAAAAAAGTACAAACTTTGACGAACTTGTTTGTGGGTTATACGATTCACGAGCATTTCGTAACTCCCCAAAAGGAATTCACAAACATTTACGAACATTTTTCAAAATATTTTTTTCTGTGTATTAAATTGACAAAAAAAATTGTAATGTTCGATTGATCACAATAAGAATCAGTGTTTGATGGGGAACCTTCACGTTTCAATATCATTTAATATCTCATCTTCCTTGCTCCATTGACATTGTTCAGCATAATTACTCACTAATTGCCCGGCGTTTTGTATCTGCAGCTGGTGAGATGCAAGCTGAGCTCAATGATATTAGTTCGGACATTGAGTTGAAGACGAAACTTATTGAGCAGCTGGAGTTGTCTCAATTGCGAATGCGTCGAATGCAAGAGCACTATGAGGAGAAGCTCAATGTGCTGTCGGCAAAGATTGCTGATACTCAACGTGAGAGGGATAAAGTGTTGGCTAATATGGGATCTGGCCATCCCAGTGGTCAGCAGAGTGATAAAGTGCGAAAGGTAAAAGATGAATATGAGAAGAAATTGAGTGAGATGCAGAGGGAATTGAGGAAGCTGCAGGCAGCTCAGAAGGAACATCGACGACAGCAGCGTGAGCTTCAGATGCAAGAGGCACAATTGAAGAGTCTCAGGAATGAATTGACTGAACTCAAGTCCAATAAAATCAAGCTGATCCGACGGATGAATGAGGAAACGAAGCGTCACAATGAGGAGGACAGCAGGAAGGCACGGGAAATTGCTCAGTTACGAAAGGAGGCGAGAAAGCACCAAAACACAATTAAGAGTCTTCAGGCTCAGGGAGCGGCTAAGGATCAAGTACTGAAGCGCAAGACTGAGCAGGTGTCTGCCCTGAGGAGGGTTCAGAGGATTCCACTGAGTGTCAAGGCTTCTGGCAGGGTAAATGGACGGAAGCACTTGGAGGACTTTAGTGTGAGGCAGGCAAGATTAAAGTGGGAAAGTCTCCAGAGGACTATTTCTCGAGCTGCTCGGAGTCGTCAGGCTGTCGTAGAGCTCGAGAGGGAACTTGAGCGCCTTCTGCACGATCGCGAGACTCTGTCCCATGATTTAACCAACATCCGGAGGCGCCAGAAAGTGCTGCCAACGCCGGAATTGGCCTCTGAAGAAGATGATATCACATCAAATCTGAACTACATTCAGGAGAATATTACACAGGTAAGATTTTATCCTGAATTACCTAAAGAGATTTCATTGTAATTAAATTTTGAATTTTTTTTTTTAAATTTTTGAAATTGGAACATTATCCTCAGTATATTTTCTGCCCTTTTAGGATTTTGACCATTCGGGATTTTTTGGCCTTTTCGCAATTTTGACCCTTTCGGAATTTTGCCTTTCGGAATATTGGCTGCCACCGGACGAAATCCTGAAAGCCGAAATCTCGAAAGCCAAAATCTCGAAAGCCAAAATCCTGAGAAAATATCCCGAATAGGTCAAAATGGGTTCCTATAAAAATCCCGAATGCTAAAATTCCAAGAAGTAAAAATTCCGAATTGATCGAAATATAGGTTCCGGTCAAAAAATCATTGCATCCGTGCTTGTTTGAGGCAAAGGGAAATTTTTCCGTTTTGGCCCTTTCAGGATTTTGACCATTCGGGATTTTGGCCTTTTCGGAATTTTGATCGTTTCGGGATTTGGTTTCAGAGATTTTGACTTATTCGTGATTTTTGCCCTTTTGGAATTTTGACTTTTTGGGATTTTGCTTTTCAAGATATTGACTGCTACTGGTCGAAATTCCGAAAGCCAAATTCCCGAATAGCCAAAATCCCGAAAAAGCCAAAATTCTGAAAGACCAAAATCCCGGAAGGGGAAAAATTCCGAATTCTTAAAAAAGCTGGCTGGAAACAAAAGGATTTTTTTCGTGTTTTGGAAAATTATTCCATACATTATCCACCGTAGAATTTCGTCCTTTTCAGTATTTTGGTTATTCGGTATTTTGGTTCTTTCTGTATTCTGGCAAAACCATCTTTTTTTCGGTTTTACAGAAAATTGGACCAAGCTTTTTCAATGATATTCGGATATGTTTTAGAGGTAGTCCAGGCCATTTGGCCCAAACATACCTATGACTGGCAAATTCACCATTTTGAATTGTTGAAGGTCGAATGTCAATCACTTTGGTGAACTCATTTTTAACCGATTTAGTTAAATTTGGATTTATTGGAAAGGCATTGAAATTGAAAATTCGAACCCGGCTGCATCCGGTCTTCATCAGTAATGAATTGGTCAATTAAATCGTAAATGATTTATTTTTCTCACTTTATCCCTTTTTATTTGTGCGTAACGTAAGAATGTTACTAAATCACAAGATTATTTTAAAATTCACACTTCTTACCCAGATTTCTAGTTCGAGATTGATTTATGATTATGAATCAGTTTAATTGGTAATAAACCGTTATACGCCCAAAAAGCATGCGAAAAGGTAATTCACGTTTTACCATATTTTTTTGAAAGAGTAAAAATATACTGTACTGATATGTACTTGTTTAATCTGTCTCCTGGTCTCCTATTCTGCCTTAAAGACTTTTCTATCGAAAAGAAATGACAAAGCTTCCCAGATTTGCATAGTATTCGAACTCACGAGAAAGAGCTATTCGTGTATTATCTTTTAGCATGCCTTTTGAGTACATACTGCTTTACAACCGATTAAAATGATTGATAAATTAAAAAAAATATCATTCCGAAATACGATATTGCTTAAGAAAAGTAGGTTTTAGAATATTTTAGCATTAGTAACAAGCTTTCGAACAAATAAAAAAGTAAATTCGAGAAAGGTAAATCATTTACGGGTATATAACCGATTCACTATCGATTAAGTCCGATGTGGTCGATTTGGAAATTTCAAGATCTTTCAAAAAAAATCCAAATTTAAGCAAATCGGTTGAAAATAGGCCCTCCAAAGTGATTACACTTTGATCTTTGAAAATTCGATATCGAAATTATTTTCGAACACAGGTGTCCAAGGACGAAATATTTGCCTTGACTCTTATCATTCACAAGTAGATCTTGAAAAAATAGAAGATCTATTCGAAAAACCAAAAAGAGACATTCTTACCTCTTGATATTTTCGAAAGGTGGCTGAAGTTACATCCTGTTCGAATTTCGAAGTGCTCAAGTGTCAAAATGTGACGGTCTTCACATTTTTTAGTGTGATGCTTCATAAATATTCCCCACCTTGTTCGAAAATGTAGTATTAAAATTCTAAATTGAATTTAAATTCTTCGAACATCAACGACTTTTTGTGCAAATAGAATTCTATTTACCTTTTATGCAAGACACTATTTACGAATCAAACTCTACTTGTGTTTGCACTCACTGGGTGATCAAGAAGTAAGAATGTCTCTTTTTTGGCTTTTCAAATAGATCAAGCTCTATTTGTGGTTGGTAAGACTGAGATCAAACAGAAGTATATTTTGATTCTGCAATAGTGTCTTGGATAAAAGGTATATGTAACTCTATTTGCACAAAAACTCGTTGAAGTTCGAAGTATTCAAATTCAGTTTCGAATTTTCATATTAAATTTTCGAAAAAAAGGTGTTGAAAATGTATCAAATATCACACTAAAAAGCTGGCAAAATAGTTACTCAGTGATTATGGAGTGATTAAATAATTGGACAAGAACAGTAAGCATCGTTGTTCTGTTTATTTCTTCACAACAATTTGAAGACCGACACATTTTGACACTTGAACACTTCGAAATTCGAACAGGATGTACCTCAGCCACCTTACGGAATTATCAAAAAGCAAGAAAGTCTCTTTTGGATCTTCAAATAGATTTTCGAATTTTTGAAGATCTACTTCTATACGGAAAGACTACCTCTAAAACATATTTGAAAATGAATGAAATCGGAGGAGCCATTTTCGAAATAAACAAAGAATAAAAAGATGTTTTTGAGGGACAAGAGGGTGATGAAAGAAATAAGAAAAAATTCCAATACAGTGTTGACTTATGAGGGGGGTCGTCGAAGATCGGAAGTCGATATCTCTGATCGTTTGTCCTCTGGCCGTGTCACAAGTTAAAAAAAAGTGGATTATATAACTGATTTCTCTCTGAGTTGAAAAAACTTTTGAAAAATAACTTGAAGAACAGATTTTCCTGCAAGATAGAGAAAAATGGTCTTTAATAAATTTATAGAGAGGTAGATTTCTTATTAGCATGTGCTAATTAGACATCTCTTTTATTTCTTTTGGGAGCTTGAGAAGAAATTATACACTCGTTTTGTTACATTTTGACTACATTTTGCTCCGGTTACTCATATGAATTATTAACCTTATTAAGATGCGAGATTGCGAACATGTGAAATTATATTGAAATTTAATAATAGTAATTTTTATATTTTTGTAATAATTTAAAAATTTATAGTGTTTTTGTTCTCTTTTTGAGTTCATAAGAAAGACAATAAATTTGTTTAAAACTGTGATGGTATATGCATAAAATTAAATCTTAGGTGCAACATGCAATAATGGAGCTGGAGGAGGGCAAGGAGTCAGCTACTGAGGCTCTGTCCATGCAGAATATCCTCGAGAGTGTTCGTTCGGTGGAGGAAGCAAAGTTCTTCATGGAGCGTCTCTGTGGGGCTGCTATTGCTCAAACGTGTGATGTGGCCATCACAGAGATGCGCCTCAAGGAGCGGGAGGCATTGTTGAATGAAGTGCAGCAGGATAGTAGTATCCAGCAGCAACTCCTTCAGCATGTCCTGGCTCAAACTCCCGTCAATTTTGGCGAAAGTTGTACTGGCAGTAGTTCAAATGCCGGACGACATTCGCCAACAAATTCCATTAGCAGCACTAGTACCTTCGACATTCCGCCCAATGCGTCCATTCTTGCTGAATATAGTCGAGATGTCAATAATGGATTCAGCCCTTCAAGCAGCAGGAGTCCATCTCCAGGCCTAGACACGTGAGTATCTTTTTTTTTTTCAAATAATCTCTTTCTCCGGAACAATCTCCATAAACATTTCAATCATTCTTAGGGTCAGACCTTCATTAACTTCGATTCAACACAGAAGATATCTAAAAAAAGAAAATAATCTATATGAAGAAATTTATAGTAGTTCATCTTGAAGAAAGTTTTTGGCAAAGTAACTTTTTATGGAAAGGAAAAATTAAAATACTTAGCATTTATTTGACTGGTTATCTTCCGTCCTTTGAATATTATACATCACCTTATAAACTACCTTGTTATCTTGCTGAATATAAAAATTAATTAGTCTTTTTCCTTTTTATCTCAGGGACAGTACGAGGAGTTCAACGAAAATGACAAAAGTCAGACGATTAAAGGCACTACCTCAGGAATTATTATTTGGAAGTTCGAATGAAAAGGTTTGTGCAATAATAATTATTTTCCGTCTGCGATATGGACAATAATCTTTTCCAGGGGGATTGGATAAATTTTAGGAAAATGCATTGAAATTTCTTGAGTTTTGATAAAACTTCTAGAACTCAATTCTTACACCACTTATGTTGTATATTGAGACTCGGTAGTAATTTTCTCGGCTAAGGATATGATGAGTAATAAAAGTTTCTTTTGATAATTAGGGTAAATATCCTAATTCAAAACCATTTCCAGACGCCTTAACTTTGACAGAAGATTCAACACATTAAGTTCATATTTTTTTTCTGGAGAGAATTACATAAATTTGCTCCTTGACTCTTGTAGAATGTTACTGTTTAGTGAAAATTCTTTAAATATAATTTGAAAATTTTTTAAATACAAGAAAAATACACGAGTGTAAAATGCTTCTATTGGAAACGTATTAATCCAAATGGAGACAAGGAAAGTTTCTAATTGGAGACAAACAGTGTAACTAAAACCGCGACGAAAGGCTTCCAAAACCTTGTTCTGTTGCTCTTGAGCGCAGGATTTGTTCTTATTCCTGGTCTTTTCTCCTTTCCTATCTATAACAATAAGAAAATCTCTCTAAAAGAATCGTATTTCCAGGGTTTCCTATTGAAGCATTTGCAGACACTTCAGAAAAACCCTTTTTGTTCACGAAATAGGTAATTATTTTATTTGAAAACTTCACGTACCGTTAACAATAAAGATTAGCACTTAATTTAATTAAAATTAACCAGAAATATGACATAAATGTTAAATAAAACGAATAAACAACAGTCACCTTATTGTGTTTTTCATTGGAAAACATGGTCGTTCGATGAAAAATTCGATGGTGAAAAGGTACACTTAATTTTTCTGAGAAATTAACAAATTAAAATTTGTGAATATGAATGGATTTTCGCTTTATTTGGAGCAAAATTAACTAAATAATGAAACTGTGGTATAGAAAACATATAAATATAATAATTTAGTATTGTATTTATCATGAAAACAATGACGTTTCCATTTGGAGTAGCGAAAAATTTCCATTTGGAGCAGGTTTTAATTTACCCTTAATTTACCCTAGGTCCTTCTCTATTTTGGCATAGTTTAGGCTCAATCGGAGGGCATGTAATTTTGGTAGGATTATAGTAGGTGAGATTGTTAAGAATCTCACCTAATAAAAGGGCCAAATCGATCCATTTCAGAAAAAATGGATCATATTTGATCCTTTCAAAGGTTCACTTGTATCTATTGAAATTTTGTATGCGCATATATCACGTTAGATTAAGTTTTAACGTAGACTTATTGGTCATATCATATTTCTCTCATTTAAGCGAACATCAAAGATACTCTTTCCATTATTTTTATACGTTTATTCCGGAATTAAATAAGTGTGAAAACAGTGACGTTTTCAGAAGATCCCCTATGGTCCTTTCATTTTAACAATATATCGCTCCTTGGAAATTATAAGGGGCCAACTAATTTTCGGCCATTTTTCAGGAGACAGCATGAAAGATTCAACTTTGTGTAAATAAGTATCTCAATTTAACGACCGAACAAAAACAATGTATTTCTTTTCTATTTGTATCTGTGTTATCACACTTGCACATTAAAATTTTAATATGATTCACATTAATTGTCGCTCGTGAGGGTCCAAATGTGTAATTTGTGTGTTTGAATCATTTTACATTCAAAATTTTATCTATTTGTTGATAAAAAGGTAGACTTGGCCCGCAAAATTTGATATAAATTGATTTATTGCATTAATGCGAAAAATTATAATTATAATTAATGCGATTTTCTCTTCAATTTTTTAATGTGAAAAATATTTATGCTTTAGGTAAATTTAAACTTATTTTTGCAGGCCAAGTCCACTTCTTTATCAATAAATAGAAAAATTCCAAATAGTAAGTGACTCAAAAACACGAATAACACATTTGGATGCTCACAAGCGACAATGTGAATCACATTAAAATTTTAATGTGCAAGTGTGATAACGCCGTATGAGCACTAATATAAACATCGAAATTTTTATATTTTTACCAATATGTTTTTTAATGAGTTAGCTCCTTGTCGTTCTAAATGATGTGTAAATTTTGCTGAAATTAGAATGACAAGGGATCAACTTGCTTGAGTTAGTCCCCTGTTTTACAAAAAATTTAACGATGAATATATTTTGTGCCCCTTTACTTCAAACAAAATTATGAAAGTAATCAAAAAGATTAAAATTTTGAAAAACTTTTCTAATAACGAAATTTAATGACTTATATCATCTGAAAATTTATTCAATTGTCTTTCTAAGTGCATTAGAATCTCAAAATCCAAAAAAAAAGTGAGTTGACCCCTTGTAATTTCCAAGGAGCGATATAGTCGTGGTCTTGAATTCTTTGGACCCATTTATAATCTTCCATACCGTAGAGTGGCACTTTTCGGTCATTTTCGCGATCTCAGCATAACTCGAATTTGAATTCTTGATGTGAGTGTCAACTTTTAATCTTCGAACGCTCTCGATCTTTTTTTCAATAACTCAGTAAAAATTAGTTTTTTTTTAACAAAAATTTCACAAAAAAAGTTGTTTAAATTCTCTTGAAACGATGCTGAAGAAAAATACAAAATCCAAAGCCTACTGCAACTGACTTTATGTCAATTGTTGGGAAATTGTTACGTGCACACGCTTCAGTATTCAATATAAACCCAGCAAAACTTCGTTCTGCAATTTTTCTTCTTCTTTCTTTTTTAACGACCATCAATCGGTAGCCGCACTATCCATCGTACCGGCGCGGCGATAAACCAAAGTTATCAAAATTTGTTTCGAGTAAGCGAAGTTTCACACCCGTTACCTAATGGTTGCTTCAGAAACGGTTATTTCAAATCAATACAATTTATTGGAAGAATTGAGGAAAATATACTTCTCGAAGTGAAAAGAATAATTTTTTCATAAATAATAAATAATTTTATTGCCCTCAGCTGAAAATCACATCATTAATTTTTTTTTGTTCTCAAGAAAATTCTGGTGCAATTTATCATTTGCAGAATTTTTGGTCGGGAGTATGTTTAATACTCCTATTTAATCATTCTTTATAGACAGCGTACCCTCGCAGTATTTATATATATATAAAATTCATTCATTCATTTTCAACCGCTTATCCCTATTGGGGTCGCGGGCTAATATATAATAACGATTTTCATTATGTATTTTAGAGGTGTGCAAAAAACCGTTGAAACCGAATTAACGTCAAAATAAGTTTGCTCAAGTAGCGTTTTGACCATTGACGTACATGTTTCATTTGACGTTTATTCGGTTTCAACGGATCTTGCACTCCTCTGATGTATTTTATATATATATAAAATACATAATGAAAATCGTTATTATAAATTCTACCATGTTGATAATAATTTTAGAAAGAATATTCTAAGTTCATTTTGACAGAACGACATCTTGAGAAAAGTGCCGAAAATTCATGAAATTTTCTATAGAAATTCTGTAGAAAATTCTGCAGAATTTTCGGTACTTAAGGCAAGTGTGCCAAATTTCGGCATAGTTGCATGCAAGCGACAAAGTCTCAGGTTTGAAAGGTAATATTTTTAATAAAAATTGAATATTTTTGTTACTCTTTTATAAGGAGTCTTTCTTGGAACCTTGCAGACAGCTTGTCGTCTTCATTTTCTCTAAAACCATTCTTAATACATTTTAAAATGAATAAAAATGTAGACATAGCATTTGGTGCGTAATTTCGGCCACCTTCATTCTCATAGTTCCTTGCCTTTCAAGAATTATTTCAATGTCTTTTTCAGATCATCTTGCACGTCGAAGCGACATTTTTTGTTATTCTTTTGCATTGTATAATCTCTAGAGTACGTAAAATCTAAAAGTTCATGGAAATTAGAGGAACAAAAAAATATGGCCGAAATTACAAGCTGGCCGGAATTTGGCACACTTACCCTACATTTTCAAATCTGACGAATTTCTGCAGAATTCTGCAGAAATGCCGGGTGGGAAATTGTTTAGAAATGATAAACAAATGCGTACGGAGTCCAACTTATAACCTAAAGAAGTAAATGGCATCAGTGCATTTACAATCTTATTTAATTGTTGAAATTTCGATGTCACGAAACCCCCTGGATTCTACAAACATCATGATGCTCCAATTATAACATTTTGAACTTTGTCTCACACCCATGTCTTCTTATATCACAGGACGATAGCATGACGAGATCTTATCATCTACAGCAGGAAAGTGGGCGAAGTTTCATACCAATTTCCCGTGTGCCAAGTGCTCCAGGATCACTAAAGTAAGCGAACAAGATTTAACCAAACTCTCTCTTGTATGTGTAACTTTGAGGGGAGTTTTTGTTTAGAGGGGTTGGGGATTGATGAGGGAAATATTGGGGTGAGGGGGGGGGGGGGGCGGGGGTGTAGAGATTTTAGGCAGTGTGAGTTCGGAATAATAATCAATTGAATTAATTTGTACGACACCAGAGGCCTACAGCCAAATCCAGCACCACAATCACTGAGGCCCCCCATTTCTCCGCTCTTCCCACGGAAATCCTTTGACACTGGTGCAACACCCCTCTCACCAAGGCTCACGAGGCGCCCATTTCCCAATAAGGCGTCACCCGGATTGTAAGTAGTTTTCAATCTAAATACACACAAATTACACAACATAACTTTAATTACATCGTAAATTTCGCATTTTATCAGAGAATGAGAACTGAGAGTGAGATGGAGAGCATTTGCAATCCAATTTTATAGGCGTGTGAATTCAAAGTATTTATTTCATTATCATAATATTTTATCTGGGAATTGTTCTGGAATATCATTCAACATATTTTCGCGTAATATCCAAATGCATTCATCATACCAACAAACAAAAAAAAAAATAACAAGAACACTATTCAGACTAGGAAAACAATATTCAATAATTCATTTTTTTTTGCTACACTCTACTTTCAGTGGTTTAATATGAATTATTATAATAGCAATATTAAACAACAACAAAAAATCACAAAAGAGCATTTGCGAAAAATACACAAATTTATACTAATTTTTTATAATTATTTATACAAATATGTAATTTTTAATCTTCTCACATCAGTTGAATAATTTAAAAAATATATCATAACGCATCCTCTCTCACCCTTTTGCTTTTTTTTCTGCGTGTTTAAAAAAAAAACGATCACTGAATATTTTTTTAATGCAGTTTTATTTCTCTTTCTATCTCTTCTTTTTTTTTGTATTTCACGGAAATTTTGTTTTTCATCATGTCAAAATGGGGGCACAAATGCATACAACATCAATGATCTGTTTTTTTTTCTGATGATGATAAAAAAAAGATCTTTTAGGAATGATGAAAATGAAAAAGTGTTAATTTATTTAGTTTGGATTGGTGTTTTAATTTGGCTTTCACACATTCACTGTCAATAGAAACAAACCACGAAGGATTATTTGCATTTTTTTTTCTGTAAAGCGTGATTTGGGTGAGAGAGTTATTGATGGATTGGATTTGAAAAAAAAATATCCCAAGTGTGTTCTGTACAGAATTGAAAAAAAATGAATTGCTATAAAATGAGAGGGAAGAGGAAAAGATATAAAAATCATTAAATAAGAATTGTTTATGAATTCCTCATCTTGATATTATTTTGTTGCTTTTGTTGAAATTTGTTTTGAGGGAATAAATTTATAAAAGTTAAAACTATGTTTTTTCTGGAATGAGTTGCTATAAAATTTGCAAGCTAAAAATTTTTAATGGACGATTAAATAAAAAAATAATATGTCGATAATTCAATCCAAATTCTGGGATTTATGCTTAATGCACTTGTAATTAATATTTCATCCCGTAAATATTTTGGTCTTATCGCGTTCTCTGATTGGCTATAGCTTTTAAAGCTTTCTAAGCTTCCAGTCAATCAGAAAACACGAAATAACCAAAATATTAAATAATATGCAGCTAGTGCTTAACGACAGAAAATTAAAATATACTTATATTTTGTCTGTAAGAAATACAAAATACCTCAAGCAGTACGGCCGTTATTCCACCATTGAATTTTTATTACGAGGTTACGTAGGTCGCACAAACCAAAAAAGCAGTAAATTTCCTTGATACAGTGCCCGCTTTGTTATACGGATGATTGGGAGAGAAAATGACAGATGTCCGCTTTGTAATCCGGATGGGTTTTTTTCAACGTCTCGAAATTATGAATACAAGATTTTTTGGAGAATTAGAATAAAACTTTTAAAGAGGATTAAAAAGACATAATTAGAGAATTTTATGCTATTATACTTCATTTATTAAACAAATACATCACAGGATAATTCATTTTCATCGCTGAACACGCATGTATACACAAACCTCTAAATTATTTTGAATGTAACCGTCGATAATTCGTCCGGATTACGGCGATCCGGATAAGAAGGCGGTCACTGTATCTTTTTTCAACATATTAAGAAAAATATTTAAGGCCAAAGTCCCGAAAGCCAAAATCCCGAAAGCAAAATCCCGAAAACCAAAATCCCGAAAGCCAAAATCCCGAAAACCAAAATCCCGAACGCCAAAACCCGAAAGCCAGAATCCCGAAAACCAAAATCTCGAAAACCAAAATCCCGAACGCCAAAACCCGAAAGCCAAAATCCCGAAAACCAAAATCCCGAACGCCAAAACCCGAAAGCCAAAATCCCGAAAACCAAAATCCCGAACGCCAAAACCGGAAAGCCAAAATCCCGAATTTTTAAAAGTGTCATAGCTGCTCCTTAATTTTGGATATTCGGAATTTTGGCTGCCTCCGGTAATGACTAAATTTTTCCTATGTTTATGAATAAATGTGATTCTGCAATATATTTTAAAAACAGGACACTTTCCTCTGGTTTTTAAAATACGGGTGCGATGAGTCACATTTATTGAAAAACATAGGAAAAATTTAGTCATTATTAAGCTTGAAACTGTGCAAACCATGGGCACCTTCCCTTACTACATTTAAACTATATTGTCTGAAATTTTGATTCTAAAAATTCTTCCGTTGGGACCTGATTTTCAAAGACCTTTTTTGATAAAAAAACATACTTTTCCGTATACAAGATTTCTTAAAGTATATTTATTTGACACTACTATTTTTTCAATTTTCACACTACGATTTTTTCAGTTTGTAAATTAAGTTTAATTTTCAGATGAATTATTCCTATGAGTTATTTTGCATTAAAAATCATTTGAATTGATAGATTTTCGCTTATTTATTGATATAAACTAATACTTGGCCCACTAAAACATGTTTAAACATGCTAACATTTTCTAAATATCTTGCGTTACGGTGCTATCACACTAGGATTTTCACAATTTAAATTTAAATTCAATTGAGCCAATTGAGCATTATAAGATTTCTGGATTTTACTTGAAAATTCTCACAGCCAGGATACATTTTGCAAGAAATTTGCTCAATTTTAAATAGTGCTAAGAGATTTTTGATTCTGAATGACTCCGAAAAATGTGTGATAGTACTTAAAATGTCTTATAAGTCACTTATCTGTTATACAAAAGAATCTCCAAAGCCAGAAGAAAGGGTTATAGGCAAGGGGGCTTATGAAGAGACTCTCGTACAGTCTGGTTGAAAATCTGTATGAAGTCATCCCAACTGCTATTTCTTGACACAACAATATCCTTCGAATTGCTTTGGAGGAACTCAGCAAATCACTCCTGATACTGAATCTTCACTCGCGTACAATTTTATCACTAATCACTGTACTTTTTTTTTGGCCACAAACAATTAATTACAAGTGAATAAATTTAATAAGAACAACTTGGTTCAAAAGACTACTTGTTTAACTGCAATAAAATTTAAATTAATGAGCAAATTTTAACATTTTAATTTGCTGTATTCAAATTTAATTGAGCAACTTCATTTGCTTTTTATCATGGTTAAACATGTTTTGGTGGGCCAAGTATTAGTTTATATCTATAAATAAGCGAAAATCTATCAATTAATGATTTTTAATGCAAAATGACGCATAGGAACAATTCATCTGAAAATTAAATTGAATTTACAAATTAAAAAAAATCCTAGCGTGATAGCACAGTTATCATAATGTAATTTATCTACATAATGGATTGGTAAAGCTAATTAATATCACGGTAAAGCGGTGTTCAGACTAGAGGTTTTGCTCAGTTCCTGACGGTCTCAGAATCTTAAATATCAACTAATTTTATTGCTTTTTGAGAACTAATAGGCCATTTGTCCTTAATAATCCAATCCTAAGTTAAATTTTTCCTATAAATATCTTGATTGTTTAAAAATTAGAACAGCTAAGCCATAAGGTTAAGTCTAAGGTCTGAAGCACGTATAAGGGTCCAGTTCCGTTTAAAAACAAGAGAAAAAAGTCGAATTTTGAAGCTGCTCCAATTCAGAGGTGCCCCACATCTTCCCTAGCTGTCAGAGAAATTATTATTTTTGCATTATTTTCCGCTGATTTTGAAAATGATCCTAAGACGATGATGGCCGCATGCTGGTGAAATCAGAAGCTCAGTTGACAATAAAATTCAATTCAATTTCAAAGTTTCAAAAGTGTCTCTATATTCTAAATGAACAAAGAAAAGATAAAATTTTCAATGGTGGAATAGGCCCGAACTATCTTTTACTTTCTGTAGGATTTTTCTTGGACTAGTCTTATATCTTTTTGTTGAATTTCATTCATTTGCAAAAATTTTTTTTAAGAGAAAGAGTAAGAGTTTAAAAAAAAGCTTCAATATTTAGAAATTTTTAATTTTGATATAAATAATTTGAATAAAAAAATCCAAATGAAAATAACAATACTTCCAGTAATCCAATAAAAACTGCGAAAAAACGGTCTTTTAATGCAGTTGCCCTGCTGCAGAACAGTTCTTGTGAAAATTTTCCATTTTTATTTATATGTTAACAGAGATCTAAAAGGCAATATTAAAAAGCATTTCAAAAACAGGGCTGGGAAAAAGTTTCGGAGAAGAAGAGGAAAAAGCGCAAAGTTGAAAAGAACAAAATTCTGTTTTTTTTTTTTATAGCTATTCTCTTTTCCGTAATCTGTCCATATTTAAACCTTTTGTTGTTGAACATCATCAAAAACGCAAAATGCACAACTATAAAAATAACTTTTGACTTGTGGCAAAAAAAAAACATTTTTTTGGGTTATAAAAACATAGAAAAAACATGGATGAAAACACACAATTGCATTCTTTTCATCGTGTATTGTGGTGTGATGTTGGAATATATAAATCATTTTTGCTCTTCCTGTGTGCTATGTGCCATTGTTATTGTTGTCTTTCTATTTATCTACAGTTCGTTGTTTTTTTATTATTATTTCTTTTTACAAACTCAGTTCGTAATACACCCTTCTTAATAAGCCTCATCACTAAAAAATAACGTTTGCACTCACCCTTTTGCCCTTTTTTTTTGATCTTTTAATATGTTCAATAACAAAGTTATTGAAAAGAACTTCCTCAAGAGAACGGTATAAAGATGTGATTTAGGGAGGGGGAGGAAAAGAAAATTGTAGGAAAGTTTCAGAGAGTGATAAGTAGAGGAGGATGCTATGTGCAAAACTAACAACCAACATGTACTAATTAATAATGTTGATGGACTAACATTGGCTTGACTACCAGAGAAGATAGCGATGCGTTGCCACCACAATCACCCCCCGTCTATCGCCGTATGGGTTCGCGGGAGGACACGAGTGGAGATGTCTTTTCGCGCCTGGGAGCTGGAATGCAGGATCCACCGCCTGGTGGGAGTATTCGGGAATTCAATGGAAAGGTAAATAAACTTATGCATACAGCGACAGTTCAGAATTTAAGCACTCATGGACAGATTTATTGGCTCATTCAGATTATGCACAAAAGGAAGTGAATAATCCAATAAAATCTTGTTAGGAGTGCATTGGTCGCTTCATAATTTACTGCGTATTACAGGAAAAGACACATTTGAAATCCAATAATCCGCTGTTTTTTTTTGAATATCCTTGAAATTAATTTAAATTTTAAACAAACCCCTTATTTTTTATTTAATTTGATTTAATCTAATTTTTAATTTAACTTATTTCAAACACCTTGTTTTTGATACATAAACGGCTATTAGGGGAAAGTGTGTGGGAATAATGTGAATTTCTTTTGTTTTTTGTAAGAGATTTACACTAAACTATCACGGAATTATCAACAATTAATGATAATCCAACTAATATTTAATAGAAATGTGTAAGTCTCTTAGGAAAACTAAAAGAAAATTCACATTATATGAAGGCATGAACGTTCGAAGGGAGAGTACTTTCTCCTAATGTATAACACTAAGGCCGCGGACCTTACGCCGGAACATACCGGAGCGGAGTGCCTTCCGGCTTCCAATGCTCTTTCTCTAGCGTTCATGAATGCGGCTTCCTCAGATTTACTGGTGAAGGCCGACTGAGGAAGTCGATTCGTCGGCCGCTCACTATTCCATCTATTCGTGGAGACTAGCAATATATTGCCTCTGAAATCAGCCATTATGGCATCCCTCAGAGTTACCACCTCAGCTGAACAGCGATTGGTACCGTTGGCTTAAAAGAGTCCTCGTCAGGATAGGCTTTCTCCCTCCGACTCCTCTAGGCTCAATAGCCCTACTACGAGTGTTTGCAAAATTGTGCCCGTGGTAGACTACTCGCTTTATGATGCAAGTGTCCCGGGTTCGAATCCTCTTTAAGTCGTGAGAATTTTTACGAACTTTAGTTCAATGTTAATTGTATTTATGTACAGAGAAATCGTCAATCAGAGCAAATGACACTCAAATCATCCAGTTTTTTTTTTCTCAGTGGAGATAGGAAAACTTCTTGCTTCCACCCAGAATCGAACTGGAGACCTCTCGTTAAGTATTCCTCTTTAAGTCATTAGGAATTTATCTCGCATTAAGTATGTTCAAGTTACAGTAGACTCTCTCTCTCAATCGGGGATATGGGGCAAAATGTCATCCGGTTTAGCGATAGAATTGAGCATTAAAGCCTTTGTAAATTCCACAAAAAGCGCTCACTTATAAAAAATTGCGATAAAATAGGAAGAACTACAGCGAATTTGAGCGAATTAGCTTCATAATTAAACGTGAAAATTGTCAACAAAATTTGTCGCCCGATTGAAAAAGAGCCGATTGAGCGAGAGTCTACTGTACATCCAGTGAGCTTGACTTCATTTGATTTCACAGATAATGGAACTGATAACCCCATCTCTGCATTAAAAATGCATCTCTAGAAATCCCGCTTATAGAAAAGTCTAGGTACTTTATAGAACGTTGTACCTGCATTATTATTGAAATAATGCTTTTGTATTGTTTACCGGTTAGCAACTGATATGATACGACTCAGAAATCACTCAAATGATGATTCAAAATAGATAAGGAGGAATAAAACTGAATTTCGGATAAAAATTTATTATCGGTTCATAGCGGATTTTATCGGTTTTCTAATCGGTTGACACCTGACCCAATTTGTCCCAAATTGGTTGAAAATACGCTCTCCTGGAGCTTATTAACCTTTAGGGCAGAATCACATTGACAGTAAAATGCTCACTGTATTTCGTTAATTTACGCATTTTCATTGCAATTCTTACTGAAATTTTCCATTACCGTATTACCTTATCTCATACTCGGTGGCACTAGGTGAAAATAATATAAGAAAATTGAAAAAATAAACGATTATCGAATTTTCGTCTTATTTTCGGTTAACCAATAAAACTGTAAGAGAAATTAATCGTACAGTTTTTTTTGCTCACCGTTTTTTCGAATTTTCGTTTTCTTTCTTTAATTTTCTTATATTATTTTCACCTAGTGCCACCGAGTATGAGATAAGGTAATACGGTAATGGAAAATGTGCGTAAGAATTGAAATGAAAATGCGTAAATTAACGAAATACGGTGAGGCTACGGCGAGCATTTTATTGTCAATGTGATTCTGCCCTTAACTTTGAAAATATTGTTTACTGTGGAGGTAGGGGGCGTATATCGTCAATAATTTACTACTCCTAGCTGTTTAAGAGGAGAATTCGTCACAATAAGGTTTAATAGATTGTAGGCTGCGCTCGTAGTCGGAGTTTGATTTTCCAGAAGTGTTTTTCAACACTTCTGGAAAAAAGGAAAATTTGCAGAATATCTACAGAAATTCGTCAGAGTATGCACCAGGATTCGTCACAAAATCTGCAAAAAATTCTGACGAATTTTGTCCCAAGCCCAAATAAAATTCGTAGGAATATCTACAGATTTCTCAGCAGATTTTCGGCAGAGGTGTAGATATTTTCTGCAGAAAACTTAAAGATATCTGACGAAATTATTTGACGGGTACTGAACAGATTTTATCCCTACTAGTCAATGACCTTCAAACATTCCTTCACTCAGAAAGATAATTGAGTAAAACTTACTCGAATCGATGTTTAATCAACTCTTTTTCGTTGTGATTGTCGATTAACTATGTTTTAGAGTTGATTTTACTTCTATTTAAGTGCAATATTCAGAAGAATTGTTGCAACTTTCCTGTTCTAAAATTTACATGACAAAAAAATGTAAATAACTCTTTTTAAGAAAGATTTTGCAATTTTATGTTTTTTTATGATATCATTTCCTTTATTATTTATTCTTGATTTATTCTTGACCAAGATGTTTCAAGTATAAGGTGGGCCAAATCGAACTGCCAGTGACGTAGATACTTTTACCCGACTGGTACAGTGTTGACAACTCAGATTTGTCAAACATTTATAATTTGTAAACAAGAATCGAATAATTTTGCAAAGATTAATTAATTTTCTTCATAAATGAAAATATATTTATTGTTCCTCGGCTAATGAACTTCAAATGATAAATTTTGATTAAAAAAAAACACACATTTTTACTAATATGACCACATTAAACTCAATAATTTCCTTAAATCGATTTTCTATTGTTAAATTTTAAAATTTAATCTTATTTCACTGCTAATATGTTTAAAGATTACATTCAAAATGTTGTTAGTCAATTTTCAATTTTATTAGGTTTTTTTTTTTGAAAAAATTAGACTACACAGAAAAAATGCACAGCGTTCTAGGCAAGGCTAGCCTTACTAATAATATAATAATAATAATACTGGCGCAACATTCCATGAAGGAATAATGCTTTTCCACAAGGGGATTTCTAGACATGCATTATTATTTTTTTTCTTATACGGGATGAGGTTGTCAGTCTCGTGCCCCGTGGAATCAAGTGCAGTGAAACTCAATGGATGCAATCCGAACACCTTTAACGCCAGAAAAACTCCTGGTGACCTAAAGGGGATTCGAACCAAATACACTTGCGTCATACACAGAAAGAAATATTTTGTGAAAATGTTCGTAAATATTTGTGAATTCCTATTGGGGAGTTACGAAATGCTCGTAAATTTTTATAACCCACAAACAAGTTCGTAAAAGTTTGTACCTTTTTCACAAACATTGTTCGTAACATGATCATTTGACGAACATTTTTTGTACTTTACAAACATTTGTTTGTAAATGTTCGTAAACACACAAAAAATGTTCGTAAAATTTTGTCATTTGTTCGTAAATGTTTGTTTTCCTGTCGAACATTTTACGAACATTTTCGAACAAATGACAAAATTTTATGAACATTTTTTGTGTGTTTACGAACATTTACGAACAAATGTTTGTAAAAGTACAAAAAATGTTCGTCAAGTGATCATGTTACGAACAATGTTTGTGAAAAAGGTACAAACTTTTACGAACTTGTTTGTGGGTTATACGATTTACGAGCATTTCGTAACTCCTCCATAGGAATTCACAAACATTTACGAACATTTTTACAAAATATTTTTTTTGTGTACTGTATCTTTAAATTTAGAACTAGTACATGAAGAGTGATTTCTGAATTAACATGGAACCGCGGTAACTGATTGTCTATCCTGAACTCAATAATCCATATTGTACTTTATGATTTTAAATTTTCCATAAGAAATAATATGAGAAAATGTGCAAGAAATTTTGAAGTGACCAGAGTGTTAAATGAATCATTTGTGAGACGTAGGATGTGAAATGATTAATTAACTTATCCTCACATTTTGTCCATTGTGCTTTTAGCCAAGAGCTAATGTTCCATTGCATTGCACACATGTGGTGGAAGGACATACGAATTCTGTGTTGTCTGTGAGAGTTTGCGACACGACACTGTTCACAGCGGCCGCTGATCGAACGGTGAAGGTGTGGGATTTGACCACAGGAACATCGTCACACTGTCTATCCGCCCATCCGGGTCCTGTAATTGCCGTTGAATATGACAGCAAGAAAAATCTCCTTTTCTCGGCATCCGGTGGCTTTATTCGGGCATGGGATTTGCGAATGAGCACAGCTAGACCTGTTAAGACCCTCTGCTCCTCGGGTTCCACATTGTCCGGTCTTGCTGCCCTCAATCCCCTTCAGCCTGGCGAAAGTTCCATCACGGCACTGTGTATGGGAGCTTCTGGGTCACTGTATACAGCGGCATCAGATAAAGTCCGTATCTGGGATATTCGGCAGTTTTCGTGTACGGGAAAACTGTCCGGAGGTCATCAGGCGGCTGTGATGTGTGTCACTGCCTGGAGTGGACCAAATAATACGGATTTTGTGGCTACGGGGTCAAAGGATCACTATGTGAAAGTGTTTGAAGTGCCAACATCTTCAGGGCTCGTTTTGCCACTACTTCATCTTGAACCACCTCACTATGATGGGGTTCAGGCTCTCACAGTTGCCAATGATGGAATTGGAGTTGATGCAGAATTATTTTCCGGAAGTCGAGATACCGGCATCAAACGCTGGGACTTGAGAACTGGAGAATTGA
The DNA here is from genome assembly GCF_024763615.1 of Phlebotomus papatasi. Classification (NCBI taxonomy): domain Eukaryota; kingdom Metazoa; phylum Arthropoda; class Insecta; order Diptera; family Psychodidae; genus Phlebotomus; species Phlebotomus papatasi. Next base: position 47,682,778 of record NC_077224.1, read on the forward strand.
AACAAGTAAGTTTTGCAAACGAAAAATCTCTCAGGATCTTGTCAGCATCTTTTAGGTGTGATTCCTTCTAATCACATCTATTGTAATCCTCGGATTTTCTCAAAGTGCTCCGATCGAGCTGAAATTCACAGGGTATATGTTTTGAATATCCCTGATGCCGAAAATCATAAGCCGGCAATTTCGGGTCCGGCTGCCGTCCGGTCGGCCGTCCGACCGTCCGTAGTACGCAATATCTCTGGATTGGATAGAGATATCTTCATAATTTTTTTTTTAAATATATCTACGCGCGCGTACGACGATTTCTGTACTATTAGTTTTTTGAAAAATCGGTTCTAAACCGGTTAAAAATCACATTTTGTTGTTCATCTCGAAATCTAAGCATGTGATTTTGAATTTTTTATGTTTATGTTGTAGCCCAGAAAATTTAGACCAATTTAAAAAAAAAACTAAGACATTCTTCGAACGGTTCTCGAGATATTTCACTTTAAAGATTTCAATTTTAAGAAAATTTGCTATTAGCGTCAGGCGGGAAAAAAGCGGGAGAAGCGGCATCGGACAAGCTTTCCCTATATATATATCGCACTCTCTCACTCTCGCTCTCTCTCTCTCTCTCCCTTTCTCTCTCTCTCCCTCTCCCTTTATCTCTCTCTCTCCCTCTCCCTTTCTCTCTCTCTCTCCCTCTCCCTCTCTCTCTACCTTTCCCTTTCTCTCTCTCCCTCTCCCTTTCTCTCTCTCTCTCTCTCCCTCTCCCTTTCTCTCTCTCTCTCTCCCTCTCCCTTTCTCTCTCTCTCTCTCCCTCTCCATTTCTCTCTCTCTCTCTCCCTCTCCCTTTCTCTCTCTTTCTCCCTCTCCCTCTCTCTCTCCCTCTCATCATGGTGAGTCTATATCCGAAGATTTGAAAGGTGGCATATACAATTCACGATCCGCGATGTCTTTCGCGAATCTTCGCGAGGCGCGAATATTTTCGCGGATTTGCGCGAGGTGCGAAATTTTTCGCGGATTTTCGCGGGTCGCGTATTTTTTCACGAATTTTCGCGGAGCGTGAATTTTACGCGGATTTTGCGGGGCGCGAATTTTTTCACAAATTTTCGCGGGGCGCGACTGTTTTCACGGATTTTAGCGAGGCTCGATTTTTCTCGTGGATTTTCACGGAATGTACATTTTTTCGCGGATTTTCGCGGGTCGCGAAATTTTTCGCGGATTTTCGCGGGGCGTGATTTTTTTTTTGCGAATTTTCGCGGAAAGCGTTTTTTCGTGGGCTATGAATATCTTCGCGGATTCTCACGGGTCGCTGACAGAGGTTTTAAACGGACGTAAAGTTTGAGGCCCCTATCTCTCATAGTTTCCGAGAAAATCGACTTTAAAGATTTTCAGACACTTTTATGCATTTCTCATCCAATTTTTTTCATTTTCAAGTGAAATTTTGCACATATCAATCCTGAAAGAGGCACTAAATGGGTGTAAAGTTTGATGCCTCTATCTCTTATAGTTTCCGAGATAATCGACTTTAAAGATTTTCAGATACTTTTATGCATTTCTCATACAATTTTATGTATAAATATCGTTCGAGTTTGCCAAAGTCCGATTTTGCAACGAAGGAATCACACCTCTATAAGCTGATCTAGGCTTATCACTTGTTTTCTTCCGTGTCCCTTTGGGGAACTCCCGCCTTCCTCCTTCCCCCAAAAAGAAACCAAAATTAACTGATTGATGTATCGAATTTCCTCTTTCTTTTTCTCTCCTCCCATCTTTTCTCCATCTACTTCAGTCATTGAATAATGCACACAAGGGATGGGTATCTGGTATGGCAATATGTGGCGATGTCCTCCTGTCCAGCTGTCGTGGTGGAATTGTACGCCTTTGGAGTGTCCGGACGTGTGATTCACTGGCGGAAATGAAGACAGATTCACCCATTAATGATATCATTGTGGCCGATCAGCGCATTTATACAGCATCCAAGTAAGTTTATTTATTTTCTTATATTCTCGCAAAAAGCTTTCCCGGACTTAGTGTACTTTAACCCAGGGACGTGTAAAATGGGAGACCACCAAAAAGAAAAAAAAATAGGTGGTAGAGGTGTATAATTTATATTTATGAGATGGTACATTTTTTATTTAATCTCTCCCACACGTTTTCAATTTATCCATCCTGATTTGTTTGTTTCACTCTTAACTCCTTTTTGGTCCAACTCCTCTTGCCTTTTTTTTTACAGTAGTTTTTTTTTCCAACACTAAAAGGATGCATTTTTCTCACGTTTCCTTCCTGTGTTATCATTTTATATTAAGTCTGGGTAAATGAGAAAAAATAATTTTTTGTGGTTTTGCATGTGGGAGACATTCTGGAGTTGTTTGGAAAGTTTGTGATGATTTTTTTGTTGTTGTTGAAGGATTTATAACAATTATAAAAAGTACTAAAATTTAGTGTGAGCACGGTGGCAGGTGCAAGAAGAAAAATTACAATGAATTATAATAATCAATTTAGAAGTGAAAAATATATTTGAAAATTAGTGTAAAAAAGCTCATTTTGAATTAAGAAAGTTGAATCCAGACCTTTGAATGACTTCTTTTTCACGGGAAAAGTATTTTACCGATAAAATGCTGTGCATCCATTGACAATGTTAAATTATTCCTCCGCGTGAGGGCACTGTTTTTTCCCGCAGAGTGGCGCTGGCAACTGTTCTGAATTTTTGATTTGAAGCGTTTACTCAAAAAGTTCCAGCTCTGGATAAAAATTTGAGAAAAATATTTTAAGCTTTTGATTTTTTTATTTGGATTTGGCAATTCTCAAAAAAATTATGAACCAAACATTGTCCATAATAAAAGATCATATTTTTTATTAATATTACTTTTATTATTTATTATTATTTTTAATAAGTTAATTTCAAGCAATTATTCCGAACTAAGTCTACATTTTTATTAATAAATTGGGTAAGTGTGCCAAATTTCGGCATAGTTGCATGCAAGCGTCAAAGCCTTAAGTTTGAAATGTAATATTTCAAATTCAAATTGATTTTTTTATTCTTTCTTCTGAAAGAGTGTTGCTTGGAACCTTGTAAAGAGTTTACCGTCTTTATTTACTCTAAAATCATTCTTAAAGAATTTTAAAATGAATAAAAATGTAGACATAGCTTTGGTGCCCTATTTCGGCCACCTTTATTCTCATAGTTCCTTGCCCTTCGGGAATTCTTCCAATATCTTTTTCACGTCATCTCGTTTGTCGAACCTACATTTTTTGTTATTCTTTTGCATTGTATAATCTCTAGAGTACGTTAAATCTAAAAGTTAATGGAAATTCGAGGAACAAAAAGGGTGGCCGAAATTGCAAGCTGGTCGGAATTAGGCACACTTACCCTAGGTAAAATTCTAAAATATTGTAAAGAATCTTGGCTAAAAAGACACAAATCATACATTAATGGGCTATTTCTATTGAGAAAATTTTCAGAATTCTGTAATCCCCAATTCACACGAAAGCTCGCAAAAATGCCCAGTTTTGAATATGAACATCTCGTTGACATTTGTTTGTTTTGATTTAGTTTCTGGGCAAAAATGCATAAAAAACAATCGAAACCTTTATGAAATCACTGCTAAAGATTATCTTTAATCGTTTGGTACGCAAATTGAAGCAGAGAAAGAGAGAATGAGGGGTAATTGAAATTATTACCACTTTAAAACAGCTATGTTTCTGTTTTTCGACGCACTTCTAACACTTTGCCCGCCTTTACCGCAAATCAGAGATCTGGGCATATCGTATCCTCAATACAGGGATATTTTCTCACTGCACGCATTATTTTCACCTTCAAAGAACCAAAATTTACTTGAAGTTTATCTAAAAACACCTTCACTGTGAAATGGAAACAAGGTTTTCATGGAAATTCGCTCGGCTGACAACTCATTGGCATGGCATGCAAGTATGAAAAGAAAACTCATTGGATGGCGCTGTTCCCCATAGGAACCGTCTGGAAAACTGTTCCCAATTTTTATTTTTAATCTTTTATTCGAAAAAGTTCAAAAAGATTAAACTTTTTCTCATAAAAGCACCCTTTTTTCATATGAACTTTAAAATGTTCTAACAAATTTGTTGAGAAATTTCTCAATGGAAATAGCCCATAACACACTCATCAAAGGTTATAATGTGAATCGTATTGAAATTTTAATAAGTAAATGTGATAAGGTAAAATTAATTGAGTAAGAGAAAGTGGGGCGCTTTTGAAAAAGAGCTTTCTTCTCCTATTTTTAAATAGACCCGGGCCATACCGTGATATAATTTAGATCTACAAACAAATTTTGAAGCTCAATTACATTATTATATTAGGGCGCATTTTCATTCAATAGTGGTAGCATTCAAAGTGCTTGAACTCGTGACTTAAGTGCTGTGTCTCAAAAGAATTTTCACCATTTACTGCTTACCGGTTTTCAACCGATTTTGACCGATTCATAACTAAATGAAACTGGTTCAGTTTTATGGGAAACTTCAACACCTTTTCAACGAGCCCAAACATGACTCTATTCGGTTGATAAATGCGCCTTCCAGGGCCTTTTTATCTTTTGACCTTGAAAAATCGTTATTAGAATAATTCAACGATATTTTCACACATTTTCAATTGTCTACCCGGGTATTCCCTCCCTGGGTATTCCCCTGCAAAATGAAAAAAAATCGCACAACGTGCTTTCGAGCAATCCCGAAAAAATATTATTTTGGAGGGGTCAGGGAGGGGTGGGGGGAAAACAAGGGTCATGTTAATGGTACCATGGTCGACTTATGGGAGGATCCCCCGAAGGTCTCAAGTATCTATTTCTAACCGTTTGGCCTGTAGGCGTGGTAACGGCCAGATGGGCAGACGCACAGACGGAGAAACAGCGTGGCATCAAAAAACTCGAATCTTCAGATTTCCTTTATTTAGTCTTACATTTTATCCATATTTGAAAATGACCTTCAAACATTCCTTTTAATAGGAATTCCAAATCACAAGTTAAACCAGTTAAAGAGCACCTCGGAGCGAACTTATCAATCGATTTTGATAATTTCACGCATTCTCAGTCGCAATCAGCTAAAGTTGCACCTATTTTGAGCTCGTTTGTAAAGAATCTCAGCTCCCATAAGCTTATCTGGGATTATAACTGGTTTTTCTTTAAAATTGCTCCATTTTACCCATATATTGTAATATTATTTTTCAAAAAGCTTCCCCTCCGGATTTTTTAAAATCAGAGAGTATCACTTGGAGTTAAAATTTTCAGTAATATCTGACTTGTCTCCAGTTCGCCTTTTCTGCCTGAGAGCCATAAGTCAAATCCTTTAGGAACATTATAGAGAAAAAAATGAGTAGTCCGAATGTAGCGTGCTTGTTTTTATTACTAATCGTGTACAAATTATTCTAAAGTTAACTAAAATTCATTAGTTTTTTTCTTGTGTATTTGTTTTTTGAAAATATAAAGAATAATTCTTACATTTCTTTTGTTATTTCTAAATTTTATACTTAAGAAAATTTTTCTTGCATGATACTGGCTCCACATTCCCATACTATTCATTTTCTAAAAACTTTTGTCTCTTTGTAATAAAATAATAGAAAAGAGAATTGACCAAAAAAAAAATACAATTGAAGAGAATCATCACAAAGTTTCCAATCAACTGATCTAACCTCTATTATGGAGATAGATTTTTCTTTTGTGCTCAAAGAAAAAGTTGAAACACTGTTTTTTTTCTTTGACGATTGATTCTTAAAAGGAGAAAGTACATACACATAGTTTGTGTGATTTGAAGTGAAAAAAAATCTTTGCTTTTTTTTGGTATGTGTTCTTTGGGATGGAATTTTTATTGGTTTTTTTCCTTTCTTTTTTTCTTTTTCTCTCTCCTCTCTAACGCAGTTCTGGTGAAGTTCGAATTTGGCGTTTTTCACCGTCGGATTTCGTCAATTTAACCACATCAGTCAACTAATACAGTTTATCAATTAGGCATAGTGACAATTTGAGAATATTTACGCCTGAAGAAAATGTGAAAAACAGAAAAATTCATAGAATCAGTGGCAATTTGTGTTGTACATTCTTTGAAGCACCATCAAAGCTTTCTTTTACTCTATTTAATTGCCCTATGAGGGGTATTTTCTTGCTTTTGGCTTTCTTTCTATTTTCTGTGTATTTTTATTATTTTTTTTTGTGAAGAAAAAGAAGTAATGCTTTGCGTGCTTTTACCTCACTGACCAACATTTTTTTTTTATTTTTGACAAATATCTTTTTTTTCCATTGAGGTCATTTTGACCTAATTGCAATTTACTGCTTTTTGAAGGTTGTAAAGAAGGGAAAAATACACTCACATTTACGATGAATGAATGATGAGAAAATGGTTCTTATTATTATTTTTTCATTAAAAAACATAGGCTATATTTATATTACAATATTATTTTATATTTATTTTCTCTTCGTCAGTCTTCCTCATATTTTTACTTTATTTTGTTTCAAAGGTTATGGGCACGATTTCTAATTTGGATCACATTCACAATTTGGCTTATGAAAGCAATTGGTCTCTTTGTGTGTCCACGGTGTCAGTGCTGTAGCACAAATTGTTCATTATGATCAAAGAGAAGAAGATGATGATGATGAGCAAGAATAAATGATGTATACTGTATCAACATTAAAGCCATGGCAAAGATTTTATTTTTACAAAGATTTTATACAAGCTTTCTAGTTGAGCTTTTTGCCCTTTTTTTTATTATTAATAGAAAATGAAAATAGAGAAAATGAAAGTAAAAAAAAAACAGACGAACGCAAAAAGGGACACTGAACAACAAAAAAAGCAATAATTGAAAAAGATGACACAAAATTCACGAATTGTTGAAGTAAAACTTGACGATATTACGTACAGAATAAAAAGAGATCAACGAAGCAAAAGCCCTTAGTTAGATGGTAGAGCAGGGGATGAAAAATGTCACTAAATGAGGTGTAAGTCTCACCCTTACTTTTTTTATTTCTATTATATATTTCTTTTGCTATTCTATTTGTAACCATGTTGCTGATACATAGCTAATTCACATTCAAAGTCAATTCACATCGCTTAATCTACTTTATTCAATCTTATTTGGTGTTTGTGCTAACAATTTGACATTAAAGTGATATTAACTGATACCAATCAGCTGTGAAGAGGGTTGATTTTTTTCTTTGCTTCTTTCATTTGCTTCTACAGAGTTATTTATTCCATATTGAATTGCAGAGAAAATTTAAAATTTTCATTCATGCAAATTCTAAAGGAAATAGTATATGCTTTGTACATTTGTTCATTGAAAAAAAAAAAAAAAACTCACATAGGGTAAATGTCCTAATTCAAAACCATTTTCAGACGCTTTAACTTTGACAGAAGATTCAACACATTAAGCTCATATTTTTTCTGAAAGGAATTACATAAATTTGCTCCTTGACTCTTCTAGAATGTTACTGTTTAGTGAAAATTCTTTAGATATCATTTGAAAACTTCTTAAAAACAAGAAAAATACGCGAGTATAAAATGTTTCTATTGGAAACAAATTAATCCAAATGGAGACAAGGGAAGTTTCTAATTGGAGACAAACAGTGAAACCGCGACGAAAGGCTTCCAAAAACTTGTTAAGTTGCTCCTGAGTGCAGGATTTGTTCTTATTCTTGGTCTTTTCTCCTATCCCATCTAAAACAATAAGAAAATCTCTCCAAAAAAAAATAAATAAATTTCCGCCCAATGAGCATTTATCGCTATAAATGAGTAGAGATGTCTTTACATATTTCTTCTATATAACCGCATAAAAGAGGTCCATATTTGAGTGAATGGGGAATTTTTACATCCAAAATATAACAATTATTTATTTTAGATATAATTACGTCATCTTGTACGGTAAAATCTATCGATTATGACTAAATAAAATATAATCACTATCACTATACAATATCAATTTTATAACTACTGATTGTAGAATTGTCATTTCTTTTCCATTTTCATTTAAAACTTGCTTAAACATCTTCCTCAAATGAACAATTATTTATCCTCGACGATTCAGTCAGATCTCCTGTGACTCGTGCACTTCTATTGCGTATGAAGATTTAATGCAACGACTGTTTTGCGTTAAGGGACACAATATTAGTGAACAAAATTTCCTTCCCGACCTGAAATTCTCAAGGAATAGCTGGGAAATTAAAGAAAATAAAATTGAATAAATTTATTGCTTTTTCCATCGTATCATTGAAAAAACTTATGGATGTCAGATTTTTACTGCATATATTGATAGAACATCACTTTATACGCAACGGTGGACAAATATTGGCACACACAAATATTTTTTGCACAATTTCTCAATTAAATTGGGTTTAGTGTTGTCAATTTTCTATAATTTTCCACGCCATAATTTTCATTTTATTCCGATAAAATAAAATCAAGATATTATAACCCGAATAAATAAGAAATATAGAAGAAAACACGTTTTTACGTATTTTTGTAATTATATTTACATTATGGCGTATAATATGTTTACATTATAGACTCTTTATATCAATAAATTCACTTCACAATAAACAGTGTCAAAACACTGAAATTTTATGTATCTGATCTTTTTCTACACTTTGGACACTCTTTCTGCAATTAAGTTTCACGACAGAAGATCACAAACCAGTTTTAATGCTTGTACTTTCGCTACACTGCAATTAAAGAAACAAAATGTTAGCTCTCACGAATACAGTATTAATTCACTATGTTTCCATCAATTATCCTTACTTTGTCAAATTTGATCTCTTTGATGTGTGTGCTCGACTTTACTGTTCACGCTGGCGCACTTCAAGACTTTAATTTATAATAAACATCACTTTTTATTGCAAGTTTTCACCCAGAAATGAATCTCTGCTTAGTAAACAAAGCAGAATTTGACAATCTGGCATAGTCATACAAAAAGAAGACAAGTTGTATATAACTTGTGTCTTTTATAGAACAAATGTAACTAAGATATATCAGAACATGTTGTTCATACTATTTCACGACATTATGTGAACGTAACAGCACGAATATGTAAGATAAATATACTTTAGAAATTTTTGACATAGTTTTATACATTTTCACTCCAAAATTAATTATATTATGACCTGTTTATAGATCTAAAAATGTTTGGTCGTAATTTTAAGGGAAAATAACAATATTTTAACTGGAATTTATCAAACGAAATGTATTATATGTGTTAATAGAAAATATCTGATATTTTCTATATATTTTTTAGTCAAGTTATTATACTGGCATTCAACGTACATAATTTTCAAATAATATACATCCAATGCGTTCATAGATTATATTTTTAAGAAATAGCTCGATTACGTTGAAAATATGTTGGTTACATTTGAGACATACATTATTTGGATATCAAATGCCCCTTGGGCGGGGTTTCCTATTGAAGCATTTGCAGACACTTCAGAAAACCTTTTTTGTTCACGAAATAGGTAATTATTTCATTTGAAAACTTCACGTACCGTTAACAATAAAGATTAGCACTAAATTTAACTAAAATTAGCGAAAAATATGACATAAATATTAAACAAAATTGGAAAACATGTCGATCGATGAAAAATTCAATAGTGAAAAGGTACACTTTTAATTTTTCCGAGAAATTAACAAATTAAAATTTGTGAATATGAATGGATTTTCGCTTTATTTGGAGCAAAATTAACTAAATAATGAAACTATGGTATAGAAAATATATAAATATAATAATTTAATACTGTATTTATCATGGAAAAAATGATGTTTCCATTTGGAGTAGCGTAAAGTTTCCATTTGGAGCAGGTTTTGAATTAGCTCAATTTACCCTATTTCACAAAAAAAAAATATCCTTGAAATTTCGTTTTTATCGTGAATTGTGATCCAATTTCTATATTATTTCTTCGTTCGTTTTTTTTTTGTTAGTTCTAAATTCTGTGCACTACATATCGGTTATCTTGTGTAAATTTATGGCACCTGGTGAGAGAGGAACACCTTTTCATGACCACAAATTCACTTTGTGCAGACAGGGGATGGTGATAACAGGGGTTGTTATGTGATAATTGAGAAGAGACAGTATAGTGGTGAATCCATGGGGAAAAAGTGCTCTCAGTTAGTGTTTTAATACAATTTGGTGTGGAGAGAGTTTAATGGTTCTGGGGACATTTTCCAATGTATTTTCGCAACATTTCTGGTACTTTATAGAGTTTCGCGTTTATTTTATTATTGGCTTTTTTTTGTTTTCTAATCAACCCATGTTTTGCACAGAGTCATTCACAAAAGTCTGATTTTGACGTGCAATTTGTTAAATATATTATAATAATTAATTAAATATCAATTCTATGAAAATTTACTTTAAATCAAAAAAATGAGTTTGTAGGAAGAGTTCATGTTTTGCAATTTCCATAAAATATTCCCAATAAATAATCAAATACAGTTAATATATCTTTTTATGTTTTTGATATTCATTACTTTTATTTATTTTTTGTTTTATTACTTTAGTTTTCCATACAGGGGAAAGTACTCTGCCTTCGATCGTTTATGCTTTCGAATAATGTGAATTTCTTTTATTTTTCCTAATGGTCTCTACACACTAGAGAAATTTATGTCCATATTGAAGAGTTTCTCCTACACAAGCGTAGGGAATTTGCATCAATATGGACATAAATTTCTCTAGTGTGTAGAGGTCATGAGAGACTTACACATTAATAATCACATACTTGATGTATAATTGATAATAAGTAAATCTATTCGGAAAAATAAAAGAAAATTCACATTATTCAAAGGCATGAACGTTCGAAGAGAGAGTACTTTCTCTTACTATGAAAAGGATCAACTCTTATGACCAGTGCACAATAATTTTTGTTTGTAAACATATTTTCAAAAATTTCTATGAGAGTGAGCGAGATGACTAAATCTAGATTTCATTCACTCTCATTGAAATGTCAAAAATATGTTTAAAAAATAAAAGTTATTGTGCGCTGAGCATTATGACCAGCGCACAATAACTTTTGTTTGTAAACATGTTTTCAAAATTTTCTATGTGAATGAGCGAGATGACTAGATTTAGATCTCACTCACTCTCATTGAAATGTCAAAAACGTGTTTACAAAACAAAAGTTATTGTGCGTTGGGCATTATTCGTTTGAGCCCAATAAATAATAATAATAATAATACTAATAATATAAAAAAAGGGGTGACAAAGCGTCCCGGGCTTTGCGAAATTCTCGAACTCGTGACTTAGATGTTATTACTCAAAAGTACTTTCGCATCATTTACCGTTTACTGGTTTTCAACGAATTTCAACCTATCTGTATATCACTCAAAAGATCCCACAAAATAATTTTAAGAGTAATAATATTGATTTTCAGACCAAAATTACTTATCGTTCCATAATCGGATCATTACCGGTTCACAACCGATTTCCACTGATTTATAAATCACTCAACAAAACGTTGCCCAAAATACACCTCAAGAGCAGTATAACTAAATTTTGATTAAAAATTAGTTATCGGTTCTGAACCGGTTCAAAACCGGTTGGAACCGATTCAGTTTTGTAGGAAATTCCAATACCTTTCCAAAGAGCACAAATATGTTTCATTCGGTTGATAAATGCACTCTGTAGAGCCTTTTTTAACTTTTGACCTTGAAAAATCGTAATTAGGAACGGTATTTTTACACATTGTCAATTGTCCGCCTGAGTAATCTCTAAAAAATATCCAAAAATGAAGAAAATCGCACGACGCATGGAGAGGGGTGGGGGAAAATGAGGGACATGTCAACGATCTTGGGTTGCCTTATGGGGGATCACGAGGGTTACCCGAAGGTCTAAAGTCGCTATCTCTTACCGTTTAGCCTCTAGAGCTAGTAACAGCCGGACGTACTGACGGACAGACGAACCGACGGTCAAAATTCAATTTAGGAACTTTACGCTATTTTTTTAAAGGGTAAGTGTGCCAAATTTCGGCACAATTGCACGCAAGTGCTAAAATCTCACGTTTGAAATGTAATATTTTTAACAAATTGAATTTTTTTGTTAATTCTTCTTAATATGTGCTTTTGGGAACCTTGTAGATGGTTTATCGTCTCTATTTTCTCTAAAATCATTCTCAATACCTCCACTTCATGATTACTCATTATTTTTCACATTTATTCGTTTGATTTTGGTAGAAAAAAAATGCATAATTCGTACAAAAATATCAATTGGAAGTTATAAAAACTACTCGGGTTAATTGATTATGAATTAATTATCAATATTTTACTACTTTTATTAAAAAAAAGTGGATTTAATTTAGTAAATTGGGGGATACATATTATATAATACAATGTAAATTCATATGTATTTGAAAAGTTTATAATTGAATTGGACATTTTTTTGATAAGAGAAAAAAGTGTTGAATTTATTGAGTTAAATATTAATTTTTTCAATATTATTTAAAAATAAATCATCAAGCAATATAATGAAATGATTTTACTTGAATAAAACCAAAACAAATATAAAATTTAATTTTATTCGTTAATAAAACATCAAAAGATAATTCAATTAATTTAGATATTGGAAGAATTATTTTAGTCGAAAAAAAGGACTGTTTTGAGGATAATAATTGTGTCCTCATGATGATCAATATAAGTAATTTAGTCGATCGTAATCTATTTTTAATAGATCTCTATTGCTATTTTTTTTAGTTTTTGAAAGTTCACCGCGTTATCGTGTCACTGAAAAGTTCGTAAGTTTTTACTTGTTCACAAACATCGTGTGTAACATGAAGTTTGTTCGTACATTTTTATTTGAATGGCAAAATTTACGAACAAAATACAAAATTTTACGAACATTTTTCTATGTTTTGACACACATTTACGAACAAATGCTCGTCAACTGATACTTTTACAATTTTTGTGGAGAAAATACAAACTTTTATGAACTTCTTTGTGGGTTATACGATTTACAAGTGTTTCGTAACTCCCCAATACAAATTCACAAACATTTACGAACAATTTTACGACATTTTATTTTCTGTGTTTAGAAACACAATACATGGAATAAAAGTTGTAAAAATGTTCGTAAATGTTTGTGAATTTCTATTGGCGACTTACAAATTGATTGTAAATCGTGTAACTAAAGTATTCCTAAAAGTTTTTTAATTGTTTGTGAATTCCTATGGGGGAGTTACGAAATGCTCGTGAATCGTATAACCTACAAACATGTTCGTAAAAGTTTGTATATTTTTTTCACAAACATTGCTCGTAACATGATCACTTGATGAGCATTCTTTTTGTCCTTTTACAAAAAAATATTGTTCGCCAATGTTTGCAAAAAAAACTCAGAAAAATGTTCGTAAAATTTTGTCATTTATGCGTAAAGTTTTGTTGAAAAAAACAATAATGTATGAGAAAATGTTTGTAAAAAAAAAACAAAAAAAAATGCTCTTCAAGCTATCATGTTACGAACAATGTTTTTTGAAAAATAAAAAATTTTACAATTTGCGAACATTTGTAAGTCCCTAATACGAATTCATAATCATTTACAAACAATTTTACGAAATATTTTTTTTTATAAACACTCTACATGGGGAAAAATTATAATTTGTTAGTAAATGTTTGTATTCACGATCAATTTTGTATTTATAATTTACGAAAAGCTCGTAAATCGTATAACTCACTTAAAAAATCGTTAAAGTTTGTATTTTTTTTTTCCAAAAATGTTGATCGTAACAGTATCACTTGATCAGCATTTATTGTTTTTTACAAACATTTGTTCGTAAATGTTCTTGAACACAAAAGAATATTCGTAAAATTTTGTCAATTGTTCGTTAAGATTTGTCAGACAAACAAAAATGTATGAACAATTGTTTGTAAAACAAAATAAAGCTTGTCAAGTGATCATGTTACGAACAATGTTTGTGAAAAACGTACAAACTTTTACGATCTTTTTTGTGAGTTACACGATTTGCAAGTATTTCTTAGGCCTCCTGTATGAATTTACAAACATTTACAAACAATTTTACGACTCTTTATTTTCTGTTTTTAAAAACTCTACACAAAACAAATTTGTAAAATTGTTGGTAAATGTTCGTACAGTAGACTCTCACTCAATCGGCTCTTTTTCAATCAGGCGAAAAATTTTGTTGACAATTTTCTCGTTTAATTATGAAGCTAATTCGCTCAAATTCGCTGCAGTTCTTCCTATTTTATCGTGATTCTTTATAATTGAGCGCTTTTTGTGGAATTTACAAAGGCATTGACGCCCAAATCTAACGATAAACCGGATGACAGTTTGCTCCAAATGCCCAATTGAGAGAAGAGTCTACTGTATTTACGAGCAATTTTGTATTTATAATCTACGAAATGCTCGTAAATCGTATAACTCACTCAAGAATTCGTAAAATTTTGTATTTTGCCCAAAAATTTTGTTCGTAACAGTATCACTTGATAAGCATTTATTGTTTTTACAAATATTTCTTTGTAAATGTTTGTTAAAACATTGAAAAATGTTCGTAAAATTTTGTCACTTCTTCGTAAAGCCTTGCCAGAAAAATAAAAATGTACGAACAAATGTTTGTAAAATACAAAAAAAAATCTTGTTAAATGATCATGTTATTGTTCATGAGATGATCATTTGACAAGCATTTTTGTTCTTTTACAATCATGTGTTCCCACATTTTTGTTTGTCTAACAAAACTTTACGCACAAATGACAAAATTTTACGAACTTTTTTTGTGTGTTTACGAACAATGTTTGTGAAGATGTACAAACTTTTAAGAGGTTTTGAGTGGGTTATACGATTTACGAGCATTTCTTAGGCCTTCTGTACGAATTTACAAACATTTACGAACAATTTACAACATTTTTATCTGTCTTTAGAAACTCGACATAAAAAAAATTGTTGGTAAATTTTCGTATTTAGGAGTAATTTTATATTTATGACTTACGAAAGGCTCATAAATCGTATAACGCACTAAAAAATCGTACAATTTTATATTTTTTCCAAAAAAAAAATTGTTTGTAACCGTATTACTTTAATCAGAATTTGTTGTTTTTTACCAACATTTGCTCGTAAATGTTCGTGAGCACAAAATTATGTTCGTAAAATTTTTTTCAATTGTTCGTTAGGCTTTGTCAGACAAACAAAAATGTACGAATAAATGTTTGTAAAAAACAAGAGAAATGCTCGTTATGTGATCCAGTTATTGTTCTGTTCGTATGATGATCATTTAACAAGCATTTTTGTTCTTTAAAAATCATGTGTTTCCACTTTTTTGTTTGTCTAACAAAACTTTACAAACAAATGACAAAATTTTACGAACTTTTTTTTGTGTGTTTACGAACAATGTTTGTGAAGATGTACAAAGTTTTACGAGGTTTTGAGTGGGTTACACGATTTGCGAGCATTTTGTAAGTCCCGTTTAGGAATTTACAAACATTTACAAACCATTTTACTCATTTTTTTCAGATTTTCATAGAACTCATAGCATTAAGTTTCTAATAAACATTTTTTTTTTTAAAGTTATTAGAATTGACTCTTTGCAAATATGTGGGCATGTAAAATTTCACTGTATCTAACATCTGTTTAAGCTGTTTTGTTCACATTCGATGGTAATTGTTGTGGAAAAATGTAATTTTGTGTCAAGAACCAAACACAAAAAAAAACGCAAGAACGAGAAAAGCACTGTGACGAAAAACATTTTGCAAAATGTACTGCCTTTAATTTTTTCTGTTAATTATTTTGCTTCTATTATGTTATTATTTTTTCTTCTTCTTCTTTTCCTTCATCCACCTTTTCTCATGCACAACTAAAGTGACGGAAAAGTCCGTCTGTGGCGTCTATCATCCACGGCAAAGCGTTTTCGGTCGGAAAGTAGCAGATGACAACAAATGTCCAGACATCCTCAGTCATTTGTGCGACAAAATAGTATCAGGGCAGCTGGATCTAATGATGAGGATTCCAGGAGAAAAATACCGGTGAGGCCTAAAATAATCTCAAGTCAAAATGCAGGAAATCACTATAAAATGAGCAATTATGCTAGTTTTAAAATATTGCCTTCGTAATTTTTTTTTGAGTGTTTCTATGAGAAACGACATTAATGACAAAAGAATAATTTCGTAGAGTATTTTAATTGAAAATGTAATTCGAGACATGTTGAAAAAAAATAGTTATAGAAATATTTTCAGTGAGAATAAGAAAAAAAATAATATAAATGATTTTAGATATGAGAGAAGGATAAAGGAAAATCCTGTTGTTCTTTGCTGTTGGAAATGCAAGAGGGAAATGCCAGGGAAAGAACTCTTTAAAAAAAATAAAAGTGCAATTTTGCTTTGATGAAGAAACAAAAAGAGCGCGAGAAGGGGAGAAAGAGGTGGAAAAAGTTTCTCAAAATTAGCCAATTCTTTAAAGTCAGGGCCAATTAATTAATAACAATTAAAAATTTAATGAAAACTCCTCCGGTTTTCTTTAGCCGTGAGAAGCCAATGTGGGTGGATTTTAAATCTAAATTATGTGTCTGGTTGTTTGCTGTTCCGGCATTACAAGTTGAGGAAAGGGTGTATTGTAGATAATGGTGTTTTTCACTGGAATAACCCTGGAGAGGGATGAAATGGGTATATGGGCAAAAAAAACGTGGGTTGGAAAATTTTACATCAACATTTCACAATCTACAGGAAAAGTTTTCGTGCGAAAATGCCAAAATACTCAAAATATGCACATGTTTTGATTCATGAATATACATTTTATTACCATTTAATAATATATACATATCTATAGTAATTCTATATGATGTATATATTATCCTTTTTTGCCTGTGGTATTTGTGTGAAAATTTATTTGTAAATGTAAAACCAAAGGGAAAAGGTGAAAATACAAATAATTTTTTAATGAAAAAAAAAAAAAGAGTTGCTGAAACTTTTCACCTAATTGTATACTAATTATTTTCACGCGAGTACCATATTATTAAATTATTTCTCTGCAGAAGAACATTATATTAAAAATATAGTAATTTTCCGTTCAATTTTCCGTGAATTCGGTAAATTTTGAAAATTTCAGTGAGAAAAAAGATGAAATTTCATTGTAAATTGCTATTTAATTTTCACAGAAACTTTAACGGTGAAGAAAAAACTTTAAATGGGTTATGGGAAAAAAGAAAAATTGTTAATTGGGAAATAAATTAGGAAATGGATGAATTTATTGGGCCCAAAAACATCTCAGACAATATTTGAGTGTATTTTAATACATTACCAATGATAAAAGACAAAATGATAAGAAATAACAAAGGCCTTTCTCGAGTTAATGAGCAATTGGAGTGTAACAACTGACGGGGGAAATTTACGAAAATCCCCAAGAAGTTTTGTTGAACAGTGACGTTTTACACAGAAATGACATAACTTAAAAGCACCTTAAGGAAAATAATTATTTTAAAACTTTTTTTTACTCAGCCAAAAAATTCCTACTGAGTTTGTCAAAAGGATGTCAGCTGTAATTTTTTACAAAAATGGTTTTGACGGGATCGGGAATCTTTGTTTTTTCCATTTTGTTTTTCCCAGTTTGTCTTTGGAATCTTTGTCTTCGGTAATTTTTGTTTTTTGGAAACTTTGTCTTTGGAAATCTTGTCTTTTATACATTTTGCACAATTATCGGAAATTTTGTCTGTGACACATTTTGCACAAGTATATTTTATAACTTTCCAAAAATTTCCCTTTTCTCACAAAATTTCCATTTGCCCCAAAGGACGAAACTAAAAACCTCCCAAAACACAGAAAATTTCCCTTTGTCCCAAAAAAACAAAACTAAAAATTTCCCAAAACACAGAAAATGTCTCTTTGCCCCAAAGGACGAAACTAAAAATTTCCCAAAACTCAGAAAATTTACCTTTGTCCCAAAGAACGAAACTAAAAACTTTCCAACACAGAAAATTTCCCTTTGCCCGAAATGACGAAAATAAAAATTTCCCAAAACACAGAAAATTTCCCTTTGTCCCAAAGGTCGAAACTAAAAATTTCCCAAAACACAGAAAATTTCTCTTTGCCCCAAAGGACGAAATTAAAAATTTCCCAAAACACAGAAAATTTCCCTTCGTCCTAAAGAACAAAACTAAAAATTTCCCAAAACACAGAAAATTTCCCTTTGCTCTAAAGGACGAAACTAAAAATTTCTCAAAACACAAAAAAATTCCCTTTGCAATGTGATTTCATTATTTAATTTAATAAAATATACTTGTTTAAAATATATGAAAGACAAGATTTCCAAAGACAAAGATTCCAAATACAAACTGGAAAAAACAAAATTATAAATAACAAAATGGAAAAAACGAAGTTCCGCAAACAGAAATGGACCCAGGAAAAGCACTTCACAATAAAAAACAGGGGTGAAATGATAACTTTGGCTATCGCTAATATCGATTCGACATTATCGAATCTCTAGTATCGTTAGATCCAAGAGATGAAAAGAGTGTCGGCGCTCTTCTCGCATTGTCGACTTGTTATTGTGACACTTTGGGACAGTGAAATATAACCTTACTTTCGCCTGTTTTTATTTTGCAATCGGAATTATTTCAGTGATTATTGCTTTAAAAATTAAAAAAAAGAACCTAGAAGATCTTTGAAGCTTCCGGAAGATGTGTAAGCAAACAAAATCATTTTTATAAAAATCTTTCTATTTACACCATTTACACGTATCTTTAACCTTGCATTTTTACAAAATAAGTGACCCTCGAAGACATGTTGCACTACTGATACTGAGGAAATGGTTCCAGGAATTTCAAGAATGATATCCTTCTCTATTCCGCGCGAATTCTTTTTGGATTGTAGTGTTTAATAGTCCTCAGGGAAGGGCAGAAGGTCCAAAGGAAAGGTGACGAATCTGTGGTCATCTTCGACAACTAATGAGATTCTGTTGAATATATTCCATTTGGCCACAATGGATCTATGAGCAACTTCTTCGTCAACTTCCTGGACACTGCCTTAAATGTTGTAGCTTTCATTACCGTGAATGCTAGTTGCTTCATTTGATGAGCCTTTCCAGACCGATGGAAGGATAATTTTGTGGTTGATTGAACACAGTCAACGGAACACAATTTTTCGCATTCAATTTGGCTAAGATTATTTCAAGAAAATTCCATATTTTATGGTGGGGCCAACATGAACAAAATTTCACAAAAACTGTATTTTTTTAGTGAAAAAAAATTAATAAAGATAAATGAAAAGTATTAAAGAATTATTTACATACTAAAAAAATCAAAATGTTCATTAAATTTCCCTTCGAGAGTGCAAATCCACCGTTATAAAGGTGTCGATAAATTGGTGGCGAGAATTATCGACACTAGCGACAAAAAATGCAAGTTATCATCTCGATAGTCCATAATCGACACTCGACACTAGCGATGCATTGCAATGGGACAGTTATCATTTCACCCTAGCTTTGTGAACCACATTGAGAATCTTTTATTAACATATTTGACTAATTTACTCGAAAGAAAATGGAAAACTTACCTTAAGAATTGGAGGAAAACACGGAGTATCATGGAGAACATCTTTTCAGCTCGCACAGGAGCGCGCTCTCGCGGTTTACACTCGCACTTTACTTTCCTGTCAACAGTTAATCGAGAAAACCCGTCAAAATGCGGTAAAAACAAATCGAAAATTCGATATGATACCGATAAAATTTTCGATAAGGATCGTTGAGTTGATGGGCTAGAGATCAAATTGATTAATAAATCACAAAAGCAATTAAAATCAAAGAACTACACTTAATCGATTCATTACCGATGAAGACTGATGCAGCCGGGTTTGAAATTTAAATACCTTTCAAAAAAATTCAAATTTAACCAAATCGGTTGAGAAATGAGCCCTCCAAAGTGATTGATTTTTGACCTCCGGCCACCTTAAAATATCAAATCACCTTTGTTTGACCTTTAAATATCTTTTTTCGTTTCGTTTGTTGAAAAGTATTTTTTCAGTTTTTGAGGTTAGAATGTGATAGATTAAGAAGCGCAAGGGTATTTGGAATTAAAAGAAAAACTTTTCGTTAGGTTTTTGTGCTTAAATTAAAATTGGTTAGTTCGTGCTAACCTAATCAGGTTTTTAGGTAAGCCTTTGAGAATTCGCAAAGTAATCTGTTTAAGGTTAATTAAATCGAATATCACATAATTTTAGGTTATGTTGAAGTTCATTTGTCGTTTTAAACAAAGCAAAGTAATAAAATTGTTTTCCATTTCTTTAAAATTTTATTTTTTGCAAGAAAAGTGTTTTTTCTTTGCAAATATTTTGAAGTTTTTATAGAAAAAAAGTATACCTTTCGTTTTAGGTTAAGTCATTTCTGTGTAAAACAACGCATTTTTCAACCTAACCCTTTGTGTGATTAAGGAGCTTTCCCCTTAGAAAAGGTCTAAATGATGTACTTAAATCGCTGTATTTTTATAATTAAAAAAAAAAAAATTCTTGTTCCTCTAATCTAGCGTATTTTCTCGATAATGTATTTGTTTTTTTTTCTTTTTTTTTTTAATTTACACAAAATAAGAGGCTGTATAATTTTCCAATTGAATAACTTTTCAATATTAGTTCAAGTATTTATAAGATAAAATCTAATTTATATTTAAGATTTTTTTAAATGTATTTTCTATAAGAATTAACTAAAATGGTTTCCATATCCCTGTTTGAGGGAGAGAAAAAGGTAGTTTAGGAAAAATACAATAAAGCAAAGCTCATGTAAGTATTTTGGGAAAGAATTGAAAGAAGGATTTTCTGTGGAACTTTCAAACCCTTTTAGAAAGAATTTCGTTGTGTAATCTTTGAAAGCGTCAGCAGTGATAAAGAGAAATGCAACTTATTGTATTTTCTGCAATAAAGTTCTATCTAACTTTAATGCATACACTGTGGAATGTAATGAATTTAATATATTTATCAAATTTAATATGTAAAGGAGATTAAGAGAATGAATTAAATAAATTCCATGCATTCTCTAACAACTTGGCTTTTTGCATGAAGTACTGGATTGCAGAGGGGGGAAATGGGTGGGTGTTTTTCAAAAGGAATTGGAGAATTTTCTTTGCAGATATAGCTCTGTGGTGGATGATGGAGGGGGAGGAGGAACTTGGCATATTCAAGGAAAGTGGTTAGGAAGATAAGAAGAGCGAGTAAATAATCCATTCTTCTTCCACCTTTGGCCACCATTTTGAGGTCTTTTGTGTGTGGTATAATCAAGCCATATCGCTCCTCAATTCCACCCCAACAGTGGGGTGCTTGAATTTCACATAATTCCCACTTATGCAGACACTGGAGCGTTTTGGGGCGGATGAAGCACAACACGGCGCATATGAAATGTACGATGGTCAGTTTAAATCGTGATTCTTATCTACACTTTACTCACAATTAACATGTCAGATTGTAAACACGATACGATTCTGACATACACAACCATTCATCTGCCCTCCCACCCCAAAATGCACTCTCAGGGCGTATTTGTTCAAGTCATGCCATGAGCTTTTGCCATTGACCGACCAATTGGAAACAGGAGATTGTCGAAAAGGGAAATAAATGTGGCTCTTTTGTTTGTCACTTCAACGGATGGATATGCAATTTTATTGCTCCAACTCATAAAAAACTGATGTATTGATCATCCCTTGCGATTTTGAGATACCTTCACATCTGTGGTTACCCTCTCAGAAAGTCAGATTTCACGATAAATTTCGATTTTCATGTCTTAAGATGGTTTTGAATTTCCTCAAACCTCCATAAAATTGACGAGTAATAAAATTCATTTTGGGTTAAAAATTAGTTATCGGTTCATAACTGAGTCATTAACAGTTCATAACCGATTTAAAATTATTTATAAATCACTCAAAACTTTGCCCATTAACAGATAGAAATCCGTTCAGGCTTTAAAGGAATTCCAAGGCCTTTCCAACGAGCCAAACATGATACCATTCGGATGAGAAATACGCTCTCTAGAGCCTTTTTTAACCTTTGACCTTGAAAAACCGTTATTAGGAATGATTTAATGGGATTTCCGTGTAAGAACGAAATATCCGCCTGAACAATCTCTGAAACATATCCAAATCCAAAGACTATTCTCAGTGTTAATGACACCCGTCACTGAGAGAAATCCGAAAAAGTCAAAATAACATTCCGGAAATGTTAATTTTACCCTGCAGCATTGATCCGAAATCGGTGTAAATATTACCCTTTTTAAGTGTATTATGGTTTAAAGTTACCATTTTTTCATGTTGATTTTACCCTTAAAAGGTGTAAAATTAACATTAAAAAATGTTGATATATTTTTACACTCGAAAAGTGTTAAAGTTAAGACGAAAAAAAAGTTAATCGCAGCCTCTTTTTTTCTCAGTGTAGACATATCAGATTCATAGATAGAACATAGATAGATAGATATTTCATCATCAATGACTTAAAAGCGCAATACAAATATAACTTTGTGTAAAATTTGTAATTATGCGTCCACCGCCGTCTTATCGTTGATAACGTTGATTCAGCAACAAACGATTCTTTTGATGCGGTTGTTTATGGTCCATGTTCCGCAGCGAAGAATTCTTCTGCGCAGCCCCAGAACACCTTGGCTCCTTGCATTCTCAAAGCGATCCACCAACGAACACGGTAAAAACTTGGACACTGACCAAAATATTGGAACAAGTTTTCTTTGGAACAAATTTTTTTGGAATCAATTTGTACCTACACCTTTTTTTCCTCGTAACTTTAACACTTTTTAGGTGTAAAAATATATCAACATTTTCTAATGTTAATTTTAAACTTTTTTAAGCGTAAAATTAACATGAAAAAGAGTAACTTTAACCCATATTACACCTAAAAAGCATAATATTTACACCGATTTTGGATCAATAAGGGTAAAATTAACATTTCTGAAATGTTATTCTAACTGTTTTTGAAAATTGCCACAGATTTGGCGTCCCCGATACGATTTTATAATATACCTAGACGAACTAATTTGTTGGAACAAATTCGTAACTAATATTGGGTATCTTTGTTTCTCCTAGAAGGTACAAATTTATTCCAAAAATAATGGTGTCCGTGGACGAGCTAATTTTTGGAACAAATATGTGCCAAATTTTTTTTACCGTGTAGGTCTTTTGGTGTTTGGAAGAGATCTGACTTGGCCAATGACAAGATTACTTTTAAAAAGCTTCGTAACAAGGTCCAAAAATTTATTCGTAATGCCAAATCGAGGTACGAGTATTACCATGTGCAGCAAGGTCCTTCTATAAATCTTCTAAATTGTGACGCAATATTGGCCAGCTTGGTTTAAAAAAGTCTTCCCATGCTCTTGAAGCGGACCTAAATCTATTGAACTCCTATTTTTCCCCCGCAGCGTGACCTAGGTTGTGCTATTTATACGCAATTGAGCTTCAGGTGTACTGCTCTGGGGTTTCCTTCCATTCTTCTTATACTTTAGAGGTAATTAATGACGACCTCTCCAGAATCTGTCAATGGGCTGATTGTAATGGCCTCGTTCTTAATCCTGATAAGTTTCAAGCCGTAATTATTCGCACCAGGTAGAGAAATCCTGACTCTCATCCACTGTATATATCTAATGAGGTGATCGAGGTGATTCCTTTCACTTTCAGAGCCAAGAATCTGGGAATAATTTTCAATGAAACTCTTACTTGGTCCGATCATGCGGCTGAGATTTGCAGGAAAGTCTTCCTTACCTTGTGTACGTTATCAGTCCTTTAGATCCCAGGGCACAAGGGGGTCAACCGTTTATCCCTATTGGGGTCGCGGGCCCATGACATCAAAGTTAACAGCTCACGCCTGTCGATCCTCTGCCATTTCAGGAAAATGCTCGGGTTCGATCCTAAGGCGCTCCCACGCAAGATCCCAAATTTGATTCAGCTGAGGTCGAGGTCTCCTCACAATGGATTGCATTTTTTTTTTGGGGAATCTAGCACAAGTCTTCTC
This sequence comes from Phlebotomus papatasi, assembly GCF_024763615.1. NCBI lineage: Eukaryota > Metazoa > Arthropoda > Insecta > Diptera > Psychodidae > Phlebotomus > Phlebotomus papatasi. The sequence continues at coordinate 47,706,664 of NC_077224.1, forward strand.
TTTAGATAAAGCTTTGAATGTTCTTTTTTACGTATGGAGCAGAACTATGTTTCAGTGCTAACACTGAGACGCAGGATCGGTTGAACAACTTTTAACTCCTCTGTGCGGTATATCTACGGACTTCGCAAGTTTAATCACATTTCTCCTTGGGTAGATTCAATCCTTGGTCTTCAATTTTTTCCTTACCTGGAGACTAGTGCGATTGACTTTGCCTCGCGATTATTGTGTGTTGGTCTGCCACGTTATCTCGTGGAGATTGTGGTGGCTGGATCATAAAATAGGGCTTCGTGTCTCCGTGTGCCCAGTTCTGGTAATCGCATTCTCCGCGATTCCATATTTAATAAAAACATACATAATTCCGCAGTACCTGTACAGTGTCACCTTGACTTCTCCCTCAAAGACAGCTCTCCAATGGCTTTATGGTATCATCAGAGTAGCCATCAAGGAAATTCTGCACTTGCCATTAACCGAAACAGAGATGGTCTTTCTCTTGTGCAATAGGAAGTATGGTGGCTTCGACATACAATAATTCGGGGTCATCGTAATATCGACCATAGTCTGAAGGTGGGTTTGCGGTTTCTCCAAGAAGAGGACCTTGAGTCGCGATTTCGGAAAATTTCATATTGGCCCATCTCCTCAACGCATGAAGTAGAAGCGTTTCAGGAGAACTCAAGAAAGAAAATGCTGGCACAATGGGCAGAAAGCGAATCCAGGTGTCTGCGATAACAGCATGGAAACAGTTGGCTCTTCCGGCCGGAGCAACTGAAGCCGAGCGGTTTCCTTACCGCATTACGAACGTGAAACGCTGGGGCACATTTGTGGACCCAAACAAAACGAAGACAAATACAACGCCATGACAAAATCCGAGAAATTGTCCGCACAGATCCAGAAGCAACAATTATGAAGGAGGATACAATCGATGTGCCGTCCGGTTACCTTCTCAGACCCGACCTAATTGTAAAAAATCGGGAAGGGTTCCACGTGGTCGTTATCACAGTCCACCACGAGGTTGGGACGGGTCTCTCTTAAGCACGGCGGGATTCTCTTACTTATCAAATTTACTTACCAAAAAGTTTCTCCGGTTTCATCCTATAAAAAAATTAGTGTTTTGTTTACAACTACCCCATGTTTACTACTGCCCCAGTCACCCCTATTAGGTTAACCCTTTAATGACGATTGGAACACCGGTGTCCCATAAAGTCCTGGCTACCTAAAGTTATTTTTTTCTTATGTTTGTACGTAATTGCAAAGTTTACGGATTTTCTTTACCGGTTTCATTTTTATTGCTGATTTTCGGTCAGAGAAAACTGTCTCGTCGTTAAAGGGTTAAATCAAATAAATTGACGTGGACAATATTCAGTTTAGATGAATAGGAAAAGCGGGTTGTTTGAGGGAAAGCTAGGTTGTAATTTTGCGTTTTTAACTAAATTTTTAAATAATATCGTTGAATGAACACACTCGACCATTCTTCTAATTGAATGTACACAATATCAACGTTTTGCAATATCCTCAGCTCGATCATTCCGCGAAGTACTAGGCACTTGTTTTTAGAAAGGTATTGCTCAATAGAGTTGAAAAATTAATCGGTCTTCATTCTTCATGCACTAATTGACTTATACTGAAAAATGGTTCATCGTGATTTTTATTTCAACCACTGATCGTTGGTGAGTTTGAGTGCCAGAGAAATTGATGAAATGGCTAATGAGGTTATTCCTGAAAAAAAAGTTGCATATAAAAATTAATGATTGATGAAATTAAAATGCCATTTAACAATGACAGTTTCAGGGTTTTATTTTTATACTCTGACATAATTGATAGTGTATAAAATTTTCTAGTTTAAAAATGCAGATACTCTTTATAAAAAGAGATTGCTGTAAAAAGAGATAAAAATATTTAATTTGCAAAAATATTTAAGTAACTTTAAGTGAAGAGATGTAAAGGCGAGTGGTGAATGGTTATTAGATTGCCAAATTATACAATAACCTGCGTAAGATAATTGTTAAATAGCCGTGAAATATGAATATGATAATGTGAGCAATTTCATTTAAAATCCTTTTCAAAGGTGCAGATTTTTATCTCGCCCAACCAATATTTTTTAAATTTTTGGAATACTTTTGTCAAAGTTCAACAATAAAAATTCTCCAGCCAGATAAATCACAAATTAATTTTTCTTGCTGTGAAGGGAGAAATTTCACGTATGGATGAATGGGAAAAGTCATGAAAAGGATGGGAAATTGAAAGAAAAAGGATTGAAATTGTGAGTGTCTCACTTTATCTAAAAAGTTAACGATGAACTTCTGAAGTTTATATGATCCTCCGAAATATATATGTATAGTTATAGAATGGAATGTGGCGCACATTCTGCCAATCTCTCATGCTCGACGTGATACTCAAGTGGAAAGGGTACTTTTGAAAGGACGAACATTTTTCTCTGTTTCTCAAACTTATTACTGTATTACATATGTCCCTGTTCTTACATAGCACGATTTTCAATCAAATTGAGAAAAGTCGCAAGTAGATAAACGAACGGAAATTTTCTGAGGAATTTTGTCAGTTTGCAATTGAACTTTGGCAGCAATTTTACTGTTTTACGTCTATTGAGGATATTGAATGTTTGTCTCCTAAAACGACTAATAGAGTAATGGATTTAAATTCATTGTCCTCTGAAAGCCAATGATAAGCCTAGATCAACTTATAGAGGTGCGATTCCTTCATTGTAAATTTGGATTAGCAAACCCAAACGATACTTATACAAATAATGCAAATTTCGTTTATTGATTCTTAAAATGTATGTAGCTTGTTATTAAAGAGGAAAATTGGATGAGAAATGCATAAAAGTGTCTGAAAAACTTTGAAGTCGATTATCTCAGAAAATCCGCGGATTACTTTCCGGGTCCACGAATATCCGCGATAAATTCCGCGATCCGCAAAAATCCGCGAGAAATTTCGCGATCCACGGAGAAATTAGCGGTCCGCGAAGATTCGCACCAAGTGAAAATTCGCGTAAAAATTCTTACCCTGCGAAAATCCTCGAAAAATTTCCGACCTGCGAAAATCCGCGTAAAAATTCTCACCTCCTGAAAATACAAAAAAAAAAAATGCGACCTGTGAAAATCCACGAAAAAAATCGAGACACGCGAAAATCTGAGAAAAATTCGTGAACGCGAAAATCCGCATAAGAATTCGCGCCCCACGAAAATTAGCGAAAAAAATCACAACCTACGCAAATCCGTGTAAAAATTTACGCTCCGTGAAAAAACGTATAACAATTTACGAGAAATGTCGCGTCCCGCGAAAATCCACGTAAAATTTGCGCCCCGCGAAAATCCGCATAAAAATTCGCCACCCGCGAAAATCTGCGAAAAAATTCGCGCCACGCGAAAATCCGAGAAAACAAAAACGTGAACGCGAAAATCTACGATATAATTCGCATCACGCGCAAATCCACGAAATAATTCGCGCCCCGAGAAAATTAACGAAAAAATCCACGACGCAAATCCGTGTAAGAATTTGCGCACAGCGAGAAACCATATAAAAATTCACGAGAAATTTCGCGAAAATCCACGAAATAATTCCCAGCCCGCGAATATCCGCGAAAAAATTCGCCACCCGCAAAAATCCGCCTAAAAATTCGCGGCCCGCGAAAATTCGCGCAAAGATTCACGACCTGCGCAAATACGCGTAAAAATTCGCACCCCTTCGAAAATCCATGTAGAAATTAGAAAATCCATGTAGAAGGTCAACTATTCTCTTTACACTCTTAGACGATTCCGGGACATTACGCCTTATGACACTCGCTTGATCCTCGCTCGAGCGCTTCTTCTTCCTTTTTTTTATCTACGGGGCAGAACTCTTTTTTGCAGCGGATAGTGACACAATTCGCCGCTTGACAGTGTCCTTTAATGATTGTGTCAGGTATATATGTGGCTTAAGTCGCCGAGATCACATCACTCCTCACAGAAATGTGTTCATTGGTTGTGATCTGCAATCTCTTTTGAGAATGAGAGCTGTTTTATATCTCTTTCACCTGCTGATATTTGGATGTCCTAAGTACCTGTCGACTCTTTTGGTTAGGCGGGTTCGGCCAGGGTTCGGGGTCTTATAGTGCCTAAAGTTTACAGTGATTGCCTTTATCGGACGCTTTTTGTGAAAGGCATCACTATTTTTAATTCTCTTCCGTGTGGTAGTCGGAATTCCGCGGATGCTATCCGTGAATTCTTTCTGGCTGAACCTTAGAAGCTTCTATGATTCTTATTTTTCTACTCATCTTTTTTTTTCCTTTTGTGTCTTTTTCTTATTAAGATTCTTTTCTTTATTCTGAATTGTATTTTGCATTACTTTTTATATGTTCTTCAATCACAATTGTAAGAGGGGTGACCCTATTTTTGTGATTTAAATATATGCATTATTATTATTATTATTATTATTATTATTATTATTATTAAATTTGCGCACCGCCAAAATCGGCATAAAACTTCGTGAAAAATTTCACACCCCGCGAAAATCCACGAAATAATTCGCTCCGCGTGAAAATCTGCGAGAATCCGAGAGCAAATTCGGGCCTCTTGAAAATTACCTAAAAAAAATCGCGCCCCGCGAAAATCCGCGAATAAGTTTGCGTCTCGCGAAAATCTGTGCTAAAATTCGCGCCACGCGCTTCTTCGCTTGTTTCACGCCGGACGCTATTAGCACAATTTCTGGAAATTGAAATCTTTAAACCGCAATATCTCGAGAACTAGTCGACTAGTTAAATTCGTCTAAATTTTCTGGGCTAAAACATAAGCACGAATTTTTCAAAATGGCTTAGTTAGATTTCGAGATAAATTACAAAGCGTATTTTTTAACTGGTTTACGGAGTTATCACACTAGAAAATTTCACATTAAAGTTAATGTGAAAAGTTGCTCATTAAAACTTCTAGAACCACTCGAAATCGCTTATTTAGTCAGGACACATTGCTAGAATTGATCAATGCCACGATGACACTTGGGTTGTCAAATGAGTGTTTTTGTTTTTGAAGCATTTCAGTCGTTTGAGCGAAAATGTGCGATTTTAGTGAAGAAGAGGAAGTTTTCCTCCTGTACGCTACTTTTATGTCGTTCAAACCGACCTTTACATGGTGTCGTTGAAATTCTCTGGGGCGATTGTTTTGGACATAATAATTTTCTTCGGATGACTTCGGAGGAATTTTAAGAGTTGCTTCAAATCGTAGGGCTTTATTTTCAAAAGAAGACTACGAAAACGAGGGAGCCAATATCACCCAAATCCCGACTGAGGTGTGAGTTCCGGCGATTGGTGACTCAATTTATTGCAAACGGCCTGAAAACCATCAGATCGGCTGCCTCTATTTTTGTATTTTCGGCAGTCGTAGTCCCAAATGAAGGTTTCCTGATGCACAGCCTCAATTAATTCGGCCACCAACTCATTTGACCACGAAATCCTAGAAGTTTATCAAGGAATATAAAATGTAGATCTAACACATTTTTGTTTAGCTTCTTTCTTACTTATCCTCTTCAGCGATCTTTTTCAATGTCTTTTGTCCTTTCTCCATCTCGTGCACGATAAATAGTAGGTATTAGCACTACTTTTATCACAATTTAATCACGAATAAATTGGTGAGAAAATTGTGGCGCAGAAACTACCCGAATAACTGCAATAAAGTAGTACATGATGAAAATTTACTGAGCAAATTTTGCTCATAAATTTGCTCACTTCTCATTAATTTGCTCATTCATTTTATCAATCGTATTTATGCTATTTTAATCTATTTAAACCAATTTTTGTGACTCGAGTCCACTTTTTTATCACTAAATGAATCGATTTCTAAAAGCTCTTGACGAAAATTGCACATTAGCATTGTCTTTGGATCCAAAGACAATGACATTAGGACACATATCAGCAACAATTTATGTGAATTACATTAAAATTTTAATGTGAAATTCTCTAGTGTGATACCACGGTTAGAACCGGTTATTCCAAAATCTAATTACACAGAAAGCATCGTACGCAAATTTAGACATACTTTAAAAAATGCTATGAAGATATCTCTTTCCAAACCAGAGATAAGAGATAGTGCGTACTATGGACGGCCGGACGGTCGGCCGGACCCGAAATTGCCGGCTTATGATTTTCCGCATCAGGTGTGAATTTAACCTCGATCTGAGCACTCAGAAAATCAAAGGAGTACAATAGGCAGGGGGGCGGGTGACATTAGCTCTGAAAAATGCGACCAGTTTTAGTGTAATTCTTTCTCTGTTTTCGTACATATTTCACGAGATATCTTAAAAACTACGTAGGTTGCAAATTTAGGGTTTTCGGTTGCCTCTTCGTTATTAAATTGGCTTTTATTTTGTATTAGTATTTTTTACTAATTCATTCTACAATGACAGAAAACACCTAGTAAACTCAAAAAAAATTTCGGCTCGCTAGAAACATATGAGAAACATAGGAAAGGTCATGCCCCTGACAATAGGTGTGATTAGAAGGAATCACACCTAAATCACTTTATTAATCTCTATAGAAGTTTATTATTCCACTATAATCCTTCATTTGTGTTTTTATCCCCAAATGGAAAAGCTCTAAATCTGTGGATTCGTTTGGGAATATAGTGGGGAAGTTTCAAGTGGGTTTGGCACAACGTGGAAAATTCTAATCAGAGAAAAGTTTTCAAACGTGTGACGCTTCGACGAATCCATCTGGTTTAGCTTTAGGGGGTGGTCGATTATGAAAAGGGGTTTTTGGGTGAATAGAAATTTTCTTCTATAACGTTTGGTTCATGTCGATAGTCAAATTCCCAGCGGGTAGCAGACTTTGCGATTTTGGAGGCGCATTCTATCTCCGGATTTGTGGGTTTGAGTCGGGTTGGGGGGGGGGGTGTTTGGAGCATCCACCACCCACTGTGAGTTCGCACATGGCGTTTTGGCTTATAATCAATGTGGAATCCACCTGAAATCGAAGGGGGTGGTGGCTTGCTGATGAGGGTCGAGCAAAGCTCCGAGTCCAGATGGATGATGGCACCCATAATCCTCTTGTTTAATGAATGTGTAGAGTCTGTAGAGGCATCCGATCGCATGAGAATGATTTTCCTGGTCGACTTATTCAGCCGTTAATATTGATAAATTAGAAATATTTCTTTTGTCAAAGTCTTCAGCAGATTCAATGAAGATGGGAAATTTCTGCACTTACCATGGTGATGCTTTGAAACAAAAGAAAGGAGATAAATTGAGACGGGTATAGAATTTAGATTTCTGTTTTGAAATTTGATTCCCAACCTTATGGTGCTGAATCACAAAATTCCCACGCGATGGACTATCCACTAGCCCTCATTTATATTGATTTTCACTGTTCTTACAAACAATGTTCAACATGACAATTGCATAGCGTGTATTGTAAAATTAATTTGGCTAAATTTACTCCTAATATCATAACTTTGTATATTTTCTTTCACAAATTAAAACTTTATTTATGCAATTTTAAATATTTCTGAACAAGTAGGAAATTCATATTACGAAAAAAAGAATATTTCGTAAAATTGTTTGTAAATGCTTGTGATTGTAAATGTGGGGATTTAAGAAATGCTCGTATATCGTACAAGATCGCAAAAGTTTATACTTTGTTCACAAACATTTCTCGTAATACATCGTACTTTTACAAACATTTGTTCGTACATTTTTGTTTGTCTTACAAAAATTTACAAACAAATCACAAAATTTCACGAACATTTCTCTGTTTTTACAAACATTTACAAATAAATATTTGTGGAACAACAAAAAATACTCGTCGAGTGATACTATTATGAACAATTTTTGTGAAAAAAGTACAAACTTTTATGAACATGGTTTCGGGTTATACAATTTACGGGAATTTCGTAAGACTTCAGTGGGAATTGACAAACACTTACGAACAATTTTACAACATTTTCTTTTTTGTGTATAAAGACTCTATACAGAAAAAAAATATTTTGCAAAATTGTTCGTAAATGTTTGTAGTTACGTAATGCTCATAAATCGTATAATGCACTAAAAATTCATAAAAGTTTGTATTTATTCCACAAAAGTTGTTAGTAACAGTATCACTTGATAAATATTTGTTATTTTGTACAAAAAAATTGTTCGTAAATGTTTTTAAAACACAGAAAAATGTTAGTAAAATTTTGTCATTTGTTCGTAAATCTTTGTTAGATAAACAAAAGTGTATGAACAAATGTTTGTAAAAAACAAAAAAAAAAGAAAACTGGTCAAGTAATCATGTTACAAACAATGTTTGTAAAAACGTACAAATTTTTACAAACTTTTTTGTGGGTTTATAAACCCATCCCAGACCAGTAGGAGTTCACAAATATTTACGAACAATTTCACAATTTTTTCTGTGTACAGGGAAGAGCTTCACTTAAAACTTTTTTCCCAGTGGCTGACCATCTGGTTTGCAAGAATAAAGATAACTCAGCTTGAAAAGTCTTTTCATGTAAAATGTATACATCAAGAAGCTGTGGCTTATCCAGTTTCCGATGAATCTACGGCGTGGAATGAAATCAGTTCAGTAAGGCCAGCTTCAGACCTAAAGTTTAGCCAAGTTCCCGATGGTCTAGAAATTAAAAAGAGCAACCAATTTTATTGTTTTTTTTTATTTAAAGGATCACTTGCCCATCTTGTCCAATCTTAAGTGATAATTTTCCAAAAAAATCGTGACTGATAAGAAATTAGAGAAGTTAAGCCATATGGCTATGCCTTAGGTCTGAAGCCTGTATAAGCGCGTGAAAGTGAAGAAAAATTATGCGTAATAGATTTGATTGGAGCCGAGTTCTGTCTCGAGGGTCCTGAGTTTAGACCAAGATCAACAAATAGTCGAAAAAGTAAGTAAAATCAGTAAAATATTTTTGTAGAATATTTAATTCTATAGTGTTTAAATACTAGTATTCAAAAACGTTGAAATTGGAAAAGTAAAAAAATGAAATAGGGGAAGTGTGCCAAATTTCGACCAGCTCCTAATTTCGGCTACTTTGAGTGTAATTTCGGCCATGCAAATAAATTAATTAAAATTATGTATGTTATCTTCGAATAGTCAATGAATTTATTTTGCTTTTAAATATTTATTCATTTTTGGATGTATTAACACAAAGACCGTTAAATTTTAGGTATAATTTTAATTTAAATTGCATTGTAAAAGCTCAGTGTGGAAAGAGTCTTACAGAAAATGTGATAGATCGATTATGTGTCTAGTAGTCTTACGATTTGTGGTAAAGTGCAAAAGGTTTTCCTTCGGTGTTTTTCATGAAAATTGATTAGTTTTCATTAAAGATTGTTTCTGTTTATGATAATAGTGAATCAATCTTTAAATTTCGAGTGAAATTTCCCAGCTTGATCCTGTATTTCGCGTAAAAAAGTATATATTTTGTGAGCGTCTCTTCGGTGAGGTAGTGTTGCCTATTCCGGCAACATCTTTTGCTTTCCTAAATTTCTTATTCATTTTGTGTTTTTTTTCAATTTCTGAGTTCTACAATGTCCAGAGAAAAAACCACCGCTTCTATGAAAAAGATGATGTGGAAAAGGCCTTGGAAGAGTTCAGGAAGGGCAAATTGCTACAGGAATCTGCGCGTAAATTTAATTAAGGTCTCTTCAGGTCTTCAGGACGAATTACACGGAAGATCTCAGGTTTTGTGGGTCATATAAACATATTAAACTAAATATTAAACTCGTTCCGTTTAACGTTTTGAAATTTTGTATCCGTTGCGTCACAAAAGGTGGTCAGAAAAAAGGTGGCCGGAATTTCACTCAAAGTGGCCGGAATACTACCCAAAGCAATGTCCATATTATTATTATTTTTTCAATATTTTAGGAAGTGATTTAAAGAAAACAAACATGATAAGCTAGTTTTCAAGGTTCCACACAACCTTCCCGAAAAGGAAGTAACAAAAAAATCAATATGAACTTAAAATATTGTATTTCAAACCTAGGTCTTCGCTGCTTATATGCAACTATTCCGAAATTTGGCACACTTACCCTAGAAGGATGAAATGCTAGAGCTTGTGAAATTGTGAGCGTGAAAATCTTCAAAATGAAATTAAATTAAAGCATATTATTTATTAAGGATTTTGAGAATTCAACAATTTTTTTTTTATTTAACCAAGTCTTAATTGATAAAATTTTACTTATTGGTGACCGATATAATATAACGCATTGTTTCCAAATGCAACTTGTAGTCATATTTGTCAGTTTTTCATTATTCTTTTTGCATGGCTTTTGTTTAAAAATAACTACATTGTTCTCTTTGAAATATATAGATTTATACGCAGTTCTTTAGCCGCTCTGTCATTTTTAAGATCTTTAGATCCTCTTGAACATGATGCTTGGATGAGGAGTAAGAAATTTTCTTGCAATATGTGGCAATGGTAAAAAGGGGAAGCTACAAGGAAATGGGAAGATAGACTTTTGTGTATGTTGGGTATGTTATATTTCTGTATGCACGAATTCATCAAACAATAGAGTGAAAAGATGTAGAAGTACACAAAAACCCAAGCTTTGTTCACTCACCGCATTCTCATGCAATTCTCCATTGAGAGAGAGGGAGACTGAGCTTCGAGATAGGTCTCTCAGCAACTTACCCACCCATCCAAGGGCCTCAAGTAGCGAATACTTTTCAATTTTCCACAATACCTTCACCCTAACGTACCATAGGGAAGCTCATGGGTGCATTGTTGCCATTGTGAAGCTAGCAGGATAAGTTTCATCTCTGTCGCCCATCCTCTTGAAAGTGTTGGAGGATTCAAAGTCGCTTCTCTGCCATCGCTCACTTCACGTTTGATTGATTCAAGATTCAAATTTCTATTCATCAGTCATCGAGTCGCTCTTTGCCAATTCCACGGAGGAACAATGCCGATGCGCTCTGAGAGTGATGCTTTTCCCTGACTTTCTCCCTATAGAAACGCATCGCCCCACTTTGGTTGATCCGTGCAGACATCATCTGGGAGGCATACTCGAAAATATCAAGTTTTACATGTGACAGGTGCATGTAAAATTCAAGCATGAAACTTTATAACAATAGAAGGTTTTCTCTTCAAAGCCACCATCATCAAAGTTTTTCAGAACAGAAATCAACGCTGTTGTTTCCATCAAAAGTTCCCAAACCTCAAGCAGCTATAGGGGAAAACTAGGAGAACTGGACTACATTGGATAGGGGAAGTGGGGCACCCTTGAATTGGGGCAGCTTTAAAATAGAGTTTTTTTCTCCTATTTTAAATTGAAACTGAACCTTCACTGAGAGAAATCCGAAAAAGTTAAAATACCATTTCGGAAATGTTAATTTTACCCTGCATTATTGATCCGAAATCGGTGTAAATATTACCCTTTTTAGGTGTATTAGGGTTAAAGGTACCCTCCTTCATGTTAATTTTACCCTTAAAAAGCTGTAAAATTAACATTAAAAAATGTTGATATATTTTTACACCTAAGAAGTGTTAAATTTATGAGGAAAAAATGTTAATCGCACCTTTTTTTTCTCAGTGTTGCAATGTTGTAATTCAGCTCTTCAAACCACTTTTGAAGCTAAAATATATGATGATAAGACTCAATTCTGTTTAAAAATTGTAGAGAAAAAGCCCAAAGCTGTAGGGTGAAGCTCTACTTCCCCCTACAGCTGAAAGTTTTAATTCTAGTTATGTTTTGCTCTGTGTATCATTTATATTTTGACATATTCTTAACTTTATTTTTGAAATAAAAAATAAAACCTATAACAAAAATTTGTATTTGGAAAATAAAACAAAATAGAAAATATTCGATAACGAAAATTACTTTATCGATTGTCCAGTAGGGGAGAGTAGGGCAATTACACCAAGGGGTTGTTTAAATTTTTGCATATTTTTCTTAGCGTTTTAAAAGAATTAGAACCGAAACATTTAGGGTAAGTGTGCCAAATTCCGGCCAGCTTGCAATTTCGGCCACCTTTTTTGTTCCTCGAATTTCCATGAATTTCTAGTTTTTACGTACTCTAGAGATTATACAATGCAAAAGAATAACAAAAAATGTAGCTTCGACAAACGAGATGACGTGAAAAAGAATTCCCGAAGGGCAAGGGACTATGAGAATGATGGTGGCCGAAATAGGGCACCAAAGCTATGTCTATATTTTTATTCATTTTAAAGTGTATTAAGAATTATTTTAGAGTAAATAAAGACGGTAAACTCTTTACAAGGTTCCAAGCAACACTCTTATAAAAGAAAGAATTAAAAAAAAATAATTTGTATTTAAAATATTACATTTCAAACTTGAGACTTTGACGCTTGCATGTAACTATGCCGAAATTTGGCACACTTACCCTATGTCACTCAAACGGTACCTAAGCTCCATATTAACAAAAATTATTAGTTAATTACTTTTTTTTTTAAATAAATTTCCAAAACATTGCAGTTGTAATAATTTACGATTGCAGCAGCACAATGGTTAGTAAAACGAAAAATGTACTTTAATATTAATAGAAAATGGTTAATTTCTTTTATGGCAGTTGCAGCGTTGTACAAAAAAAATTTAGGTTGATCGGACCTACACACGATCAACACCACCCATTTTATGCAACTTTCTTAATTAAATTTCACTGGGTGTATTATATTTTTGCATTTAAATGTCTTAGAAAATCTTTAAAGTAATTTAAATTAATTGTTGTATTGCAAGTTTCAAATAAATTCATTTTTTTATTATTAGAAACTGCCCCATTTTTATATGAAATTGCCCCGCGTTGGGGAATTTTCACGCTGTGTGTTATTTATGTGAAATCGTCTTCCCCACAAGACATCAATGAAATTAAAGGATTATTCTTTCAATTTTTCACTATAAGTTTTACTCCTGATTATCATGTTTTTGTAAAACGGTTTCAAAATCTAATTTACATTTTATGGGTGAAACTGCCGGATCCATATTCGAAAAGTCTCAATAATATATGCAACTTACTATAAAGTAAGATGCAAGTGAAAAGCAAGTTTGCGAAACAGCATAGAAAAAGTAAAAATTGTATAAATACTTAAAAACTTTTAAAAAAATTTGTGTAAAAATCTGATCAAATGAGAGAATAGTTATAATTAGAAAATTAAATGTCGAGTGCAGAGTGCACTAGTGTCTAGTGCATTTGTGATGTTCCAGAGAGCCGTTTTTATTTGCACCATCAATCATCAAATTTGAACCATTTGGAGAGTTATGATCGTTATGATTATTCAATTTTTTTTACGTTCAATATCTCGATTCAATAGGGTCCGAGTATCAAAGACAATGTGTTGCAGAAAAATTCTTGAAGTCAATGGCTGTGGAAGATTGGTAAATTACTTTGTTAAAAAATGGTATGTAAAAATGAGAAGTGGTAAGTCAAAAATGAAAATTGGTAAGTAGCAAAATTGACTATGAAGTCGAAATTTGAATCCCTTTATTTCTCACACGCTTTGCATATCTATCTCATTCTCTCGTACTCTTCTTATTCTTTTAAACGTCATAACAAATTTAATTTAGCTGAATCGAATTTGGACAGCGAAAGAATGAGATAGACATATGCAAGGGGTGTGAGAAAGAAGGGTACAGTAGCCTCTCAAATTCGGGCATTTGGGATTAAAATGTCACCCGAATTAGAGAGAAATTCGGGAGACAAACTTTTTGAAATGCAACGATTTTTTCTTCGTCTGCATGCACATATTAAGTTTATTAACTTATGCTTATCGTAAATTTTATGAAAACCCTTTAATGATGGAAAGACACTTCACAACTAAAATGCAGAACTAACTGCAAATTTACAGATATTTGCTTCATTCGATACAAAATCACACTTAAAAAATGTCAACAAACAGTTTTCGAATTTAACTGCTGCCCAAATTAAAGAGTAGCCCAATCTTAAAAGAGCCGAATTAGCGAAAGTCTACTGTATGTGAATTTTGATTTCAATTCGAATTCCATTTTTCCAGATTCCATTTTCAAATTTTATTTTCAAAATAAATTATCTTCTTTACCAAAATTGAATTTTAACTTATTAAATTCGCAAATTTATAACTCCGGCATCCCTTTAAGACCAGGAAATTTCATAAAATTGAAATTAAGGTTTCATTCATTCACAAAATTTTTGAATAATCCATTCAACTCTTTCGTACTTTTCTTCTTCTTCTTCTTCTTTCAAGCATCACACCAAATTAAATTTAGTTCAATCTAATTTTGAGAGCGAAAAGGTGTGACAAACATATGTAAAAAGTTTGAGAATGAAAGGGACAGTGAATTTTGATTTCACAAAACTATTCTCATTTAAAAGCTGTGCAGGAGCCATTACTAACTAATTTGCATTTTTATTTACAAAATCTAACAATTTATTTACCAGAAGTGTTTTATCTTTTTAATATTTGACTTATATAGAAAAATAAGGCTTTGAGATATTCAAAATCGAATTATGGATAATTTATTTTTTATGATGTTGAGATGATCTAAATCTAAATTTTAAAGTATTCATATGTCCAGTTCTAATTGTTAAAATTTGAAAATGTTAAATATTTTAACCTTCTAAACACCCAACTTCATCCAATTTAATCGAATGGCTGACTAATCCAAAAATTTAATTTCAAAAGTTCTATGTCGAATATTTCGAAAATTAGTCGATATTGCTTATTTAGTAAATATGTTGTAGCTGAGACCAAGACCTTTCCATTGATAAGTCACACTCCTCCCCCGATGTTACCTGACCTGAGTTACAATAATAAAAGTCTTTACCGGGTTGAATTTTCGGTATTTAGGGTAAGGGCTCATAATTTTGAACAGTCTACTTATAAGCATCGATGTTCCAAGTTTGAAGTACGATATTTTCAATACCAAGTGACTTTTTTTGTTACTCTCTTTTCAGAAGGGTTGTTTAGAAACTTGCCAAGGGTTTATTGTCTTTGATTTATTAAAATTAGTCTTAATAATACGTTTAAAAATGAATTGATATGTAGAGGTGAATTTGGCTCTTATTTTGGACAACTTGGTTATTAATTTTTACAACTTGTCTGTAAATTTGGACAGATAATCCGCCTCAACAGGATGCCCATTGTTCTTCATTTTATGAACCAATCTTACCAAGTCCTCTTCCTGGTCATGTAAGGGAACCGTAGAATGTCACAAGAAGCCCGGAAACTTTCCATATCATTCATTAAAGTGAGTTGACTTCGGTACTCCAAGTACATGCGGATTTACTCATTCTCTGGCATTTCCGGGAGCCTTTCAAGGCTTTTATCGCTACATCTCTTTTGTAGAGATGATGCTCCTTTGCTTCTCCAGGTATTTGTCCAGCCTAGTCATCACAAAAGTTAAAATTTCACTAAATTTCGAGAGAAAAATACCTGTCCAAAATAAGGAGTATATGTCACCTCACAGGTGATTTTTTTTAGAAAATTTCCCATTTTTCACACGAAAAATCTAATTCACAAGGCAAATCTCATTTCAGGTCAAATGTACAAATCACAACTAACGTGAATCAACACAATATTCAATGAATATTCAATAATATCACTCAAAAAAGCGAAGAAACATTGTTAGTACTTCACCACAGCTAAATAAGACTGAAGTAAGCACAAAGTTCTGTTATATTTCTCGTAAGCAATTGCTCACACTGAATTTTCAACAAAGCAATTTTAACTCAAATCATATTCAAAATTTAACGTATTTAGAGTTAAAATTTTCCAAAAAGAACAAATATTAAGATAGAATTCATTATTCATCAAATATTGGAATAAAAATCCATCATTTTTATCAATCTATTTTTAGTGTTCAATTTTATCCTCAAAGTAGCCAAAATAAGAAACTGTCCAAAATTATGAGCCCTTACCCTAGTTGTAGAATTTAACGAATCCTTTTATCATCTTTGGTCGTCAAATTCCTAATAAAAGAAGCTATGAATATTTTTCTACTGAGAAAATCAAATCCGAAACTCCTGGTAGAAATCAGGATATCCCTCAATAGTTTTTGCATTTACCTACATTTTTTTCTGTATACAATAAGATCTTATGGTAGTTTATACAATGCTAATTTTTCATATTACCTATAGCCAAAGCTTTCAATGTCCAATATTAACTCCCATTCAATTTTACCACTTTTTCCCCTAACTGTGCGCACGTTTATTGACTCAACCCATTGAAAGATTCCTGAGAGAGATCCCAAAGTATTGAGGGTAAAATGCAGGACAAGAGCGTTAATCAATTTTCCATTAACAAATTTGATTAGGGAAGAAAAACCTAGAATGTCGTCGTCTTTCGCAAATTAAATTGTAATTGATTTCGTGACTGAAACAATCACGATAAAGTTTAATCTCGATATTGAATTGCCATGGGTTGCAGAGGATTCTTGTATGCTCTTGGATACATTGTTGTGGTGGATGGGTGGAATTGGGTTTTTGGAAGGAGAATATGTGCATTGAGCACAATACCAAGGAAAATTTACACTCATGTCCGGGATGGGAAAAAAAATGTCTCAATACTGTCAATTGTGAGTGCGCTTCTTGACACAGAAAACTCCCCTTCCTGACATTCAGCCCCAATCCCCAATGGATCAGGCGATGGATTCCTGGGCACAATAAAAACTTTCCTGAGTTACACAAACTCCACCCCCTGCTCAGTAACTTTCCGGGAACGACAGATTTGTGTGATTGAATTTCCTGGCGTGTGGTTTTGTATCGTTTCCCTTTCGCGTAACCCCCAACCCTTAGAATTTCTTTATGCCCCCTGTGTCCCCATATGACCTCTCTCTCTCTCTCTCCGATCCGGAAAAGCTCTTCGTGCAATTTACTACCGATCGATCGTGTATTTCATTTCGAAGTTGACCTTGCAACTTTGACCCTCTCGCAAGTCTCATCCAGGAAAGTTAATACCATGGCGTAAGGGTGAATTGTGTAGGAAGCTTCTCAGACAATTTTCACCATATATTTCCCTCCATACTATGGGCCATCCTTCAACTATTCTAAAGAGAACCTTTCGTGAAGGGAGAATTTATCGTTTACCAACTCCTTTCAAAATAACAACTATTTGTCTTGCAACTTTGAATGCTATGTCCGCAATTACAACACGTTACAAAGCTTGAGGGATGTATCGACTCTCGACAACTTGCAATTTCTAGACTTTATAAACATTTAACCCATTGTTCTGACTTATTTTTGTTAAATACTTAATTGTTAATGTTTGAAAGTTATGAAATATTTTTGATCTCCACTATTTATATAATTTTAAAGACACATGAAGAATTTTGCAAGGATTTTCTTCACGGAAAAATAACACGGGAAAGAGATTGTAAAGAATATTTAGATATTAAGGTCTGATCGGTCTGATCTGAAACTTAGATGATATAATTTCTTTTTAAATATATTTTTAGAAAAATATCTAAATAATGCTTTAGATTTCAAAATAGTAAATTTAAGATAATAACTTGCTTTAAACAATTCCATTTAAAAATGGGAGAAAAATGCTCAATTTTAATGGCGTCCCATTTCAAAAGTGCCCCACTTCTCCCTAATTTAATAAGTTTGAGAAGGAAAGAGATATAAATTTTAATTTTTTAAAATTTCTTATTCGAAAACCTTTACCAGAATTAATACGTGTTACTATCCAAATTAAATAAAATTCTATTCATAAGCAAAGCATTTTTAATCTTTGAGGATGATTGGAACAAAAGTGTCCTATATAGAGAAAATGATTTTTCCCGAACATATAAAATTATTTTTTATCATAATTTATATACAATCAGAAAGTAAAAGGTTGTAGGAATCTAGGATGTTTTTGGCAAGTCTCTAACTATTTGCTATGTAGTAAATATTAAAGCTCACAACAAATTTTTAAATCATCGCATACAGGATTATTATGCATTGGTTATTGTTAAAAAAAATCTTAAATTTTTAGGCTATTATTGTCCAAATCCGAACGACAAAATTTTTTTGGTCAGTAAAAAATTCAAATTGGTCAGTAAAAAATCAAATTTGGTCAGTAAAAAATAAAATTTGGCCAGTGATAAATAAAATTTGGTTAGTAATAAATAAAATTTGGTCAGTAAAAAATAAAAATTTTGTCAGTAAAAAATTCAAATTTGGTCGATAAAAAGTTAAATTTGGTCGGTACATTTTTTAAATCAGTAAAATGTGAAATTTAATCAATGGAAAATTAAATATGATCAGTGAATATTAATTTAGTCAATAAAAAACTATAAGGAAATAATTAAAAGTTAGAACTTTGCATATCAGGATAAAAAGTATTGCACATTTCGTATTGCGGAAACTTCGTGTTTTAGTACATTTCGTATTTCATTAATTTTTACTAACAAAATTTGACTTTGTACTGACAATATTTAATATAATATTTTACTGACCATATTTTATCTTTAACTGACCACATTTGATTTTTTACTGACCAAATTTAATTTTTTACTCACCAAATTTTATTGTTTACTGCCCAAAAAGTCACAGCCAATCCGAAACTGTGGGATTTTCATAGATTCGGAGTTACCGTTCTAATTATTTTGTTTATTATGGCTCCGGCATACTTATTAGGCCAGGAAAATTTCATAAAGTCAAAATTTACATTGCCTTCTTTCTCACACATTTTGCATATGTCTATCTCATTCTTTAGCACTCCAAATTCGATTGAGATAAATTGAATTTGGAGTGATGTTTAAAAGAAGAAGAAGTGTGCCAAAGAATGAGATAGTCGCAAAATAAAAATACTGTCAAGTGCGCTAATTCTGATGCTTCGCTATGTGGATCGTTATGACTACGCTATCTAGATAAAATCCACTTAAAATAATATTTTTATTTTTATTTCCGTAATATAGTCACTACAGTAACAAAATATAACTATTCTACTTTGAGGAAAAGTAAAAAATAATATTTTTTACTTTTGTGATATTTTCGCTAATGCCAGCTGGTTGATTGAAAATATTTATTGTTTTTTTTCCTTTGAAAAAAATATTTTAAATCCAAAGGCTTAATTAAAAGTGAAGTGTAACGATTCCCCTACAAGGTGAGTAAATCGATTTTCATGAAATAATAATATTTTATAAAGAAATTATTGAATTTGTGGCTGTTTACATTTTGCTCTAAAACGGGCGCTTCACAAATCAATATTTTTTTCTGGGAATCGCATTGTTCAGCACTGTTTTACTATTTCAGATGCCGAAGGAATTAAAGGAAAAGATTCCTAAGAACAAACCTCATTCTAAAGAAGATCTAAAGAATGCCTTAAAGTGTGTACTAGATAGTTCTACCACAACCTATGCATCCAAAACATTTGTTGTAGGGGATACTGGGCCACCACTAAACACGGTGTAGCACCAAACACTAATTTTTATTTCTAAATTTTTCAAATTAATTTATATTTCTAGATTTTCGATTAATTTTTCCGAATTTATCACATAATTTTTTTTTTTTAATTTGTCACATGACATTGTCATTTCGTTACAGAGTTGCCCTCCTGGTTTATCATGTCTCATAAATATTCAGCAACGGATTTAACACCTTGTGATATTTTTTTAAATTCGTGCAAAGTTCCGGTAAGTTCTTTCGATTATCATTTTGAGCTTTCGAACAACAATGACTTTTGATGCAAAACTTGTTCAAGCAGATGTATTAGAAATGCATCTCCACAATTTGCTGTACGCAGATGACTCTTGAAGAATCACTTTTAGTGGTTTGTTCTTGAAATAAAATCTTCTTCACACCTGTAAAGGTATAGGAGGAACTGAGGCACCACAGTACCAGGGGTAGCACCGAACATTCCTATTATTCAATCAGATATTGAACTTTAGAGGACAAGACCTGTAAGAATTTATAGGGACTATAGGGATGCTTTTCCACTGAAGAAGTGGTCGAGATAGTGTTTGGTGCTACCTCATGTTCGGTGGTGCCCCAGTTTCCTCTACTGATCTCTCTGTGGAGTTCAAGGAATAAAAGAGTAACTGTGTTAAACAATGTGATAGATGTTGATGTTGATATACACTGGTGCTTTTACTGGTTTCCGTCACTTAAGATCTGATATCTGAACCACTGGAAGTTTGAGAGAAATTCTGAGACTTAAATTAAAATGCACAAGTCGTGAATTGAATGTCAAACGAGAGGGAGATGAATGTGTTGAAAGGAAAATTGGCCAGAATATGCAACGGAGCAGAAGAGGTGCAGCAATTTCAGTGGAGATTTCCTTCCTCGAACCGTAGGAATTTCCCTGTTGTAATTTATACACAAATCTAATGGAATACTGTGTGATTCATTTCTTTCTTTGCATAGATATTCCTCAAGTGGCATCGTTATTCGTTCCAAAATTCACTCCTGAGATTAAATCTTTCAACACCCACCAAGGACCCAAGGAGTTCATCACCATCGTGACTAGGTTCGGCAACTAATAGGAAGAATTTAAATTTTTTGACTTGGGCATTTGGGAGAAAAATTCACCACGAGACAATATTAAGGATCAATAATTCATAAGATGGTGTTCTTGTGCTACATTCTTCTGGGATTTTAGTTCACGAGCAACATTGGGAATTTATAAGGAGAAGAGGGCGAATATCAGAAAGGCTGGGAAATTCGTCATTTTAATGGACTGGAATGAAATTTCAATTAGTTCTTCTCCTACTAAAGTATTTCACTTCTAGCGGTTTCTATTACATGAATTCCTTGTAATATTAGTGTTAAAAGGCTCTTTTTCACAAAAAAAAAATGTTTTTGAAGAACCAAGGGTAAGTGTCCCAAATTCCGGCCAGCTTGCAATTTCGGCCACCTTTTTTGTTCCTCGAATTTCCATGAACATTTAGATTTTACGTACTCTAGAGATTATACAATGCAAAAGAATAACAAAAAATATAGCTTCGACAAACGAGATGACGTGAAAAAGATATTGGAAGAATTCCCGAAGGGCAAGGAACTATGAGAATGAAGGTGGCCGAAATATGGCACCAAAGCTATGTCTATATTTTTATTCATTTTAAAATGTATTAAAAATGCTTTTAGAGTAGATAAGGACGGTAAACTCTTTACAAGGTTCCAAGCAACACTCTTTCAGAAGAAAGAATAAAAAAAAATCAATTTGTATTTAAAATATTACATTTCAAACTTGAGACTTTGGCGCTTGCATACAACTATGCCGAAATTTGCACACATACCCAATATAGGTTTGTTAAAAAATAAAAGGTTATGAAATATTCTTTTATGGAAAAAATAGAAAAATTTCTTATATAGTTAGAAGTAGGGTAAAGTGATATAATTTGGAATTAGTGTTACAAGTTGGACAATTCGAAGGTACAAGTTGGACATGGATTTTTTCTTGATAAATACAGTACAAAATTTTTTTTTAAGCGCAAGGAATCAAATTATAAAACTAAATCATTAAAAATAGACAAATAAAAATGAAGTACTAAATTTATCAAGACAAAAAGACCTGTCCAAATTGTACCACTGTCCAACTTGTACCACTTTACCCTAATGCAGAATATTTTTTTGTGTTTGGAATTTTCTGTGAGTCAACTGTCACAAAAATTTTCTTTTTTTTAATAAAACTTTGCAAAATTACTGGAAAGAAAAAATCATGTCAATTTTCCTCTGGGATTATCTTCTTGCATTTTTTTTCTGCTCTCACGAAATTCCCAAAGCGATGCCATTGCAAAAATTTCAATCCGTGCAAGTCTCTGTGAGATTCTGGCAAATGCCCTCAATTGTATCGTTTGGGTTGGTGGTTGGAGTATGGGATTCAATTAATGGTCATTGCAAAAATCCAATGACTTTGAAAGGTTTGTTTAAGCAAGATTGGAAAACAATCCAATATTGCTGGGGATGTGGTGAATTTTTCTCCAAGAACTCTCCTCTACACTGGCATATAAATTCCTCTTGGATCATCGTCCACGGGATGAAAGAGCTGCATCATCCAGCTGAAAGATGATGGTGCAATAGCATTTTTATTAGCAAAAAATACCATAGTTTTTTAGCAGAGCCATGGTGAGTTGTTGAGCCAATTTTTTTATTGGTCGAACTGAAACAGAGAGAACAATATATCACATAATCCATCGATTTTGAACTATATTTTTTAATAGTGATTCCTGATTGACCAAGGGATCATATTTTGGTAGAATTTTGGGATTTTTAAAATTAACAGTTCTAAAAGACAACCAAAGGAGATTGTGTGTTGAGATATTTTGTAGATATTCAAAGATGAACATAGATACACATAATTGATTCAAAGATATTTAAGAAATTGTTCAATATTGTTGAAAAATTTGTTCAAAATTAGAAAATTGTGTCATTAAAATTGTAAATTTAGGTTTGGGTCATATTAGGTGTGATTTCTTTTAATCACACCTATTGTAATCCTCAGATTTTCTCAAAGTGCTCAGATCGAGCTGAAATTCACAGGGTATATGTTTTGAATATCCCTCATGCCGAAAATCATAAGCCGGAAATTTCGAGTCCGGCCGTCCGTAGTACGCAATATCTTTGGATTGGAAAAAGATATCTTCATATTTTTTTTAAATATATCTACTCGTGCGTATGATGATTTTTGTGCTATTATTTTTTTTAAACCGGTTAAAAATCACGTTTTATAGTTTATCTGGAAATATAATTATCTAATAATCTCGAAATCTATCGCAAATTTTTTCGCGGATTTTCGCGGCGCGTTTATTTTTTGCGGATTTTCGTGGGTCTTGTATTTTTTCGCGAATTTTCATGGGGCGCGAATTTTTTCACCGATTTTCGCGGGGTGGGAATTATTTCATGGATTTTCACGGCACACGAAATTTTTCGCGAATTGCTATACGGTTTTAGTTTAATCATTTTGGGCAAAGGGAAATTTTCTGTGTCTTAGGAAATTTTTAGTTTCGTTCTTTGGGGCATAGGGAAATTTTCTGTGTTTTGGAAGGTTTTTAGTTTCGTCCTTTGGGGAAAAGGATAATTTTCTGTGTTTTGGGAAGTTATCAGTATCATCTGTCGGGGCAAAGGGAAATTTTCTATGTTTTGGAAAGTTTTTAGTACCATCCTTTGGAGAAAAGGGAAATTTTTTGTGTTTTGGGAAATTTTTATTTTCGTCATTTTGGGCAAAGGGAAATTTTCTGTGTTTTGGAAAGTTTTCAGTTTCGTCCTTTGGGGAAAAGGGAAATTTTCTGTGTTTTGGGAAGTTATCAGTATCATCTGTCGGGGCAAAGTGAAATTTTTATTTTCGTCATTTTGGGCAAAGGGAAATTTTCTGTTTTTAGGAGGTTTTTAGTATCAGTATCATCCTTTGGGGTAAAGTAAAATTCTCTGTGTTTTGGGAAGATTTAGTTTCGTCCTTTGGGGCAAATGGAAATTTTCTGAGAAAGGGGAAATTTTTGGAAAGTTTTAAAATATACTTGTGCAAAATGTGTTACAGATAAAATTTACGAAAATTGTGCAAAATGTATGAAAGACAAGATTTCCAAAGACAAAGTTTCCAAAAAACAAGAATTATCGAAGACAAAGTTTCCAAAGACAAACTGGGAGAAACAAAAGTGTAAAAAACAAAATGGAAAAAAACGAAGATTTCCGATCCCAATTTTAAAAGTTTTCGAACTTATTATAAATCTGATCCAGTTTATAAATCATTTCGGTGATTCTTTTGTTAGATTCTTATTTCACGACTTATTTATTGACGCGAATCTGTTTCAAGCAGTCCATGGTATGTTGTACTCTGTTTACTAACAAAAGTGGGGCACCTTTGCATTATAATATTATTCTAATGCAATTAGTTTCTGAATCTGTTTGTGCAGATAAATTATATCACGATAGGGCTCAATTTTATTTAAAAAGTAGGTGAAAAATTCCGATTTCAAAGGTGCCCTACATTAAAAAGTGCCCCACTTTTCCCTACTTAGAATATCAGTGTACCCAAAAATATTGTGGGCCGTGAAACATTAACTTGCAGCATAGTTCATGCAGCAAAGTCCTTCTCATTCCGCTAACACTTTCAGTGAAATTGCAATACTTGCTTATCCATTTTGGCTTCATGTATCCACTCATCTCTTGCCACTCTGGGAATCATCTTGAATGTTCATACAGTAATTCAGAAATCATGTTCAACAAATGTCTTGTAAAAGCTTCAACAACACCGAATTGTTGCTTGCAATGGTCTGACCTTTTCCCCCTTTCCATTCCCATGGACACTTTTTCCTCGACCGTTATCCGCACATGAAATGACCCCAAAGCCGGATGGAAAACACGTGGAGATTTTTTTTCACACGATAAAAGATACTTTTATCACCTGAAATTGAGGGGATAGTAAAACAAAAAGGTTCTCATTACCGAGAAGGTAGCAACACGAATTTAAATGAGAGGCCAAAAGTTCGGGTCAGAGCTCAGCTTATCCAGATTTTTTTTCATGTGCTATTTTTGCACATAACGTACATACTATTAGCATAAATATTGAAGATTTCAGCACAACTAGGTAAAACACGAAAATACTTTATTGAGAAAAATGGAGATAAATAGTCTATAAGTGCATTCGAAATGGAAATAGAACGTCTCAATCACCATTGAAAAAGGATTTTCATTTTGTCAAACAATTTTTCTAGCTGAAATATCAAACACCCCTTGTTGGTGATTCATTTCCCACCAAAAAGGGGACACATGAATGGAGGAAAAAAAAGCATTTCCGGAAAATAAATGTATGCATGTGTGCTGTAACATTTATTTATGGCGGAAAGGAGCTATGGATGTGATGAATGTCTTTGTTATGCTCGGTTAATTTAAGTGGAAACCAATGAAAATTTATGAAAACATGAACATAAATTCCGATAACTACTCTGCATCATACTTGGTATATTCAATTAGTTAATAAGCCCTAAAATAGCAATGAAAGCTACATTTTTTCATGATAAAAGCCCTGTAGGTTTTCCTGCCAATCTTCTTGGGCTTCCCACTTCCGGACGACTTCTCATCAGGCACCACTCTCGCTTTCTTCCGTGCTTAGTCTCTTTATATCCTTTAATCTCTTCTAACGTGGGAGGGTATTTTTCCTGTGTATATAGTCTAACTCAGAACACCATTCAATTCTCCCCTTTCATTTGCAACGCCTCGGCAGAGGAAGATGATAACAATGAGGACGAAAGTCTTCTTTTTTTTCTCTCCTTATTTTCCCTCAAATACTGAAGGTTTCTGTGGATTCATTAGTTCTGAAGGATACAGGAGAA
Organism: Phlebotomus papatasi; assembly: GCF_024763615.1. Taxonomy (NCBI): domain Eukaryota; kingdom Metazoa; phylum Arthropoda; class Insecta; order Diptera; family Psychodidae; genus Phlebotomus; species Phlebotomus papatasi. The sequence goes on from NC_077224.1 coordinate 47,731,813, forward strand.
TAATTATGCCTTTTCTTGACATTTGTCATTATTTTCCAAACAATAATCACAGATTTGTTCTTGAACTAATGTTGCACTTTCCCTGATTACGTCAAATTTAAGATTAAGTTATCATCGCTTGGACCAGGGGCATGACATTTTCTATGTTTCCCATAGGTTTCTAGCGTGCCGAACAAACTTTTGTGTTTATTACTTGTTTTCTGTCAGTGTAAAATGAATTAGCAAAAAATATAAATGCAAAATAAAAGCCAAACTAATATTGAATACGCAACCGAAAACCCCAAATTGGCAATCTACGTAGTTTTGGATATATCTCGTGAAATGTGTACGAAAACAGGGAAAAATTTACACTAAAATAGGTCGCATTGTTCAGAGCTAGTGTCATCCCCTAGCTTTGGATGAATAGAAAAAATAATTCAATCGAAAGAACAGAAAAATTTTCTGTTCTCTTGATCTTAAAATTTTCTTTTCGAACTGAAAAACTTTTTGTTCAGATCCTTGGTCAAAGTCAATTAGAAGTCAAGTTTCTCAAAACCGATTAGAAAATTTCACATATTATTTCGAAAAAATCGATGTTTCGACAGTCCAAAAAATCTTTAGAAAATAAAAAAAGCCTAAGAACTGTTTTGTGAAATTCAAGATATAGAAAAAAAAACATTGACAAAAGCAAGAAATGCAAAAATCGTTTTGTGAAATTTGAGAGACTTAAAAATAGTACCTCTATTAAACCCGAAAACTAGACGCTCTTTTCACTTAAAATAAGAATAAAGTACCTTTTGTAATTTACCCAACATTGAAATTGTTAGAGGCTGTGAAATGGTCACAGCCTTTATAAGGGTAATTTATTAAATTATAGTAGATCATAAAAAAAAAAACACAGACAGCTCAGATAAGCTTATGGTAGTGGGGATTTTTAATAGTAGACCTCGGAGTGCTTGCATCTCGGGGTGCTTGCAAATCGGAATGCGTGAAAATTCGATTTTCAGTAGAATTTTAGGGTTAAAAAATCGTGTCAATTTTATTTAATTCGTTCCGATAGCGAAAAAACTCAAAATCACATTTTTACACATTCTGAGTTGCAAGCATCCCCACTTGCACACTTTTGCAAAGGATGGATCAAATTTCAAACGTTATGCACATTTATCATAATAGAACATGTTAATTTGATCTATCCTTATACGCACGTATTTCAAGGCCACCTAAAAACGCCTTGTACTTTGGATTTTATTCTTTCTTGTGACGAGCTAGACTTACCTTTTGGGAGTAATTGTTGGTATTTTGAACAGGCTCATTCGAGATGCCATGGGTTACAACTCTACTATTTGCCTTTCGCTCAGCAACCAGAGAACACGGAACTGTCTCTTTTATATAAGGCTCCTGATAAATGTTTAAACCTTGATATCGCAACACTTAATCAGTTAACCAGATTGGCGGAAGGTTATTCTCAGTTGGGCATCGACCAATCTAGCCCTTCAACAACTGTTTTTCGTTATTCTCCATTCGGACCAGAATATATCACGACCACCAAGATTAAACTTTGCCAGTATTTCTGAATTTTTATATATCATCAATAGGTATCTTTTCAGTATCTACCATCTCATCGAAACTGACAACCCGACCATAATTTTGTCCTCAATATGGACTTCTCTAGGCCTCCCAGTTTAACCTGGACTGGATACAGGTCAGAGAACACTTGTACTCGTCCTAAAGGCCGATAACTACAAGACAAGTCTTCTATGCTGCCCTACTTATTACAGCCCAGAAGGTTTCAAGCCCGTTACCCATGTTAGTAGTCTCACTACAACACCGGTCTAGGATGAGGCATGAAGGTCCTTCGGTTAAACGGTCGCCACCCAGAGGCCCGTAATGACCTCTCGTTCACTATCTTTCGGATTTTACTCTTATAGGACTCTAGGGTGTGGAACAGGTTGCTCTCAACTCGGTGCTGGCCAAAATCTCGAACGCCAAAATCCCGAAAGCCAAAATCCCGAACGCCAAAATTCCAAACGCCAAAATCCCGAAAAGGTCAAAATCCCAAATGGGTCGAAATCACGAAAGCCAAAATCCCGAATGGGTCATATTCCCGAAAAGTCAAAATTCCGAAAGCAAAAATTCCGGACGCCAAAATCCCGAAAAGCTAATATCCCAAATGGGTCAAAATCCCGAAAAGCCAAAATTCCGAAAGCAAAGGTCCCGAACGCCAAAATCCCGAAAAGCTAAAATCCCGAATGACAAAATTTCGAAAAGCCAAAATCCCTAAAAGCCAAAATCCCGAATTGGTCAAAATCCCGTAAAACCATATCTTGAGAATTCTTAAAAGATGTCATTTGAAAAGTTGAAAAAAGGCATTCATTATGTAATGAAAATTTCGTGAAATTTTCATTAATTGTTCATGAAATTTTAGATTTTCATGTTTCTCTCATTTTACCCTTACAAATGTGAAGCATAAAATAAACTTAAAACCAGATGGAAACTTTCATGAAAATTTCATGAAATTTTGGAAATTTTGGAAAATGACATTAAAGATAGAGTCCGGTCATTGTAGATTAGTAAAGAACGGGTTATATTGAGGTGGAGTCAGGACGGATAGGACGCATCGTTAGAAAGGTCTCGATCTCAGAAACAATATACAAAAATTTCATCGAAATCGCTTCATAAACACTGAAAATACAATCCGGTAAAGAATTCTTTGATTGTAGCTCAGGCCAGAGAACATCGAGGAAGGAGTGTGACTTATCGATGGAAAGGTCTTGGCTTCACCTACAACATACTAAATAAGCAGTATCATCTAGTTTTAGAAATATTTGACATAGAATTTTTGAAAATAAATTTTTGGATTAGTCAGCCATTCAATTAAATTGGATGAAGTTGGGTATTCAGAAGGTTAAAACATTTAACATTTTCAAATTCTGACAATTAGAACTGTAGGGGAATTCTGTAATTTTCGTGGCATTATCACGCGTGAGTTCAAAACCTGACAATGACATTCGAGCTTTTTTTGTCATATCATATCATATTATAGCTTTTTTTATCATATCATATGAGTTCGAAAATGCAATTCATTGAATTTTTAATGAAATTCCTTTACTTGATGATTATATGAAAATACAGTACGTCTTGGTTGATTTGTTTAACAACATTCATTGTCATTTGAATTGCCAGAAATCTCAAATACGTGACTTCTGACAATGCCACGTGAGCTGAAATGGCAATATCACGGCTACAGAATCGCAATTTCGAAAAAGCTCTCCTAAGATTCTAACCCAATTTGTCATATGGCATTGCCAGAGCGTTACAGAATTCCCCTCCTGGACATTATGAATAGTGAATACTTTAAAAGAAAATTACATACCCCTTAAAAAATTCAGACCGGTCCATGCCATAGGGGCTGAATTATCCAAAAAAATAATATTTGGAAATGTTTCAAAACAGCGGAAGGGCCATGGAGAGGAGCGTATAGCTGACATCGCCTACTTGTAGCCACGCATCAACATTTAACCTTTACAGAAAACGTTTTTTTAATATCTGTTCTCGTTTTCCCGTTCGCTTTCCAAGAAGTCCTTATACGGAGTCGGATTTCACTTCGAGCCACAAAAGCTGAGATTGTAAAGAATATCAGGTAAACTCAATTAATTTGAAATTTAGAAAGTAGAAGACTCACGATGGGCATAGGCAAAGGGCAAATAAAGGTAAATTAGTAAATTTGTTTTATTTCTACCATTTTTGCACTCATTGAGACTTTACTGACAATATTGACTTTTTGCATTATTAAAATTGTTTTTGTACTGCTGTCCCAATTCATTAAAAAAATACTGATTTGTTTATTTTGACCCATTCAATAATACGTAGAAATGGTTCTGAGTTTTCGTAATGGAAAACCCAAAGGGAAGAATATCACACCGTGCTTTCATAATTTATAACATGGCTTAAATTTACCTTCAGTTGAATAATTTATTGGCAATGAAATTTAAAGAATTAGTCAATGTAACAAATTGCTATGAAGAATAATGAATTGAACGACCCCCCTGGAAAAAAAAAGTTTCACTGTGAAGGGGGAATTTTTAGGAAATCACTCACCATCGAAGAGTGTTTATTTTTATTTACTTGGAATAGTCCATGAACCACGCAAATAAATCTCTACTGTTCACAATTGTTTCATTTGATTAAGTACTATCAGTGGCCATTAATATCTTACTACGCCAAGAGGGAGAGAGCTTTGCGTGAAGTTTTTTTTCTGTAAAAAAAAGTCCACGAAGGATTCAGCTAAGCACGGATGTTGACTTGGTGAGTCGTTGAGTTTTTAATGGACCACAAATAAATGGGATTGATCAGACGCCTATACACCCTCTCGCACAATGATGATGATAATGATCTGGCATGGAGAAAGCAATTTTCAATATTGGACCAAATTGTTTGTGCTTTATTTCAAATAACACAATATTTGCACGCACAGCCCCAATTGGGCCAATTTTTGCTCATCCAGCTGATACGCAGCAGTGATTCCGGGTCCTTTGGGTGGGTCGCAATCCAAAAAGATCCAAGTGTATTTATAAGACATTTTACCCACCCAGCCTTTTTTGTTGGTGGTCGTTTCAACTTCTCACCGAGCTTTTGGGAATAAAACTTCTTTATCGCACTTTTCCGCACACACTCACTACCAATGTCAGTCTCACACCAATATCTCCGGGAATAAGAGATGGCAGGCAGGGAGGGAAGAAATGGGGCACTGAAGATGTTGTTAGGTGACAAAGATTTCCATGAGATTGATTTGCGCCAATTCATTGACTCCTTCGCACGGCCTCCAAGGCAATTTTCTCATAAATGGTAATTTAGCCTCCGACATACACGCACAATGAAGATACTCATTAAGGGTGATAATACGAAAAATTCACCTTCAACTTTATGACCATGAGCAAATTCAAATATCTACAGGGAATAGGAAAAAAAAAGTATAGTCATTGTACACGATTTATTGACTTATTTTCTGCAATTTACACAGAGAAAATTTTTCAAGTATCCAGATTCAATACCCATGGTATTGATTTTAATCCCACCATTTCAATACCAAAATTATCCCAAATTTTCTTGAAAATAGGTGCATATTGGGATTGATTTTAATTTCTAGAACAAAGTTAAGAAATATTGGGATTACTTTTAGGACATATTGGTATAAAATTTATGAAATTAATTTTTTGAGGAGGAAATGGTATTGTTTCCATCTCAATTTGAGATTGAATTTTAGAATTCGTGGGATTAATTTAATCCCATTGCAGCATTGATTTTAGAAAGTCATTATTTATTAGGAAACAGTATTAATTCTATCCTATTCTGGTATTGATTCTATCCTATTTTGGTATTGATTCTATCCCATTTTGGTATCGATTCTATCCCATTCTGGGATTGATTCTATCCCATTCTGGGATTGATTCTATCCCATTTTGGGATTGATTCTATCCCACTCTGGGATTGATTCTATCCCATTTTGGGATTGATTCTATCCCACTCTGGGATTGATTCTATTCCACTCTGGGATTGATTCTATCCCACTCTGGGATTGATTCTATCCCACTCTGGGATTGATTCCATCCCAATCTGGGATTGATTCTATCCCACTCTGGGATTGATTCTATCCCACTCTGGGATTGATTCTATCCCACTCTGGGATTGATTCTATCCCATTCTGGGATTGATTCTATCCCATTCTGGGATTAATTCTATCCCATTCTGGGATTGATTCTATCCCATTTTGGGATTGATTCTATCCCATTCTGGGATTAATTCTATCCCACTCTGGGATTGATTCTATCCCATTTTGGGATTGATTCTATCCTACTCTGGGATTGATTCTATCCCATTCTGGGATTGATTCTATCCCATTCTGGGATTAATTCTATCCCATTTTGGGATTGATTCTATCCCATTCTGGGATTGATTCTATCCCACTCTGGGATTGATTCTATCCCATTTTGGGATTGATTCTATCCCATTTTGGGATTGATTCTATCCCACTCTGCGATTGATTCTATCCCATTTTGGGATTGATTCTATCCCACTCTGGGGTTGATTCTATCCCATTTCGGTAATGACTACCCCATTTTGGTATTTTGGTGTGTACACTGTATCCACTGCAGCCCTTTTGCACTAATAACCAGGCAAAAGACAGCATACACTCAGATTTGACTTTAAATACAGAACACTCGCACAAGACACGTCATTACCATCTTCCTTCCAAAACCGATTCCAAGAGGACTATAGGGTATTGATTTTATCCCACTAAGGTATATATTCTACGATACTATGGTATCAGTTTTATATTATTAAGGTATCATTCTCATTCCCGATGGGATAGAATCAATCCCAGAGTGGGATAGAATCAATCTCAGAGTGGGATAGAATTAATCCCAGAGTGGGATAGAATTAATCCCAGAGTGGGATAGATTCAATCCCAAAATGGGATAGAATCAATCCCAGAGTGGGATAAAATCAATCCCAGAGTGGGATAGAATCAATCCCACAGTGGGATAGAATTAATCCCAGAGTGGGATAGAATTAATCCCAGAGTGGGATAGATTCAATCCCAGAGTGGGATAGAATCAATCCCAAAATGGGATAGAATCAATCCCAGAGTGGGATAAAATCAATCCAAGAGTGGGATAGAATCAATCCCAAAATGGGATAGAATCAATCCCAGAGTGGGATATAATCAATCCCAGAGTGGGATAGAATCAATCCCAGAGTGGGATAGAATCAATCCCAGAGTGGGATAGAATCAATCCCAGAGTGGGATAGAATCAATCCCAGAGTGGGATAGAATTAATCCCAGAGTAGGATAGAATCAGTCCCAGAGTGGGATAGAATCAATCCCAGAGTGGGATAGAATTAATCCCAGAGTGGGATAGAATCAATCCCAGAGTGGGATAGAATCAATCCCAGAGTGGGATAGAATTAATCCCAGAGTGGGATAGAATCAATCCCAAAATGGGATAGAATCAATCCCAAAGTGGGATAGAATCAATCCCACAGTGGGATAGAATTAATCCCAGAGTGGAATAGAATCAATCCCAAAATGGGATAGAATCAATCCCAGAGTGGGATAGAATCAATCCCAGAGTGGGATAGAATCAATCCCAGAGTGGGATAGAATCAATACCAAAATGGGATAGAATCAATCCCAAAGTGGGATAGAATCAATCCCAGAGTGGGATAGAATTAATCCCAGAGTGGGATAGAATCAATCCCAAAATGGGATAGAATCAATCCCAGAGTGGGATAGAATTAATCCCAGAGTGGAATAGAATCAATCCCAAAATGGGATAGAATCAATCCCAGAGTGGGATAGAATTAATCCCAGAGTGGAATAGAATCAATCCCAAAATGGGATAGAATCAATCCCAAAGTGGGATAGAATCAATCCCAGAGTGGGATAGAATCAATCCCAAAATGGGATAGAATCAATCCCAGAGTGGGATAGAATCTATACTGGAGTACCCTAAAGTCAATACTGAAATTATATGAAATTAATCCCACAATGGGATGAAATTAGAAACTCATTGTGCTGTAATAAAGGAAATTCAAGCAGTCCCGTGGCGCAACTGGCTAAGGCGTCGACTCTCCTCAAGTGAAGATTTGCTGAAAAGTTGTGAGATCGAATCTCGGCCGATGCAAAAAAATGGATTCTTGGTTGGACTTTGCGAAAATCAATACTACATTGGAATGAAATTAATACCAAAATGGGATAAAAAAATCAATACTTGGAGTACTCCAAAATCAATACCAAAGGGGGATGAAAATCAATACAAAAAATAGGATAAAAATACCCTAAAATCAATACGAAAATTGGGATAAAAATATCCTGAAATCAATACGGAAAATGGGATAAAAACACCCTAAAATCAATACCAAGATGGGATAAAATTAATACCACAATACCCTAAAATCAATACTAACGTGGTATTGATTCCAAGGAATATTTTTTTAATCAATATCTAAATACCCTAAAATCAATCCCAGAATGGGATAGAATCAATCCCAAAATGGTATAGAATCAATCCCAGAGTGGAATAGAATCAATCCCAAAATGGGATAGAATCAATCCCAAAATGGGATAGAATCAATCCCAAAATGGGATAGAATCAATCCCAGAGTGGGATAGAATCAATCCCAGAGTGGGATAGAATCAATCCCAGAATGGGATAGAATCAATCCCAGAGTGGGATAGAATCAATCCCAGAATGGGATAAAATCGATACCAAAATGGGATTAAAATCAATACCAGAATGGGATAGAATCAATCCCAAAATGGGATAGAATCAATCCCAGAGTGGGATAGAATCAATACCAAAATGGGATAGAATCAATACTCATTGCGATTGAAATTTAATGATTTTATGGTATTAAATCAATGACAGAGATTTTCTTGAATTTAATCCCAAAATACCCTAGAATTTAATACCACGAGGTATTGGAGCCCTTTTAATACCAAAAGTATCCCAAAAAAGTATTGATTCTAGGGTATTTTTTTTCTCTGTGTAGTTATAAAAAGTTTGATAATGAATTTTACAACTTTTGAACAGTGTTGTATTAAAGTATTTTGTATTTCAACTCAATAAAAGTTCCTTTATAAATAGGAAATTTTATAAAATCAACTTTGCAAAAGAGCTTTGTCACTTTATTTAAACACATTTCATTATTTTTTAACATGCAGGTTATTTTATCTCAAAATATCCTTGAAGTAATTATTGACCATGCTTTTTGAAAAAAAGTTTTCTATAAAACAAAATAATAAGGGCATATTTTTTTCAGAAAAAAAATATTGACAAAAAATAAACGAGCAGAAAAAATCAAAATGGGAAGTAAAAAAATTAAAAATGAGCAGTAAAATATCTAATTATGGTCAGTCTTTACAAAAATGTGCCTAATTTTTATATTTAACATTTAAAATTGTTCTAGACAGAATGAAAAACCTTTTATTTTCCCTTTGCCAAAATTTGAACGATAATATCACTGTTTCATTTTTTTGTTATTGCTCAATTTTAACTTTTCACTGCTCATTTATACAATGTCAAAAATATTTAATTGGGACATAGTAACATACCCTTAAGATAAACTTCTTCCCGAATAGATCCGCAGCTATGAAAAATAGACCACACCATTAAATTAAGAACAAAAATCGTTTAGTTTGACCGTAATAGGGAAAAATCAAAACACTAATGTTTCCTGATCTTTTAACATAAGGGTTTTAAATTTTAAGGTGAACCACCAACTTTCACTAAATGGGCAATTTATCCTGAAATAGCAGAATAAATCTTTTAAAGTCGGCTCACCATCAGACATCATATAAACAACAAGCAATATCATAATTTTAATTTCTAATATTTTTTATGAAATAATTATTCTTGATGTTCACTCCAAATTGGAAACTATCTTAAACAAAAGCCAAAATCCTGAAAACCCATAATCCCGAAGAGACAAAATCCAGAATAAGTAATTCCGAGGGCTAAAATCCGGAATGGGTCGAAATCCAAATGGGTCAAAGTCCCGAAAGCCACAATTCTAATTAGGCGAGATTTTGACCTAATTAGAATTGTGGCTTTCGGGACTTTGACCCATTTGGAGCCAAAATCTCGGAAAGACAAAAACCCGAAAACCAAAATCCCGAAAGCCAAAATCCCGAAAGTTAAAATCCCGAAAGCCAAAATTCCGAAAAGCCAAAAACCCGAAAGCCAAAATCCCAAAAGCCAAAATCCCGAAAGTCAAAATCCCGAAAGCCAAAATCCTGAAAAGCCAAAAACCCGAAAGCCAAAATCCCGAAAGCCAAAATTCCGAAAAGCCATAATCTCGAAGATACAAAATCCCGAATGGGTCGAAATTCCAAATGGGTCAAAATCCCGAAAGCCAGTATTCTAAATGGTCAAAATCCCGAAAAGCCATAATTTCGAAGATACAAAATCCCGAATGTGTCGAAATTCCAAATGGGTCAAAATCTCAATAGCCAGAATTCTAAATGGTCAAAATCTCGAAAAGCCAAAATCCCGATAAGCCAAAAATCCGAAAGCCAAAATCCCGAAAGTCAAAATCCTCAACGCCAAAATCTCGAATGGTCAAAATCCTAAAAGGGTTGAAAATGTACGGAGAATAATGTGTCGAATAATTTTCTAATATACAGAAAATTTCTCTTTACTACCAAGTAGCGCGGGTGTAATCGTGGGAGTGGCTATATGACACTTCTTTGGATTAAGGATTTTGGTTTTCGATATTTTGGCCCATTCAGGATTTTGATTTTCGAGATTATAGCGTTCGGGATTTTGGCTTTTCGGGATTTTGGTTTACAGGATTTTAGATTTAGGTATTTTGGCCCATTCGGCATTAGTTTTCGAGCTTCTGGCTTAGGTATCTTGGCTCGTTAGGGATTTTGACTCGTTCAGAATTTTGACTTTCGGGATTCTGATCTTTTCCTGATCTTGGCGTTCTGGATTTTTATTTTCTTAAATTTGGCTTTCAAGTTTTTGTCCTGAATCCATTATAGTTAAGGGTTAAGCCATATACTATATAAAATTTGGGTGCAAAGCCTGTGTAAAACAGAAGAAAGTTTTGGGCGAAGGTAGTACTATATTTCTTTAAATTTCGATTTCGAAATTTTCACGAATTTAATTTTATAATAAATAATTTATTACAACCTATGGAACCACTTCAGAAATGATGCAAAGTAATATTGTTTTTAGGAGTAAGAGCAAGGTTTATAACATGGTCTTCAAACGTAAGGTTTGGTCATGTGGACCAAACCTTACGTTTTTATCTGGCTAGATTTTTGGGAAAATTTTGACTAAAGATCGTATGTTAAGTGTAAATTAGGTTTATTTTTAATTACAAAATTATTTTAAAAAATAATGGCCCAATTTCAAAGGTGCTCCAATTCAAAAGTGCCCTACTTCCAGACACTTTCATTTTGAAAAATCGCTAAAATTGCTTTTTATTTATAATTTGGAGAATATCAAGAAATTGGTTAAACGTCTATCTGAAACCCTTGTAAGGAAATAATATAAATGTTTACTTATTGGGGAGAAGGGGGAAGGGGTCAACAAAAATCGAGAGTTGATATCTTTTACCGTTAGTTAGGTTTTTCCCGTCAAATATGTTTATACTTCTCCAAATTTTGATGATGATTATGATTTCCAAAGTTACTCAAAAATTGAGAAATTGAGAAGTACGAGAAATCAAATATAATTTTATTGGGTTATTTATTTGTATTAATTGCTTTTATTTGATATCATTATAGTCTGTTTTTCTAAAAGGGTCAAGTTATGAAGAAGCTTTCATCGATAATCAGGCGTGAGCCCATCATAATCACACTTACGGCGTTATCAAACTTGCACATTAAAATTTTAATGTGATTCACATTAATTGTCGCTTGTGAGCGTCCAAATATGTTATTAGGTGAGATTCTTAACAATCTCACCTACTATAATCCTAACAAAATTTCATGTCGTCCGATCGACCTCAAATTTGGCCAAAATGTGTTTCAGCACTTCCTGATCACGAATATATATGTGGCTAATTTACGTTCCCGGCCGGCCGCTCTTTGGAGCTTAATAGCTCCTAAACTAAAAAAGATATCGACTTGCGGTTTTCGGCAAAGGTTATATATCGGGTGAAAATTGCAACTTGGTGCATAGACCCCCCACCCCCCACCCCTCCTTCCGCCATTTTGAAGACCCCCCTTTTTTTGTTTTCTCAATAGCTCCGCCCCTATGGCATTCAGCGGACTCAAATTTTAGTATGTTATAGCTGGGCCTTAGAGCTTTCCATCAATACCAAACTTAAGGTCCCCCGACCCCCTGACCCGAGCTATAAGGGTCCAAAAAAAAATTTCTTAAAATGGCCATAACTCCGGTTCTAATCGTCATAATTTAAAAAATGAGGGCTTTTTGGAAAGCTCTCGTAAAATGCCACTTCCCCTTCAAACATCGGAAGTTCATAAAACCTCCGCTAGGGGCGCTATTATTAAAAAGAAAATTTTTAAATCTTAAAAGTTAAATAACTCAAAAATTCCATTGTGCATCGGGCTGAAAATTTAGTATGTTGTAGCCGTTGATTATACCTATCAAACAAAAAAAACCTTAAGTCGATCCATAACCCCTGACCCGAGCTATAAGGGGTCAAAGTTCGAACATTGACCGGCCTCTATCTCCGGTTCTAATTAACATAGCGACCTAAATTTTACCTTTTTGGTTTCGTCACGACGAGCACTTTCAGATGGAAGTTCAAAAAGTCACCACAGGTGGCGCTGTGATAGCGTCAAAATTCATCGAAATTCAAAGTCATTTTTCTCAAAAACGGCATTGTGCAAGTTAATGAAATTTTAGTATGTTGTAGTCCAGTCTAGGACGTTTCCAAAATAGTGCGTATGCGCGCTGTGGTTTCAATAGAACCGGAGATATGAGGGGTCAAAGTTCACGAAATTCAAAAAATCATATCTCCGGTTCTATGTGACCGATTTTGATGAATGAGGGCTTAAACGAAAGATCTCACCAAATGCTACAACTTTCTAGAATGTTTGAACTTCGTGGGACCAACACCAGGGGCGCCACAGTCGAAAAACCAATTTCAATATCACATAACCTCAATTATCTCGACTGTCGCTGAACCGATTTTGATGATTACTTCGACATAATTGTACAGCACATTTGTCTCTACATTTCGTCCATACATCATTTTCCGCTCAGACTACGCTATCACTCCGATTTTGCCGTTTAAGTGTGAAAAAATTGATTTTTCCCATAATAACGCTTTGAAATCACTCAGATGCCAATTTGACTGCCTCTACTCCACCAAGACACTTAAAATAGGGGTTTAAATGGAAAGTCCCGCAAAATACAACAATTCTTTGATTTAGTTGAAGTTCAACAAATGAACACTTGGGGCACTCTGGATGAAAAAACGAGTTAAGAAACAAAAAACCTCGCTTATCTTGGCTTCTGAGTAATCGATGAGTTCAAGTTCTACGGCAAAATTATAGAGAACATTCTGGTCTACATTTCACCCATATAACACTTTTCTGTCAGTTCATCCAAATCCTTGACATTTTGGTTTAAATACAAAACTTGTATAATTTCACGAATTTGGTTCAAGATAACTGAATGGCGTCTCCCAACTTCAGCTCTAAATCGAATTTGCATACACTCCGAGTTAGCTCACGTTAAGAATCTCACCTACATAAGCCGGTTAGGATTATCTGTCCTTTTGTGTCTTTGAGTCACTTAATATTTGGGGTTTTTCTATTTATTGATAAAGAAGGGGACTTGGCTTGCAAAAATAAGTTTAAATTTACCTAAAGCTTAAATATTTTTCACATTAAAAAATTAAAGAGAAAATCGCATTAATTTTTCGCATTAATGCTATAAATCAATTTATATCAAATTTTGCGGGCCAAGTCTACCTTTTTATCAACAAATAGATCAAATTTTGAATATAAAATGATTCAAACACACAAATTGCACATTTGGAATCTCACCAGCGACAATTAATGTGAATCATATTAAAATTTTAATGTGAAAGTGTGATAACACAGTTAGGGGGCTACTTTGAGCTGTGGGGCTAGTTTTTATACGACTTTTTCGACTATTTCTAAATGAAGGTGGTCCTTACAATTATATTTAGATCCACAATTATTTTGTCTATCCAATTACATCATGTGAAAACCCAGTTTCCATTAGAAATATGCGAAAAAATCGTATAACAATATAGCCCCACAGCTCAGAGTAGCCCCACCTCCCCCTAATAATGAAGAAAAAATTAACTAAAGTACGTATAAGATAGTTTGGGTAGTTCTATCGATTGCGATGTTTTGTAATTACAATTGAATTTCCTCGTCGGCCAATGCAATTGCCACGTTGAGGTTGACTTGTGTTAGATTGCGATGTGTGACAAGGAGCAAGTTGATGAAATTGATGAAAGTTACAAACATTCCCTGCACCAGTGGCAACAATTGAGTAACAACTTCTGTTCCTTTTATTTGCTGCAACATCTCCATCACCAAGTGTATCTTCGGAATGCTTCTTTTGTTGCCACGAAAAGGGTGAGTAGCGGAGGGGGGGGGGGTAGGGTTAGATCGTTGAAGATGAGTCAAGGAAGAATAGCTTGTCCATCGTCCATTGTGGCCACAAATATTGAACTGCACCGAAGACGCCAGCAGATAGGGAACTGATAGTGTGGCGGACGGGAAACATAAATCACCTAATGGAGTTTGGGAAGGAGCTTGAGAGGACAGCGAGAATGTGGGCAATGCCTGATGGGGTGGGATAGTCAGGAGAGGGCAAGTAGCTGCATACGCCAAGTCTGTTCAATACATTTTCCTATCCAGAAGGGCCCCCGATGGTTGGGCGAAAAGATGAAAGTAAGTGGAGAGAATCAATTTTTTAAAATCAACCATTCTAACACTGGGCGAATGAATCGTATTGGATGTGAAAATCATTTTTCACTCAAACCATTTTCAATTATGATATGGTATCAGCCCCACAGGAAGGAAAGTTAAACGCCAGAGAAATGAATGATTCACAGTTATGCGATATGATTCCACAGAAAGATCGTAGATTTATTTTGCGCTGGAATGTGTCAGGAAATGGAAAAGTCAATGAGTGAAGAAGTAAGTTAAATACGAGTACGAAGATCTCCGAATTATACGATTTTTTATGATTAAACTATTAACAAAATTTTACTATTTTTATTTAAAAGGCGAAGAATACAGGATTTTGTCATATAGGAAAAATGCATAATTTTCTTTGAAAACAATTATTGTATGGCAAATGTTCTGTATAGATTACGATTATGATTAAGAAAAGATTCTGTATAGATTGTTTTTTAGTTTAACTACAAAAAACCATTAATAAAATAAAATAATTCTTAAAATATATTAAAATAAGTGTAGTATAAATTTAAATATTCGGTTTAAACAAATAAAAATAGAATTTCATTTACGATTTGTTGTTGCTCTGACGATTTTATAAGAATGTTTTTGATTTCTTTTGTTATTTTTCCTTTTTCTTTTTTCAATTTGTTTTTTTTTCATGTACAGTCTCTTTGAGAAAAAGGGACAGATAATCCTAACCGGCTTATGTAGGTGAGATTCTTAACGTGAGCTAGCTCGGAGTGCATGCAAATTCGATTTAGAGCTGAAGTTGGGAGACGCCATTCAGTTATCTTGAATCAAATTCGTGAAATTATACAAATTTTGTATTGAAACCAAAATATCAAGGATTTGGATGAACTGGCACAAAAGTGTTATATGGGTGAAATGTAGACCAGAATGTTCTCTATAATTTTCCCATAGC
The DNA here is from genome assembly GCF_024763615.1 of Phlebotomus papatasi. NCBI lineage: Eukaryota > Metazoa > Arthropoda > Insecta > Diptera > Psychodidae > Phlebotomus > Phlebotomus papatasi. The sequence goes on from NC_077224.1 coordinate 47,747,139, forward strand.
ACATGATCTCATCGATTACTCAGAAGCCAAGATAAGCGAGGTTTTTTGTTTCTTAACTCGTTTTTTCTTCCAGAGTGCCCCAAGTAGTCATTTGTTGAGCTTCAACTATTTCAAAGAATTGTTGTATTTTGTAGGACTTTCCATTTGTGGAGCTCAGAGGCAAAATGACACATATCCTATGCTTTAACCATAGGATATGTGTCATTTTGCCTCTGAGCTCCACATTTAAAACCCTATTTTAAGTGTCTTGGTGGAGTAGAGGCAGTCAAATTGGCATCTGAGTGATTTCAAAGCGTTATTATGGGAAAAATCATTTTTTTCACACTTAAACGGTAAAATCGGAGTGATAGCGTAGTCTGAGCGGAAAATGATGTATGGACGAAATGTAGAGACAAATGTGTTCTACAATTGTGTCGAAGTAATCATCAAAATCGGTTTAGCGACAGTCGAGATAATTGAGGTTATGTGATATTGAAATTGGTTTTTCGACTGTGGCGCCCCTGGTGTTGGTCCCACGAAGTTCAAATATTTTAGAAAGTTGTAGCATTTGGTGAGATCTTTCGTTTAAGCCCTCACTCATCAAAATCGGTCACATAGAACCGGAGATATGATTTTTTGAATTTCGTGAACTTTGACCCCTCATATCTCCGGTTTTGTTTTAACCACAGCGCGCTTACGCACCATTTTGGAAACGCCCTAGACTGGGCTACAACATACTAAAATTTCATTAACTTGCACAATGCCGTTTTTGAGAAAAATGACTTTGAATTTCGATGAATTTTGACGCTATCGCAGCGCCACCTGTGGTGACTTTTTGAACTTCCATCTGAAAGTGCTCATCGAGACGAAACCAAAAAGGTAAAATTTAGGTCGCTATGTTAGTTAGAACCGGAGATAAAGGCCGGTCAATGTTCGAACTTTGACCCCTTATAGCTTGGGTCAGGGGTTTTAGATCGACTTAAGGTTTTTTTTTTGTTTGATAGGTATAATCAACAGCTACAACATACTAAAATTTCAGCCCGATGCACAATGGAATTTTTGAGTTATTTAACTTTTAAGATTTAAAAATTTTCTTTTTAATAATAGCGCCCCTAGCGGAGGTTTTATGAACTTCCGATGTTTGAAGGGGAAGTGGCATTTTACGAGAGCTTTCCAAAAAGCCCTCATTTTTTAAATTATGACGATTAGAACCGGAGTTATGGCCATTTTAAGAAATTTTTTTTTGGACCCTTATAGCTCGGGTCAGGGGGTCGGGGGACCTTAAGTTTGGTATTGATGGAAAGCTCTAAGGCCCAGCTATAACATACTAAAATTTGAGCCCGCTCGATGCCATAGGGGCGGAGCTATTGAGAAAACAAAAAAGGGGGGTATTCAAAATGGCGGAAGGAGGGGTGGGGGGTGGGGGGTCAATGCACCAAGTTGCAATTTTCACCCGATATATAACCTTTGCCGAAAACCGCAAGTCGATATCTTTTTTAGTTTAGGAGCTATTAAGCTCCAAAGAGCGGCCGGCCGGCCGGCCGGCCGGGAACGTAAATTAGCCACATATATATTCGTGATCAGGAAGTGCTGAAACACGTTTTGGCCAAGTTTGAGCTCGATCGGACGACATGAAATTTTGTTAGGATTATAGTAGGTGAGATTGTTAAGAATCTCACCTAATACAGGTAACTTAACTTTCTAACTATGAGGAGCATTTTGATTTATTAAAAATTAGAATGGTTTAACCCTTTAAGGATGATTGGGTCACCCGTGACCCATAGAGAAAATAATTTTTCCTGATTACCAGAAGTTATTTCTTTCTAATGTTTGTACATAAACGCGAAGTAGAAAGATGTAGGAATCTAGGATATTTCTTGCAAATCTCCAGCTGTTTGCTATATAAAAAATATTTGAGCTCAAAAAAAAACGAATTTCCAAATTTTCACGTTGGTGCTTGAATTTTAATATTTTTAATATTTCTAATTTTTTTTAAGCAAAAACCTTTTGGGACTAGAAACTATAATAACTATACATAATATTTCTCAACAAAGTAAAAATTATAGTTTATTGGTATTTTCAGGAAAGCTTCATAATTTTCATGGGTCATATATGACCCAATCGTCCATAAAGGTAAAAAACACCGAATTTGTCTTTAGTGGATTTTCGAAGATTTGAGGTTACACTGTTTCATGTTTTTGTTTATGTGTGCGCAAAATAGTTAATTATTCGTGTAATATTGTGTGATATATCAATTAGCTGAGATTTCCCAGTGCAATACTGACTGAAGAAGGTAATATTTTGATAATTTATAAGATACTTCTGCGTATATGTTGTAAATTCATAACTTTTTACTCTTGTACATGACTTCAAAAATGGAAAAAAAAATTTCATGATCAATGAACCCAAAATCATCCACATATTATTCCCGGAAGATAGCGATGATGCCGACAATCTTGTCCTCAACGAAAGCGACATAATATATTTGGAACAAGACGTGGATGAAGTGGACTTTGAAGTCTTCATCGAAAACGCATTAACTCCGGAAGAACTCTAAGATCCACAGCAATGTGCAACTGTACGTCTTAAATTCCCAGAGACAAACAACATTGCACCTACCCATTACCATCAAACATGTTTCGAAGAAAACTGAGGAGGACATGGTGCTATCAGAAAAAAGGATTATAAGACCAATTGTATTTGTGAGGCATGCGACATTTATCTCTGTGTTACCTTACCAGTATGCGAAATTTGTTTCGATAAATATCATAAAAATTAAAAATGAAGTAAACAATAATACATTTTTTCATAAAAATTATTGTTTTTGTGTACCAGTCTTCAAGATTCTGTGAGACCAAAAATTGAATGAGATTTTTTAAAATTAATTTTTGATCGTTTTAATTTTTACTCGTACTCTAATTTTTTTTTATTATTACAAATATATTCAAGTTATTTATCCTTCAAAAATAACAGAGCAAACGAGTAAACTAGTCGTCTTGAAAATTTTGTGCTTTTTTACCTTTATGGACGATTGGGTCATATATGACCCATAGTTTTCCAGGACTCCTAGGGATGGGAAAATTTCTTAAATTTCATAAATCTCTTATTTAGGCTAAAATATCGAGGGAAACTTGATTTCATTGAATTTCGCAAGTTTTAAACTCGTCTTACAACATAAATATTTTTAGCTTTAAAAATTTAAAATTAATTTACTATTTTGCTTATTGTTTTTACTCCAGCCAAATTATTAGATTTATTGACTTTTTTTGTATTTATCAAAAAATAAATTTAAGGTTCTTATCTCAATTTTTTTTTATTGTATTTTTAAATAAAGCAGATCAGGGTGTTAACTTACTGTACCAAGATTTGTGCATTTGCTTTTTACTACTGAAAACATACTGCGGTCTATTTGAATACCTTCATTCATACCCCATCCATCTAAAGCTCTGCAACAAAAGAGTCAATGAATATTTGGGATCGTAAAAGCAGCAGTTGAACCCTCGAGAGTGGCCAAAATGTCAGTCGGACATCTTTTGAGCATCTGTATGTAGTGTCTGATATTAATCGTTAATTTGAAATGTGATGAGGTGCAAGAGGACCTTTCATTGTTACGTTTCACATTGGGTGACATTTGCAGAAGGGCCAAGAGGAAGGCAAAGAGTGTCGTATAAATTTTACAACTTGTTATCAACTGACCGTCTGCAATTGAGAGTTTACAGCCACCCACTTCTTTGTCCGTTTGTCCATGGAAATGTGTGCGCTTTTTTGATAACCTCGTCACCACATTTATCTCACATCGTTTCCTTCCGTATTTTATTACCTTTTCCACGCACGCCTTTCTATCTTGTTTCTGAAGCCACTTCACCCATTTTATTATTTTATTAACAAAGTCTTCGGTAGTCATATGTGAGTAAATTTATTCATCTTGTTAACACTTCATCCGTCTTTTTTTTTTGTGGCAGAGAAAATCACGCTGAATATTCAAGCAGAGTGTTTCTGTCTTTTTTTCTTTCCCGACTAACGCGAAAAGAAAGTTTAAGAGAGTTTTTCGTAAGTTTTTCTAACGATGTCCCGACATTACATCAGTTTCTAAGTTTAAGGAACACGCGAAAATGGATTTTATTTCTTTGAGAGTTGTCTGAGTGACAGTTTTTATTAAAAAGATTTTTAACTTTACGATCAAATGGGGTGATAATGGTGTTTCAGCTTTGTGGAACGATCCAACTCACGATTTAGATTAGATTCTATACTCGAAAAGTGGTTCCATTATTCGTTTAATTTAATATAAATTATTCATCTGTGGATCTCATGGGGAAAAGTATCGTACTCACGAGTTCGAACATGTCGCAAAGTTTTTTTTCTATCTATCGGTTTTGGGCTTATGGTGCAATTCCAATTAACAATGAACATGTTTTTAGTACTTTACTGTTCGGAATAATTTTTTGACAAAAATCGCTACATTGCCATAAGCAAAGACAGGCCACAAGTAATGCCACCACCCTATATAAGTGTTCTCTTTTCGAGTTCGAGCTGTAAAATGGTAAGTGATAATGAAAAATGGTAAGTAAATTAGCAAACATGGTAAGTATAGGGATTAGAGTATAGCAAATTATACTATGTTCAGAGAAATAAAAGTACGTTATTGGCAAAATAAAAAATAATGGCTCCAGCACACCTTTTAGATCAAGAAAATTTCACGTAATCAAAATTCACATCTCTTTCTCTTTCAAACATTTTGCTTATGTCTATTCCATTCTTTGGGACTATTCTTCTTCTTTTAATCATCAGACCAAATTAAATTTAGTTCAAACTAATTTAGAGTCCAAAATAGTGGGACTGACTTAAGCAAATCATATGACAAGGAAATGGATGTGAATTTGGGTTTCATGAAATTTTCCTGATCTAAAAGGTGTGCCAGAGGCATAAAAGATTTATGACCCATTTTCAAATTTTGCTTACCAATTTAAATTGTTTACTTATCAGGTTTGCCAATTTACTTATCAAATTTACTAATTTATTAGCTAAAAATGGTTTACCCTTTAAATGACAATGGGCGGAAATGTATGGGAGCTGGTCCAACCCTTCGTCAGAGATGGGACTAGGCCCATTTTGTAGGTTTTGGTGTATGACTTAAAAATTACCGAGACCCAAGTCAAAAAGGACTGTCAGTCCTTGGGAAATTAATGATATCCTTCCGAAAATTCGCAACTTTTAAAATTTATTACTCGGAAACGGCTCAACCGATCTTAATAAAATTCGGCTCAAAGTCGATGTATGACTTAAACTTTAAATACGTATTTTTAGATTTTCACTTAGAATGCTCCATCTAATAGCTCTCATACAAACTTGTTATGTTTAAGAACTTTTTTCGTATAATGGGAAACCACTGATATTTTCGGAATCCTTGGTGTGTCTTCAATCTCCCAAAGAAAATTATAGATCATTACGTCAATTTTCTGAGATATCTTAATGTCAGAGTTCTTTAGAAATATTTAGAATTATTTTTCTAAAACTGGCCTTTTTTAGATAACGGCAGACCGCAAGTTGTTGGTGTCAAAGAACGATTTCTAAAGAAGACCCCAAGGAACATTGTCCTAGAAGAAACCATATCCCTATCTTTAATTTTCTTTGTACTTATCCAGGTTTTCCTCAAATATCCTGGAATGTCTTTTAATTCCATTAAAAGTATTGCGTTCTTTTGTCTTCTTTACAGAAAAAATTCCCCTTAAAACAGAAGTTAGAGTTGGTGAATATCACAGAGTTCAAAATTACCGTTCCCAACGGAATTTTAATAAAAGTTTCAGAGTATAAATGGTTTGTTATAAAACATTTTTACTCTGAACTTATTATTCAAAGTTTTGGATAACGGTAACTTTTCAGACCTTGCGATCTTCAGAAGCTTTAACCCTTTTTTCAAGGGAAATATTTGTTCATAGGAGACATTTCCCTACTTATAATTATTTTTAAGAGTTTGAGGAATTCAAGATTTTACTAGGTAATTCTGGAAAATTACAGTGAAAATGAAGAGATAAAGATATAGCTTGATCTAGAAAAATCTCCCTTGAGCCCTCCTTTACAAATTTTTCTCTGAAACGAGCGTTGTTGTATAAAAGGAGCTTTCCTGAAAACCTTAGATTTTCCTCAAGAAGAAAATGAAAATTCAGTGGCGATTTTTATACAAGTTGGGTCGGGAGCCTTCCTGTATAATAATTGATTCGACAATTCGGAGGCCCATTTTCACTGCAAAAATTTCACCGAATACAAAAAATTGCACATCAATGTTTAGACGGAACTCTAATCTATCTGCTTAAATCGTTTGTACGACTGGTTATTAGATTTAAAATCACTTTTATGTAATTTTTCTAAGCCATGTTTTTATGACATTAGGGCGCTAGCGAAAACCATTTTTTCACTTTGAGTCCATGAAAATGTCACTCTGCAACCTTAAAATTCAGGCAACACGGTTGAAGGCTATGTCAATTGTCGATAAAATTCGAGGATTACAATAGGTGTAATTATGAAAGAATCACATCTAATGATAGAGTTGCCACATTTAAATTATCATTCATGGACCCTTCTTAAAATATAGGATGGACACAGGTAGAATTTATGAATTTATCACCACCCACAAAAACAGTGTCTACAAGTAAAAATATTTTTGCATAAATATCAATAGTGATGAACCCTCTATGTGCCTATGATAGTAGTTTTCCTGAACAGCGACATTAATTAAGAAATACTTATGAAATATCATGTATCGAAATTACAGTTTTGGACCCATTTTTAATTTTTGCTTCCTGAAACTAGGAAAAAAGAGCTGGGATCCTAATTTTTTTTTAGGAAATGTGAGGCTTAGGACCAGCTATTAAAATATATTGCTGTGAGTCACAATTATTGATTAACGTAGGAAAAAAAATAGTTATTATCAAGCTTGGATCGTATCAAGCATGGTCACTTTCCCCTATGTCCATAAATTTTTGATTAATTTTAATTTTAAAATGAATCGCGAAATACATTTCAATTCTTGCGCTTGACTTCTGAGTTATATGGTAGATTACTAGTAAGAATTATTGTATAATTTTTTGAAGTTTCTCTAGGGGGAAGTGGGGCACCTTTGAAACTGATATTTTTCACCTGTTTTTAAATAAAATTGAGCCTTATCATGATATAATTTAGCACCACAAATAGATTGAGGAGCTAAAGTACATTAACATTATGATATGGTTCAGTTCGACTTAAACATAGGAGAAAAATCCCAATTTGAAAGGTGCCCCGCTTCCCCCTAGCTTTGATATTATTTGTTTTCTTTTTATATTTTAATAATAATTTTTTTCAAACATAAACAGAAACCATATGCAATAAATTTGTGCTTTCTTCGCTTTGCAAAAGTATACCTTTCCTTCATGAGCGTGAGGCACATGGTTTGATATCGATTTCCTGGAATTTTCCCTGAAAGATACTGCAATTGCTTGACAGTGTAGGGAATTTCCATTGAAACCCCTCCGAATACACTGTCATTTGGGCCAGATGCCTCATCAACGGTGTAACTTGTGCTGACGACTTCCCCTCTTCGAAAGGATTTCTCCTTACACTGTCAAGTGCCACGGAGGGTGAGAATAACAGTGTAGTCTGATTCAACCCCTGACTATGTACACTGTCAAGGGTTACCTTCCCCTGAAATGGGAAAACAGTGTAATCATGAGAGAGGAGGAAATTTTGAGAGAACTGGGGTGATTTTCGCTCTCTGGCCACAATGAAATTGTGGTATAGTGAGAAGAAGGACTGTATGGAAGAAGGTGGAAATCTCTCGTCGCAGGACACCTCTTTAGTCCTCATCCGACCGTCAGTCCGTGCTCACGCGTGAGTATGCGTCGCGACCGAATGTGTGATCTTGTGTGAAAAGTCAGTGTCTCAGCACGAGAGTCATTTCACAGGCACCTAAACTACCCCTTCGCCGGTTTGGGTGGTGGGTGGCCAGTCAGGACTAATATCAATAGATTTTGTGCGTCAAGAAAAAAAAAACAACTCCAGGAGCAAGATTGAGATAGTGCGAATTTTCACGAAAACGGGAAATTGTGTTAATTGCTATTCGAATTTATATGTGATGTATATTTACGGATGAGAATATCCTTAAAAAAAAAGGTTCTGCCAGTTCTGCGTTCTCTGTGGCGTGTGTTCTCTGTTGAAAAAAAAAATATACCACACACCAAAAGCAGTGAAGTAACACAATTTTCTCTCATTTGTGGAAAGTGAAGTTGCTTTTTGCGGGAAATTTATGTCAAAGACTGCCCACTTAATTTCCATTATCTGCCCAGTGTTTGTGAGTCATAGTTGGTCTTTTCTTTTGTCCTTGTCTTTTTTTTCCTTCTGCCCAGAGCAATTGTCACAAGTGTTGGGCACAAAAAGTAATGCCTTGATGGGATTTCTAGCTTATTTTGCCTTGCATTGCAGTTGTCAATGTAACTCATGTGAGCATTATTTCAGACCTGCTCGAAACTATTTACAGCCTCTTTCAGTGTGTCCCATTTTTTAACACTTTTCACACTGAACAATTAAATTGCAATTTTAGCTGTGTTAGAGGAATATTTTTCTGCATTTGATGTGTCATTTGACACGAGAAATTGTGAGAACAAAATTCTGCAGACTAGTGCTTTACTGCTGCATAATACAATAAATTTTAATATTATGTTCCTGGATTGGGATAAATGAACTTCATCAACATAATTATAAATTTATATACACATATGGGTTGTAGTCGATTGCCACCGGTCCAATATTAAATGGGTGACTCTCCCCTTTTTGCAAAATGTGCTCAACGGACCGTGTGGGTGGTATGCTGGTGTGACGTCATTGATTGGAAAATTCGATAAAAGAGCTGAGGCGAAATTTAATTGAAATTAGGGAAGAGAGAAAATTTAATAATTCCCACTGAAATATTTATTTGGAATAAATCAACCATGTTAAAAATCGCTCAGGAGCTCAACAATATGCTACACACGTGATAAATGTGCTGGCTGTCTGATATTTTCCAACCGGACTCATATCTATAGCTACTTCCTATCTTCCTTTCTTTCACCTTCTCCATCCATACCAAATTGCTGGATTTTTTTTTATCTGAAAATCAATGAGCTTTCAATAGGGTGTGTATACTCTGGAAATGGAATAACAATCAAATTGAAAGATTATCAGGTTTTATCTTAGTTAGATTTTAGGATTAAATACAATGAAGTGTTGTTAATAGTTAATTAAACTTTTTTTATTGTTAGAATTTTCTACTCTACAGCCCCTTCAATTGACACTACCAATTACTGAAACTTTGTGGCTATTTTTTTTTAGTGTTATTGACTGTCTTAAAATTGCACAGCAATATTTTTCAAACTGCTCAAAAAGAGAAAATTAACTTCTTAAAAATTCGACCTTTCACTCCTGGCAATAATTTTCCACATTTTTCTTAATCAGGCGATCTTGGAAAAATTACTTCATACTGTTTTGTCCAATCTGTAAATCCGATTATTGAATTATACGGCAAATGATTAGAAAGAAGGCATTCAGGATTTCTTTACGAGGCAACTCAATGATCATTAACAACCCCTTCATTTTTATCCACCCTTCCTCTATCCCTTCCTAATCAAAATCATATTTATATAACCTTTTTTTTGTAATATACAAAAATACTCTTAACGTCTTAACCTTTTCACACTAAACCTAGGGGAAACTGGGGCAGCACCAAACACGGGGTAGCACCAAACAATAATTTTTATTTCTTAACTACATGGACTATCTCAACCATTTCATCAGTAGACAAGCATCCCTATAGTGCCTATAAATTCCTATAGGTCTTGCCCTTAGAAGTTGAATATCTGATTAAAAAATCGCAGTGTTTGGTGCTACCCCGTGTTTGGTGGTGCCCCAGTTTCCCCTACCGACTTTTTTTGGTCATTTTTCCTAGCGCGCTCGGTCAAATGACAGACCACGGTAATTAGGATACCCAACAAAATTTTCTTGGAAAAGAAGAAAAAATTAAAATTTGAAGACTGAAAAATATATTACATGCATATTTTAAGAAATTCATAAAGTTTGATAGCGACATTGTACCGTTTAAATAATTTGTTAATCTTAAAAAGTTTTTAAACCGGTTAATTTGACCAGTCTTGGTAGGTTTAGGGTTAAGGACAAATGGGACACCGTTATCCAAAAAATAAAAATTATTTTTTCGGGCGATGTAGGGGACAAAAGAACTCTCAAAAGTCAAAACAAATGTTTTTGTTTTTGGGACACCGGTGTTCCACTCGTCCTTAAAGTGTTAAACCATTCCTAATAATTGTTTTTCCAAAGAAGATTTAAACTACTTTAGAAAATGTAGGGGAAAGTGCCCATGCTTGATGCCATTGGAGGCTTCGTCATGACTAAATTTTTTATGTTTCACAATATATATGTGAAGTATCGCAACCATATTTTAAAAACTATGGGAAAGTGGTCATTTTTTAAAATATATTGGGGAGTCACGTTTATTGAGAAACATAGGAAAAATTTAGTCATTACGAAGCTTCCAATGGTATCATGCATGGGCACTTTCCCCTATATTTCAACCGATTGAAACAAGTCTAGATTAATTTTGAAGATTTTGGACTTTTTAACAAGTCTAATCCGTTTATTATTATTAGGGTAAAGGGATCTTTATACTTGAGGTTCAGCCCGGTTCCCGAAGGTCCAACAATCCTAAATAGCGAGTGATGTTATTACTTTTTAAGAGCCTAATAAGTCATTCATCTTTAATAATCCAATCCTAAGTTAAATTTTTCTAAAAATTCGTGATTGATAAAAATTAGAGCAGTTAAGCCAGCTAAGCCTTAGGTCTGAAGCCCGTATAAGTTGGGGTAAATCGGAATCATGACTATTTTGGAATTTTGAGATTTTCTCACTGTTTCAAAAAACACAAAGAAGTACAAGAATTTACATTTGAGAGTACTTTTTTGTTGTTTTTTCCTCTTGCTATCTAAAACTGTTAGGAAATTTCAATGTTCCAAATTACCTCATCTTACCTCATCCAGTGGTAAATAAAAAATAATTGAATTTCATTGAATATTCAATTGCATTACTCTAATGGTACAGTATGACCCGTAATACCCGTAATTTAACTCAGGAACAGTTTAATGGAAAATCTATTGATTGGTTAATCCTTAGGACCCCACAAACTTTTATATAGCTTTTATACGATTTTTTGGTCAATCTTTTGGATGACCTATGTTTAATCTGTTCCAAGTGTTTTCAATTGTGGTGGAAACTGGGGCACCACCAAACACGGGGTACCACCAAACACTAATTTTTATTTCTAAACTACTTGGACTATCTCGACCATTCCTTCAGTTGACAAGCATTCCTATAGTGCCTATAAATTCATATAGGTCTTATCCTCTGAAGTCGAATATCCGATTAAAAATCGCAGTGTTTGGTGGTGCCCCAATTTCCCCTACATCAAAATCTTTGAAAGAAATTCAAACTCGTAAGTAAAATGCATACGAGTTACAGTTACGCTTATGAGTTGGACAATTAAAAAACTTTATTAATCTGTATGAATTTTGCGAAAAAAGGATTTGTGCATAGCATCTAACATACATTTTCTAATAACACGTATTTTGCAAAGCTGGAACACTTTGTTATCATTTATTATACTGTGTTATAATTGACATTTAATTCTCATGATAGTTAAGGAAATTTACCAGAGAATACTAATGTCAATTTAAAAAGATTTAAAAGATTTTACGTTACATTTTACTTATAATAAGCAATGCCTATATATCAGTTAGTTTTCAAATGTATTGAGGATTAGTTAGAATTTAGAGGAAACAAAGATGATAAACTACTCTTCAATATGAGAACAATACTTCTGAAAAAGAAGTAACAAAAAAATTAGTAGTAAAAAATAAATAAAGTAGTAAAAAAATGTAAGAAAAAACATTAATACTTCACAACAACTAAATAAGACTGAATTAAACTAAAAGTTCTGTCATATTTCTCGTAAGTAACTGCTCACACTGAAGTTTCAAAAAAAAGGAATTTTAATTGAAATTATATTCAAAATTCAATAAATTCAGTCTTACAATATTCTAAAAAGAATAAATATTTAGACAGAAGAAATTACTCATTAAATACTGGAAAAAGTTCCATAATTTCAATCAATTTACTTGTGGTGTCCAAAATTACCCTCAGAGTGTCCAAAATTACAAGCTGTCCCAAATTATGATCATTTCCCCTATTCTCTAAAGGTTTTTCTTCTTCATTTACGAAAAGTGTATTTTTACATGATATCCGTTATGTTTTTTTTTTTTTAAATATTGTTGAAATTTGAGGAGTGAGAAATGTAACATATACCCCCCTAAACGTTCATGTTTGAGGAACTTGACTGCAATTTTTTATCTTTTTAATTTTAGCGGAGTAATTTTGAAGCATAGAAACATTAAGTTACAATAGGTAATAATAAGTAGTTTTAGGTAAATAACTAGGAGGAAGTGGGGCACATTTAAAATGTAAGAAGAAATAAATTATTATTATTTATTAATTAATATTATTATTAAAATTTAAAAAGAATACAAATAATATCAAAGCTAGGGGCAAGTTGGGCATCTTTAAAATTCGGATTTTTCTCCTAAGTCTCCTAAGTGGAACTGAGTCACATTAAAAAGTAATTTAGCTTCTCAATTTGTTTGTGAAGCTAAATTATATCATGATAAGGCTCAATTTTATTTAAAACCAGGTGAAAAATACCAATTTCAAAGGTGCCCCATTTTCAAATTAGCCCCACTTCCCCCTAAAGCTAGGCTACATATTATAAATTGTTAATGTAAGTATTTTTTCGAAAATTTTTCGTTTTTCGATAAAATGAATTTATTTTACCGATATCAAAATGGTTTCCTTACAAATCCAGCATCTAAAAAATAACCACAAGTCTTATAAAATTCCAACGCATTTTACTAATTTTTTGTGATATTTTCAAATCGAATATCAAGTTTTTTGAACATGTTTCGAAGTAAAAGATTCCATTTTACACCTTCAAAGTATAAAATTCCCTTCGACTTATTGAATAAATCCAAAGTGGCAATCCTTCATTCTGGTGGAAATATAGAAAGTAAGATAAAATTCAAGAAAATTAATTGGTGTGAAATATTAATATTTTCTTGCACTACTGATCTCATTAATCTACATGGATATTTCTACCATTTCGCCAATTAATTCGGAAAAAAATCACAGAGTTCCCTGGTGCAGAATTGAAAGACAAGACGAAGACAGTTTGAGAAGTTGAGGGATTGGGAAAAGACGAGGAAATTGGAATGGTAAAAGAGGGAAATTGCGAGGGGATTGGTGAAAGAGGAAACGAGAAGATAATGCAAGAAAGAAATGGTACCAAGAAGAAGAAACGACTTCACTTCTTATATATTTTTGATCGTCTCAAAATCAAGCAATTTATTGAAATTGGGAACTTCCGCAACATATCTGTCATATTGTATTGTCTCTAGCGCAGATTCATGGCATTTCCCATCTTTTTCCTCATACATACGTAAATTTTCCATGCATTTGGGAGGGAAGAAGAAACCCCCCTCCAAGAGATTCCTCTTTCATCTCATATCCTCTTTCCCTATTTTTTGGGCTTCACGTGTGTTGGGTGGAAATGTGTGATGAAATTTTGTGCTCCTTTTTCTTCAGCTTCAGATTGTCACCCTCATGAAATGAAATATTGTAACATGAGTTGATTCTCCAATTTCCTCAGATAAATACCTCCGGAGAGTTTGTGTCCTTCTTGTGTGGAGAAAGGCAGAAAAAAGGACACGAAATTGTATACTTTTGCACATTCATTCAGGGACACTCTTATACACAATCGAAAAAAAACTGCCTTTCTAGCTGTGATTTAAACTTTCTTTTCCGTTGCTCTTCTTTCAAAAAATTTTCTTTCTCTGTGCCCCACGCACCAAGGATGACTCAAGGGTGGCGGGAAGGTGGCATCTTTAGCAACATGAGGGCTCTGCCTTGAAGATGTGTGGGAAAAGAAGTGAAAAAGACGAGAGAAAACTTTTCCCATTCACCATTGAATCCTCCTTCATGTTCATCCCTCTTTGGTCTCTCTTTTTTTCCTTGCACCTAACTGTGTATGAACTTCTTATCACTATCATCCCACCGGTATTCCAAGCCTCCACATTTGATACCATACCACCCCCTTATTGACTCCCCTATTTTATGGTGATGTGTGTGTGTCGATATAAAAGAAGAAACTCACATGAATATTGGGCAACTTTTGCTTCTCCCCCTACACAATTTCCTCCCATCGAGCACAAGGATCAATCCAAGATGATATACCGTCCGGCAAACAACGGTCATATAAATGGGGGTTTGTGCAGTCCCTCAAAAGAACTCAGAACCAACGGCAAAAAATCAGGCACCCAAGAAAAAATTCTCTACTTACACTCCTCAAGTACACAGATAGACAGAAAAAAGTAGCCTGATTAATGATTTCATGATACATCTATATTATGGTTTTAGGTCGGCCTCCCGGTGATACATTTTCAGAAGAAAATACCCCAATACAGTTGATTTACTCTTTTGGTATAAGTGAAAATTTTCCCATTGAATCTTTCATTTCAAATTGAACGACTTTTATCCAAAAGATCATGTGCAGATCTTATAGTTCTAGTGGTGGTTCACATGACAAAATTGACTTTTTATGCTGATATGTCGAATATTGGATTAAAGAAAAAATGAAAATCGTGAAAATCTATGAACCTTTGTACCATTGTTGGTTTTAGGATGCATAAAGACAAGTAGGGGAACCTGGGGCAAGTCTAGCCAAATGATAATTTTTTCAGGCTTTGTGGAGTGCTCGAACTCGTGACTTAGATGCTATACCTTGAAAATACTTTCGCATCATCTACTGTTTACTGGTTCTTAACCGATTTAAACCGATTCATGAATCACTCAAAAAAATAGTTCTAAGAGCAATAGTATTAATTTACGGCCGAAAATTACCGGTGCATAATCGATTCATTACTGATTTAAAAATTGTTTTAGACCGATTTATAAATCGGTCTAATATTAGTTATCGGTTATGAACCGGTTCATTACCGGTATATAAAGGATTTTAACCAGTTCAGTTTTATTGGAAATTCCAAGAGGAAATTCCAACGAGCCCAATCATGACCCCATTCACTTGATAAATTGCGTTTTAGAGCCTTTTTAACTTTTGACCTTGAAAAACCCTTATTAGAAACGATTTGAGCAGTAAAATGGCCAGTAAAAATGAAAATTTCTTCAATAACTAAAACGGAAATCATAAATTGTAATGGCCAGCGCACAATAACTTTTGTTTGTAAACAGGTTTTCAAAATTTTCCATTAGAATGAGCGAGATGACTAGATCTAGATCTTACTCACTCTCATTGAAATGTTAAAAACATGCTTATACTAAATAAAAGTTATTGTGAGTTGGGCATAAGACTCTAAATAAAATATTTTTGATATTTTCGGTTTACTTTAAAGATATTTATAAAAATTATTTTTTCTTTTTTTATTAACCAAAATTAAATTTTTAGTGAACATAATTTATGTGTTTGCTATAACAATTTTGCTTTATTAACTGAAGTATTTGAATTTTTACTGATCAATCTGCTAATACACTATTCCTAAATAATTTCTATTTAATTTTGTGACTAGCTTTAAAATTCAATTCTCATTAACATGAAATAAATTGGTGAAGATCGATATTAACTGTACAAAACTTATTTTAAATAGAGTACTACTGCTACATCGAATCTGTTAAACATCTCGAGGTTTAAGGGGGGTTATGAAAGTTATAATAATTTCTCTGGGAGTAAAAAATTTCAAGCCTTAATTACTTTTACTGAGAGATTCCGAATTTTAAAATTTTGGATTTGTCACATTTTGCCCCGCATATCAATAGTAGGGTAAAATTAGGTAATTTGGCACCATTTATAATTTGGGACACTTGAGATTTTCTCACTGTTACAGATGAGCAAAGAGAAAACAAAGACCGCAAAATAGAAGAAAAAGACGTTTAAAGAGAAGGAACAGATATCTTCCTTTTGAATCTCTAGAACAGTGCGAAAATACCAAATGTCCCAAATTGTAAATGGTTTAAAATTACCCCATTTTACCCTATAAAAAAATAACTAGACGTATAATTTTTTTTTGAAGATTTTTATTAAAATAGTAGTAATCTCGTAGTAAATCACTTACAAACTTAGTGAATATTGTTCTTACAGTGATTTACATTAATTTAAACTTTTAATTGAATTCGTACTTCCCTATTAAGTTCTTTAATTTTAAATTAAAGAAAATTTATTTTTTTTTGGACGCGAGGATTTTTTAAATCATTAAAAATTAATTAGTAATTTTAAGAGGGGTTTGCATTAACTAAAGTGTGTAGAGTTTTATTTACATAATAAAACATTTTTACATTAAATTTAAAAGAATACTTCAATTTCTTGCATCATATCAAAATGCATGTATGTATAAAGAGCTCTGATGGCTAACGATATGAAAATTTGGTATTTTGTTGTTAATTATTTTATTTTTAGAACGCTAATTCTAGTTCAATATTAATATATTTAATCGCGATTATGAGAGATATTTTTTGCATATTTAAAAAAAATCATTTTCGTTTGATTGACTCTAAATCACAATTTAATTTATCAATAAGGTCAAAAATTAAGAACATAGTGCTGATGACAAAAAAAAAATTTTTTCTTTAAAAGATCGAGAAATTCATTATGGCCTTTTCTGTTAAGGGGTTACGTGGGTCACACAGATTAAAAAACCGCATATTTCCTTGATATCTTTTTTCAACAATTAGAAAAGTATTTAATTGCAGCTATTAAGCATATAAAAGTACAACATTTTAATTATATTTTCTGAAGTTATCATTGAAAAATCTTAAAAATTCAGCCGTTGGAACCTCATTTTCAAAAACCGTTTTTTCAAAAAACATTCTTTTTGGTAGACAAGATTTCTCAGAAAATTTCACAAAATATAGTTTGAATGTTGTACTTTTATATCCTTAGAAAATATTTAAAATAAAAAATTATATGTTAAAAAATTAAAGAAAATAGTGTTTTCCAGTATTTTTGGCCCACGTAACCCCTTTAAGAACGTTCGTGTAACTTGGGTGGGGTTTCTCGGTTGTAAGACAGGAAAATAGAATCATGCACTGCTATAATATAAATAAATGTTTCTGTTTTACAAACCATAAGATTGGTGAAAATATCTTCCTTTATGGGGATGCAGGCCGATGTGAGGGAATCACTAGGGCTAAAAGCAATAGTGTAACTCCTGTAACTCTTCCTAGAGCTTTCAACGAATACCGATAACGATAGGAAATAAAGAAGATGGTTAAAAATTAAATAGTCTATATCGCTAACCAATTGGTAAAGTGTGAAATTCTTTAAAATAGACATATTTTTCAATTTTTAATTAATAAAATTTTAATAACAAATTAAACTTTTACGTAGGTTAAAAGTCGATTAAAAAATGACTGTGAAGTAGGTTTTTGCAGCCACTTTGGCTCGCACTTCAATCCAACATATGTCACGATTCTCCTGACCACTCAAACGTTCTATGATGGTCATTTAGGTTGAAAAAAAAAAACAATTGACGTAGCGACAATTAAATACATGACAATAAAAGAATAATGATGATTTTTATGGTTGAAATTAATTTTATTAATTTATCCTTGCAATTTATCTATGTATTCCGCATATATCGCATAAACCGTAATCGATTTCAATGGTATGTCTCTCACACTTTCCCGTGCCATTACCCAACAGCCCAATGGTAAAAGTTTAGTGGAGAACATTTTTGATTTATGATTTCCGAACTTTGTGAATTAATCACTTTTTGATTTGGGACACGATTTCGAAAGACTTTCTTGGTGTATGTGTGTTATGAGGAAAATCATACATTTACGTGCTTTAGACGCATGTTTGTATTTATAACATCAAAATTATGTATTGCCCAACCCTTGAAGAAAGCAAATTCCAAAGTGGTGAAGGCAATTTGCTCCTGTCCACTCTTTCCCGCCAAAAAGCTTGTGAGAGTGGGTTTTGTGTTGGGGCAACACCTTTTGATGTGACTATAATTTGTGTATATATTATTCCACATTACCCGAAACATCTCACACCAGATACCAACAATATTTGGCCAAATGTTTACAATTCCCCTGGGTTGACGTGCAAAAGGGGGGAAAATTTTGCGTGTGACGGGTGAGAGAAGGTTCAAGTGGTAGACCAACTTTCCAATAATGTCGAAAATGTCCCTTTTTACCAACGTCGTCATGCTCGATAAAAATCCCTGATGTTAGGTGGAAAATTACACTCCCCCTCATGGAGCTCATGAATGAGCTCAATGAGCGAGATCGAGAAGAAAATCAGCAAAGCTCATTGAGAAAATCAGAATGGAATGGGGAGAAAGTCAAGAAAATTTTCGGATAGAACATCGAAGGGTATTCAACTTTTTCACATACGTGACGCACTCTAACTCAATTTAATTTCAAATCCAAGAAATTTCCCAACTCCACCGCAATCCTCATTATAAATGACGAGCTTTTGCCAGTGAAGCTCGCAGAATTTGGAATTATTTAATACGTGCTTCCATACTCACATACCATCGACGTTATACTTTCAATTGAAAATTCTCTCCATACGAGTGAGGTAACAAGAAATCTCATTCAAGAAATGAATCATTTCATCAAGTCAAGCAGTTAAAGTCTCACGATATCATATTTAAGTGCTGGGATTTTCAACTCATTTATCTCGTAAAATCTCTCAGTGTCGCACGACAAACTTGCTCCAAATTAAAGCTTTTGCTCGATGATTAAGTGCCCTGAATTTTGGTTCTAACACAATATTTCACTGTAGTATGACTGCAACTTTCAAAACCTGCAGAGCTTAGTTTGAGTTAGACCAAACTTCTGCCTCTAGAATCACCAACTTAAATCAAATACAGGAAAATTTAGTGAATATTACAGTAAAAGTTGTATTTTGGTAATATTTTTTAAAAAACATATTTTATCAAGATGCTTAAATAACTTTGAACTTATCTGTAAATTCAAGTAAATTTTTTGAGACTTATAAGAAAGCTTTCTCAAACCCTAACGAATTTAAATAAAAATCTTTGTCAATAGATTAGAGATATGAAATCGTTGGTATTTAAATTATAATTTTAACTAACAAAGATAGGTAGCACTAAAAGTTTTCTTATCCTGAGAGCAGTGTACCATAAGTGCGGGTGACTTTGTCTCCTGTTGGTGACTTTGACACCCTCCTGTTCATAAGCTTTTCTTTAATTCTAATATTTAAGAACCGTTCTCACCAAGCGCCTGACAAGTTGGCCTTTTTATATGGAGCTATTTGAAGCCAATTCCTAAATTGATCTCGAACTCAGCTCACAGTGTTCCGAGGAAAAAATGTATTTAAACAAAAATTTAGCATATTTCGCTCCATACGGAAAGGTATCTTATAATACGGAAGAACTTCTCACCTTTTAGATATTTAGCGTAACGGTCGCTAGTGCAAAAAATTTCCTTTATAAATTTAAATCGAAATATGAGAAAGTGGCTTCAAATTTCAGGCTACTTGCCAGAGGGTTGGTTCTCACCCATCAGACCAGATGAGTAAAGACCATTCTTAAGTTCTAGATGTAAAGAAAAGCTTACGAACAGGGGGTGTCAAGGACGTCAGCATTTACGGTACCATATTTTTGGGACTAAAAGTTTGTGCTCAATTCTGAGATAAAGAAAGCTTAAACTTGAACTTAAAGGTTTGAAAGAATTTTTCAATTTTCAGTCTGAATTTTTAAGAGTTTACTGCTTCTAAGTATAAAAGTTTAGTGAATTTGGACATTTAAATATTAAAAATTTTCAACGAATAATACACAATGGATAATATACAGTAGATTTAAAGACAAAGATCTATATTACATTTTGGTAAATCGGGATAGTGATACCTAGGCTTGATGGGCCCTTTGTATCTCCCGCGCGTCTTCTTTATTCTATAATAAATAGAATAGGGGAGACTGGGGCAAAAAGTCACAAAATGGATATTTTATTTTTTTTACAAGCTACCCTAGTGCCCCAGAAATTTCTAACTAGTGCAGTTTTATAGGAAATTTACTGTTCTACAACTTTGTGAGAGCAATTTTTCTCTATTTTGTAAGGAAATCGAGCTGTTTTCTAAAAGGCAATTTTGTAATTATTCTCAAAAATGCTGGGGCAAATAGTACCAGGTATGGGATATTATCACATTCTGATTTGCTTTATTATGGGCTTTCATAAATTAAAAAAAAATAGCTAAATGACATATTTTCATAGGAAATTTATTCCTCTACACCTTTTTAAAACACAGTTTTCTCTATCTGAACAAGAAAAGCGCTTTTCAAGCTATTTTAGAAAAAAAACACACAAGAGACTGCTAATCGTTTGACAAATCCAAACAAAAAACGGCGAGACGCGAAAATAATGTTTCATTTTTAATAAAAGGATTTCTGGAGAAAAGAATCTTTGTAAAATTCTAAAATAGATAGTGGTTTCATATTCTAAACAGCCAATGAAGAAGCATTTCTGCCGTTTGGCTTCGGAGGCTGGTCAACAATGCTAAGACGGCGGCTGACGCATGGTAAGGCGGGAAATGTAGAGCTTGAATAAATTTATTATTATTATTATTATTATTCAAAGAATCCAAATCATTCAGGAAATATTTACCAGTGCATCAATTTTGGAAAATAAGTAGGTCAAAATTGATATTTGTTGTAAGGAAAACATTTCAAAAATAGGACTAAAAATTTCAATATTTTTTATTTTCTGAATTCCTTGCTCGAATTCTAAGAAACTTACGACTTTGAAGAAGGTCTATGGAGGCCATCTATGGAAAAAAATTTAAGCCGCTATCTCTTTTATCTTGGAAGATATTGAATTTTCAAATTTTCAATTTGTGACTTTTTGCCTCAGTCTCCCCTATAATTCAGAATCGTTTTGGGTGTAAGATCCTGCCCCTCCGTGGATGGTGCAGGAATCTCTCTACGCACATCCAATGAAGGGCATTCCTATAAGAAGTGCTCAACTGTCTCCAGCCTGTACAAGATGCTGATGAGGCTAACCGCATCTTGAACAGTTGAAAGCTTAGGTGACCGATGAAGAAAGATACCCACGACAATTCGCAAATCTGAGGGCAAAAATCGCAAATTGAGCAGAAAGTCGCTATGTCTCTGAGGAGCTCCCAATCAATGACTTCGCCTGCCTACAACTCTGATTGCTCACCCAGTAATCTCGCTGCTTGTCATACAATCGGTTAAAAGGTTCCTCCTTCATAGGTCCACCACCTGCGATACCCAGAACAGGTAGTGGTCCTAAGAACTCCTTCGCGGCAGCCTTCTTTGCCAGATCATCGGCTCTCTTTCATTGTCCTGAATAACCATGTGCGAGGGTTATTCAGGGGACACCACATCAGCGCTATTCTTACATTCCGCTCCCTGTAATTTGTCCCAGGTTCCAGCACTTTCTGGGAAAGATTTATCTTAGTATTAAGCGATTTTTAAAGTTAGATTAGATTAGATTTATTAACAAAAAAGATGTACCAAGTCATTGCAACAAAATAGTTAAGAATTAATTTTTTTTTAACTTAAAGCGTTAAATCAGTTTTTAATTTTTTAATTAGGGGAAAGTACTCTCCCTTCGAACCTTCATGCCTTCGAATAATGTGAGTTTTATTTATTTTTCTAGAAAACCTACACATTTCTATTAAATATTAGTTAATTTATCATCAATTATGACAATTACGTGATAATTATGTGTAAGTCTCTTAAGAAAAATAAAAGAAAACTCACATTATTCGAAGGCATGAACGTTCGAAAGAGAGTACTTTCCCCTAGCTATTGTACGATCAAATAAAATTTTATTCTGTAAATTAATCTTATTTAAACATTTTAAAAGATTACATTCCTTTGAATTTTTTAAAGCTAGAGAAGAGATGCAAAATTCGATATTCAATCATTGGCTGTACTATTCTTGAAATCTTATAACTTATAACTTTGAGAGACCACAAATAAAGGCTTTTTTTAATTTTTAATGAAGGATAAAAATATCCACCAAAACATCTTTTTGCCTTTAAAGCATTATCCGTATATGATTAAATATTAAATTCATTAAATATTCAATCCCAATGCGTCTACACTGATTAGCTAAAGCTTGGAAATATTCAAATAGTCTGAAGCTTTTGCCCATCAGAGTACGGAATGAGACTAAAATTATTTACGGAATTTAATATTTAATTAAATACACAGAATGCTTTACAGCTTTCAAGTTTAACAGGCATAAAACTATTTTATTTACAAAATCTCGATTACTGTATAAAGAATTTAGCTTAAATAAACTGTTAAAGTGTTGCAGCTTTGTGGAATGTTTGAACTCAAGTTATAGAGGACTCCACGAATTTTCTTCGCCAGTCATGTAGGGTGGAGTCATCACTTATGGACGTTATACACTTATGGACATAGACAGACAGCTTACAAAAATCTTGAGTTCTTACCTAAAACAGATTACAAAAAATCTCAAAATTATTAATTACATCATAAACTAATAATTTTATGATTTTTCGAAATCTATTTTAGGCAAGAACCTAGAATTTTTGCACGATAGCTAAAAGTGTAAAACGCCCACAAGTGATGACTTCACCCTATACTGGTTTATTATCATTTTAAACTGGTTTACAAATTATCTGAAACTCATCCCGAATTTGTAAATTGTTTAAGTGAGTACATATTTTCGAATTCTTTGTCCTCTTAACTTTAAGTAACTCTTAAAGATATTTCGAGCGAAATAATTTTAGGGAAATAAACGACCAATTAACGAAATATTCACTTAACTGATAATGAAAAAAGTCATCAGAATCGTTTTTCAACAGTTGGATGTACATTAGTGGCACCCTCTACCAATTTTATTTTGATTTTTTTTTAAATTTGAGAATAAATTATTTAGCCTGGGGTCTGATTGAATGTCAGTGTGTTAGATAAAAATAAAATTTTAATATAAAAAATTAAAAACAAAATACTGCACTAGCATGAACCATGTTGAAGGTGCTGACAAGTGTATTTTACACGGGTGTTTGACATTTTTCAGATGAAATTTTCTTAATTATTTTTAACGTGTAAAATCGTAAAAGAAAGATCCTGAAAATATCGATAAAAATTTTTGATTAGAGAATTAATGAAAATTCAGTGAGTTACATTGATCGTCATATTCTCGATGAAATGGAATTCTGCAATAATTCTAATGATGAGAAAGTCATCGATTAGTTGGAAATTTTCATAAAAAAAATAAATAAATAAAAAAGTTGAGTTAAGCTAGAAATTATTAAAATGACAGGAACTAAGACCACTAAATCTAGTGAAAGATGGTCAGTTTTTGAGGGTACCAGACTGAGGATGCAATATTTAGAATTTTCCAAATTAAACATAGGGGATATGGCACACCTTTGAATTAGGCAGTTTTGAAATTGAACTTTTAGGAGGTCATACTAAGGACCAGTTTCATTTAAAAATAGTAGAAAAAGTCCAATTTCAAAGCTGCCCCGATTCAAAGGTGCCCTATTTCTCCCTAGTCAATATCTACTAAACATAATTTCTTGTTCAAAAGCATATCACCTGCATCTAATATTTAATAAAATGGAATTCAAAAAGGGCAATATTCTAAAGCAAGATGAATAAAAACAAATAACAAAGTAATAAGGTGGGCCAGATCGGACTGGTGATGACGTAGATACTTTTTGGAGGTTATGTCAAAAGTCATCGGTTCTTGCCTCGCGCCAAATTCTCATGCGAACAATTTCAGTAAAATGTTGGGAATGCATCAAAATTTCTAATTTAATTGTTAACATTAATAATTGTTCTTATCAATTAAACGGATATCCAATGTTTTTTCTCCTTTTCTTATACTATTTTTCCACAAAATTCTACTTGACAAAAATTATTTGCACGAAACCCGGTGGACCATACATGATATGAGCACATCACAAATGTGTCAGAACATTCAATACTCATATATGTTTTTTTGGAGAAACTTAAAAATAAATTAAATACAGAAAAATGTAAAGTACAATCTTATGGCGCTGGCACACTTTTTCAATTGAGTGAAATTCAATCGTTAGAAATTTTACCTCTTACGCTTTCAAACTTTAATCAGATATAGTTGTCTCTTTATGCCAAATGAAATTTAAAATTAAAATTGAAAATGACATTGAAATTTAATATCCATTTGACAGAAAGAGATAGCTATATCTGATTTTAGTTTGAAAGAGTAAGAGAAGTAAAATTTCAATCGTTTGAAATTCACTCAATTGAAAAGGTGTGCCAGCACCATTAAAAATTAAATAAAATTTAACCTTTTTCGAAATATTTAAGTTTTGATAAAACGAAGGACACTACTACAAAGAGTCTCTCCCAATTTTACAGTATGCTAAAACTCACGAGATGTAGCTCTCCGTGAATTAAAATGTTACAGTTTTTGGGTACGTAAGCGTACTAAATTTAATAACAATTTAAAATATATTTCATAAAAATTATCAGAAAATTATAGAATATAACAAGAATAATATTTTCAAAATTATTCAATTCTTATTTTTCTATTACAAATATTTCATAAATCTGAGTTGTCAACACTGTACTAGTCGGGTAAAAGTATCTACGTCACTGGCAGTTCGATTTGGCCCACCTTATACTTGAAACTCCTTGATTCTAAAGGCCGTGTATGGAAACTAAACTAACTTACCTTCCCCTATAGGGCTAAATCCCTATTCTGATCTCCAGTACAAAAACTAACGAATTTATAATTTTTTTAGCATTTATAGTAGCAACCCCATTCACGCATAAAAAATGAATGTCTCGAAAATCTCGCTTAAGAGAAGACCCAGTTCCTCTATGAAACGTTTTGCCACCATTACGGCTTAGCGTAATTATATTCGAAATGATGATTAAGGGAAGAATCTCATTGACAGTAAAATACTCTCCGTATTTCATTAATTTACACATTTTCATTAAAGTCCTTACACAAATTCTCGATTACCGTATTACCTTATCTCATACTCGTTGGCACTAGGTAAAGATAATATAAGAAAATTGAAGAAATAAAACGAAAATTCCATAAACGGTGAAGAATAGACTGTAAGGGAAATTAATCGTACAGTTCTTTTTTGCTCACCATTTATCGAATTTTCCGTTTATTTCTTCAATTTTCTTATATTATTTTCACCTAGTGCCACCGAACAAGAGATAAGGTAATACGGTAATGGAAAATTTGCCTAAGAATTGCAATGAAAATGCGTAAATTAACGAAAAACGGTGAGGCTACGGTGAGCATTTTATTGTCAATGTGATTCTGCCCTAAACTACTTTTCCATAATTTTCCAATAAGCCGTGTCTCGGCTTAACCCTCTAACGGGGTAAGACCACCTCCAGGCGGTCTTCACAAAAATCACATTTACATCGACAATAAAGATTTTATTTATTTAAAAGTGCTATAGTGTCCTCGGTAATAGTCTTATAAACATCTCTTGAAAGTTTGAACTCATTTTGACTCCTCGTTTTGTTGCTATTCCCAGTTTTGTGTGACAGGTCAGAGAAAAAGCAACATAAAATATTTCTGCAAAAAAACTCATTTCCAATTTCCATAAAAATACGGATTTAAAGTTATCTGACTAAAATAAATTTATTTTTTACTGAAAGATGTCATTCTACTTTGTATATTTCATTTAAAAAATTTGAAAAAACTAAAAATGTAAATTTTAGAAGCAAAAAGAGTTTCAAAAAATTTTTATATTTTTTTGCCTAGCGCCTAAACTAAAAGAGATAATGAAGAATGGATGGTTTTTTCGACTTTATTGGATCATAATTATCCTAGAAAACATTGTTTTAGAACTTTTTTTCGCATATTAAAGAAAACACCGTTAGAGGATTAAGTCGTATGTTTGAAGAAATAATCTTAAAATTAGATTACCAAGAACAAATGACTTATTAGATTCTGGAAAGACAATTAATTTGTTTGCTATTTAGGATTTTGCGACCTACGGGAACTAAGCTAAACCTTTAGTCTGAAGACCATATAAGAATAGTGTTTGTGCTGATTTTCGCTGACATTGCTCTGTGCAGAAGTACCATTTCGGCTCTCACCTTCAGTTTAAATTGTAATAAATTTACATTTTTTTATAGGTCTGCTCTCATTCTAGTCACATATTACCAATATCCGTGGAGTAGTGGAAAAATTGGATTGAATTACAATTAAAATGTGGCGAAATTAATGCACAAGCTCGTTGTAAATTGAAGTGAGTGAAAATTTATTTATTGTGGCCAAACTGATAATGCTAATCTGCTTCAGTGGGCAAGTACTGAATCCAAGTTATAATGAAACATTATACGAACACACAGTGGAATAATCACAATAATTTCAATATTGTGCACGCGAAAAATTCAATTAAACACGAATTTATCACGTGGCTGGAATAATTGGAAATAGGAGGACCCATCAGGAGAGTTCAGGAGTGTGAGAACGTGATTTTTTTTATCCAGCAAGAGTGTAATCGCGTTAGGAATAAAATAAAATAATATTATAGCGAACCAGAAAATACCCGTCGAGTGAAATTCAACTGATAAATCAAAAATCACGACACATTGTAATTAAAAATGAAAATCACCTCTTCACGGATTGCGCGCTTTGTCCTCTACCAAATTGCCGTGCTGGGAGCCTACGTGGTGCTGGCCCATGGAAAGCATCCCCCGGAGAAGGAGAGACACGGTGAGTGTTTTCAAATCCAAAAGGCCCCCCTCGGGCTTACCCTAAGTTTCCCATCTACCTTATTTTCCAGAACAAATGGGTTTTTTTTCTCTTTCTTTCATCTCTCTGTTTGAAATTTTGCGTCTTAACAAACTACTTTTGATGATAAATGAACTCGACACAGAGGCGAAAGAATTGATTTATAAGACGTGAGTTTCAGATATTTCAGCCCTTTTTTTTCACTTTCTCCAAAAGCTCCAACACCCCTAAAAGACATTCTGACAATAAGAGTAAGGGTGCTAGAAAAAAAAGAAAAACTTCTTACACAACACGTTACTACATTGTTAGAAAGAAATTCTTTTCTTATTATTATTTTTATTATATTTCATGTTTCTTCCCTTTTCCTATAAATTTTTGGATGAAATTTGTACCGCAATGGTACTCTTGAGTGAGATTTGATAATTTCTTTTCTGATAAATTTTAATAACATTTTGTTTGACTTTGCAAATCACCTAGATGGCAAAACGTCTAAGCTTCGTGAAATGCTCGAATTAATGAGGTTCAACATACCATGAATTTTATTTTACAATTCTAATTTACTTATTGCTTTAAACTAAGGGCAGAATCACACTGACAGTAAAATGCTCACCGAATTTCGTTAATTTAATTACATTTTCATTGTAATTGTTAGGCAAATTCTCAACTACCGTATTACCTTATCTCATATTCAATGGCCCTAGGTGAAAATAATATAAGAAAATTGAATAAATAAAACGAAAATAGGATAAACGGTTAGCAAAAAAACTACGATTAATTTTTCTCTCAGTTTTTTTTTGTTCACCGTTTATCGCATTTTGATTTTATTTTTTCAATTTTCTTATATTATTTTCATCTAGTGCCACCGAGTAGATAAGGTAATACGGTAATTGAGAAATTGCGTAAGAAATGCAATGAAAATGCGTAAATTAACGAAATACGGTAAGCATTTGACTGTCAGTGTGATTCTGCCCTAAGTCATAAATCAAAATTTACATAAAAATCGAATAAACATAATATAAAATATACAATAAATGTTTAATTACTGTAACATTATCGATTTATTTCTATAGATTAAATTTTTAATAACTTTGGAATAAATGCAATCATGGGCATGATATTAAAAATCAGAATGGCAAATATTTCCCGTCATAAATATTCACACAAGCTACCACTAAAATATATTTTAAAATGAAATAATAGCTAAAACCGTTTTCTAAAATTATAATATAAAACAAGTTTTGGAATAGTAAAACGAAAGATTAATTTAAAATGAAAATTATAACGCATAAGAAGGGTCACCGAAAACTGGATGTCGATATCCTAATATTTTCTAATTATGTACAGTATCGGCCTTGGTATCGGCTAAAACTTTCTTGACAAAGATGTGTTCGGAAAACCAGGTGGAAAATGATAGAAAAAAAATCGTTTTTAAAATTTTTCTTTTTGCAAATGAGTTGCTGTAATTCTTAGATGTTATTTATGTACTTCAAAAAACTATAAATTTTATTTCATATAAAAAATAATTCTTTTCCAAGAGTTGATCATTTTTCATCGGCCAAAAGTTTAGGCGATGAAGTTTTGATCTCCCTTATTTTTAACGTATTGTAACTCGCCATTTTAACCTAAATTATAAAATAACAAAAAATACATTATTTATCATCGCTTTTATAAGCATATATTGAGCACTGAAAACGTTAGAAATATGCATACCGACCATTTGCCTCTCAAATAACATAACTTCATAATATAACTGGTACTAGGATGTTAATTCCACATATTTGACCATTTTGAGCCACTTTTTCAAATTTTTTCAAGAAACTTTTGGCCGATGAAATATGATCAACTTTTGAAAAAGAATTATTTTTTATATGAAATAAAATTAATTCATTATGAAAGTGATTGAGCAGACTTCTGTTCGCTTGGTACGTAATCCCAAGAAATTTTGTGTTTGTGCACAGAGAGCGACAATCAGAATAAGTGATTCCTAACCCGCAAATTTAACCCAAATAGAGACCGGACAAAATCCTACCTCTACCGAGGCTTGAACTGGGGGCCTTACGCTGTCTAGGCGAATGCTCAACCAAGTGAGCTATGGGGGCACTGGCTCTGATTGTCTTTGCCACTGATCTCAACCAATTGCCATGTGCACTTCAAATTTGTTACGACTCACTACGAGCCTTGAGAAACGGTATCATGCGTACAATTGAACCAGCAGCTCATGTTTCTCATAGAGAATTAATTTATTGTGAAAAATAATTATTTTTTTTGAAGTAGATAAATAACATCTAAGGATTATAAACAACTAATTTGCAAAAGGAAAAATTTTAAGAAGTTTTTTTTTCTATCAATTTTTCCATCCGATTTCCCGAACATAGTTTTGTCAAGAAACTTTTGGCCGATGCTGGTACTTAGTAAAATACGGATAAACTGATAAACAACGTGGCGACAGTTTTAGTTGGACTTTGAGATTCCAAAGTTTTCAAAATGTGATTAAAACTTAAAATAAACAATATATTGACAATAAATTGAAAAAAAAATAAATGGTCTGGGATATAAGTTGCTATTTTTTAATTTCGTCGAATGAAAAGAACTTCGGTTTAGTAATATGATAAATTTGTATGATTTTCAGGTATGTTTTCATTTTTGAATCCTTGGTATTCAGTAAGGAATAATATTTTCGCAAAATTTTTGGAATTCTGAAATTTTAAAATTTTATTATTGTACTTTTCGATATGTCGAAAACGTTTCAATAACTGTTTATTATTGCTAAAAAAAATTAAGAACATTCGAAGTAGGGGAAGTGGGGCCACTTTGGGCTGTGGCGCTTTCAGATACGCTTTTTTCGCATAATTCTTAAAGACACTGGGCTTTAACGTACTCTAGTTTAGCTATACAAAACCATTATGGATATCTAAACAAAATAATTGCAAGGTCCTGCTTTCTTATAAATATGCGATAAAATTGTATGTAGCCTCACAGCTCAAAATAGTCCCAGGTCCCCCTACCATCGATTTAATTTGACAACATCATCATCTGTCGTTCCTTTTCAATTCAACATAATATTGATTAATTTATAATTTAAAAAAAATATTAACGTTGTAGATTTTTCAATCGAACAATTTGACTATGTGCATTAACGATTATTCTATGACAGTGATTTTTATAGGTTTTCCGAAGTAAATGATTTAAAACGGTCTAGAAAATAATTTTTATTAATTGACTGCGATGAGCATGTGCTCAATCAAACTGTATTTAAAATTGGGACAGATCTTACACTGATTAGAATTCGGAAAAATAGTGTATTTTTTTAAATTAAATAGATAAATTGAATTTATAAATCTTTTGAAAATGGGTATGGACACATGACAAAATATAACGAACTTCACAAAATACTTGAAAT
The DNA here is from genome assembly GCF_024763615.1 of Phlebotomus papatasi. Taxonomy (NCBI): domain Eukaryota; kingdom Metazoa; phylum Arthropoda; class Insecta; order Diptera; family Psychodidae; genus Phlebotomus; species Phlebotomus papatasi. The sequence goes on from NC_077224.1 coordinate 47,777,371, forward strand.
CGTTGGCACAATGATTTAATCCATGAATGTTGTACTACAGAACAACTAGCTGTATTTATCAAAATAAAGAATGAATAAGTGAATTTTCCGAGAAGTCAAGTTTTTCCATTTATCGTGAAAATATGAAAAAAATTGAATAAATATTCACAGAGTTTTAATACTTTTAGTTTTTCTATCTGAAAATTATTAATAGCACTGTAAATATTTTCAATTACTCACCATAAATAACATCGTACTGTCTTGTAATAATAAAAAAGAAAGATGATAAAATTTTATTACTCTCAAGGTATATAATTTTAAGTGAAATTCAACATTGCATTCTTTGGAGAAGAATATATTTATTTTTCCTCCCAATTGGATATAGAATTTCCAGAGTGAAAATTCTATTTGGTAAATTGCACAAGATGTACAACAAAAATCATAATGATGCTGATGACGGTGAAGTGGATGAAAAGTTTCTGATTCACTCTTCACGAGGTGGATTGTACATAATTTTATGGGTGCACCATCAACAAAATTGGAAAGCTTTTGCTCTATCATTGAAGCTCCTTTTCCTTTCTCGCGTGTACATTTCATTGAATTTCCCATGCTTCTGTTCAAACATTTTCTCGCGTTCCATGGAAGGATCTTCCTTTTTTTTGTTCTGCAGCAATGCTACAGCTCGTGAAGCAATAGAAATTTAATCCTAATTTGTTTTCTTCACTCTCTGTTGTGTGTCTGTGGAGTTTTGTGAGATGCTGGCAGGAGGCACAAAAAATGAGATGAGAAATAATGTATATGGGTGAAAGGCAGAAAGAACTTGAAGAGCTCTTATTTCAATATGGACTGAAACAATTTTCTCATTATAATATGAAAATTTCCATCAGTTTCGCATGAAGGATCCAACTCAACTTTTTCCCCATCATTTGTTTGCCTTCGCCTTTACCAATGAGTTGTGCGTCATATGGGTGGTGTACCTCCTTTGGATAGAACCGGTAGATGGGGTCTGAGGGTAGAAGTATTGTTCGAGGTGTACACAGTCACTCATTTTGGTACGGAGCTTTTGTGTTCAAGAAAACTTTCGAATGTGTGAGAAAAGACGTTGAATTGTGGAATGATTTGCGGGAAAAAGTAATTCTTCAAGTGGTAAATTTCAGGACACAAAACAGTTCTTCCATTGATACATTTCTTCCTGTCTCCATTTTCCTTACAATTCTTATTCTCAGTCTTCTCAGTCATCCATTTTATCCGGAAGTTTTCAGGAGAGATCCACTCACAAGTTTGGTGTACGTACATTCTCTTAGATAGAAGATGAAAACAGGGCTTAATTAACCAGGAACGAGGACTTTACTTAAATAATAGGACTAATTGAACAGTATTTCTTTATGGTAGACATAAAGAAATAGTGATAGACATAATAATTATTTATTATAGTATGTGGTTCCGAAGCAGGTCCAGGTACTACGACCCGCTAGTCTATCGCACCCATTTTCTTTGTTTGTTATAGCTTTGTTTTGGTGTCCTTAATAAGGGAAAGTAAAGCTCTAGGTTGGGACTATTTCATAACAGGAGTAGGACAAACAGTGTCGCCTTGAAATGTCCTCCGTAATATCCCAAATGCTAAACAGTAGAATAGGTAGGATGTGAATATTGCAGAACGAATGTTACAGACTTAACACCGGAAAATGCTGGAGCGCCCTTCATCGCAGTCCCCCAGAATAGAGCAGAGCCTCCAACTTCACTGCGGTGAAGGCTAACTAAGGAAGTCCATTCGTATAGGACTTCGGGATAGTCCGTCGGTCGCTGACTACTCGATCTATCTGCGGAGACTAGCAATATAGTGCCTCTGAAGTTAGCCGTTATAGCACTTCTCAGAGTTACCACCTCAGCTGAACAGTGATTGGTACCGTTGTTGGCTTAAAAGAATCTTCGTCAGGACCATATTATAACAAATCTAAGTAAATTGAATAAATAGTCGCATTGGCCGAGTTGAGGAACCGGCCGACTAGAGGGTACTTTACCTTACTACCTTTTTTAGGTGTATTCAGGGCTAAAGCATTCTCTTTAACAATGGTTAAAGCTAACCTTTTTCGTGTTAAGTTTATCCATAAAAAGTTATAAAATGATCATTAAAAAATACTGATGGTAAAATACTGGTGTCTACACACTAGAAGCAATTTCGTCAAAAATTGCTTTTTTTTAAATTCTGACGTTTCTGTCTACAAGGATACGGAAAATTTTCTTTAAAAAGGCATTTTTTAAAGAAATTACTCCTAGTGTGTAGAAGCCTTAATGACGAAAAAACTTAATCTTACACTCTTTTTTTTCTCAATGTATCAGAGAATTGCTTTTGGATCCTGGGAAGGGACATCAGTTGGTAATTATCATCCTATAAATTGCTTGGCTATCTAACACAATTAGTTTGAATTTGAAGTAAAAAGGGAAAACACGGACCTTGTTTCAAGATTATATGACCTTGAAACAAGGTCATATAACTATAATGCGCGTCGTTTCCTCCCTCCTTTTATTTCAGAATTTGTACGTTGTATCCTATTATTTCGATATGCATGAGCACAATTTTGTTCTTTTTTTTTAAACTATATTTTTCTACAAATATTGGAAAAGATTAAACAGTTTTCATTGAAATATTAGTGAGATATTTAAATAGATAGATATTTTGATTCCTTTTGTCTTCCTGAAAAATTCATCACTAATAAATTGAATCCCTGTAAATTCATATCACATGAGCGATATTATTTATGGTATCAATATTTTTGTATTGTTCAGACATTCACTAAAGATGCCTTTTATATCTAAATCAAAGAGCTTTAGTAAAATATTGATAAAAAAACGAATATTTCTGTACTATTGTGTTTGAAAAATATGAATGGAGTATTATCGTATTTAATTGAAGCACAACAAAAATACTATAATATCGCACAATGGACTGTGATAAGTCGTCCTTTTTCATAATTCACTATTTTTTAATCGCTTTATTCGGACAATACCAACTCCCATTTACGCGCGATTGTTAATTTTCATTAAGAAGCGTGAGAAATGGAAAATTTCTGGTAATTTCTACGCTCGATATGCACTACAAATGTTTATTTATTGATGCACATTGAAATTTTAATCACATGGTAAATTGTGCCTGTGATAATTTTTTTTTAATACGTGTCCAATTTGAATGTAATTGATTTTAATTGGTAAGTATTTTTTATTGCTCGAACTCCACAGAGATGATACAATGTATACTATTACTATATTTATTTATACTTTTCCATTTCTGTTCCTGTCGCCCGGAGAGGTTTTGATGTTTTGAAAATTGTTATTTATACCGTTTTTTATTCGTACGTTAGTTTATTATGGGATTCATAGGTCAAGCGGTTAGAGATAGCGACTTAAGATTTTCGAGGACCTCATAAGTTAACTAGTCATTAGATAAGAATTGTGATATTAGATATATCGAGTATTACCCTAACGACTGAGCAGTGTACGAATGGCTTCTAGTGGTTTTTCGAAGTTTTTAGTATAAAGGTCTCTTGGAGGCGTGTTTATTAACCAAATTGAAGAGTTTAGCATTCATTGGAAAGGTTTTTGAGTTCCGAAAAGATTACAAATCTGCAATTTTCAATATGATTTAAGGCTACCCTTAAATAGTTTCACAAGAACTGGAAAAAAATGCCACATAACGTAACGAAAATGGGGTATTACATTATAATCACGAGTTCGAGCATACCGGAAAGGAAGCACGCATTATTCAATACTTGAAATCAATATTGGCTTAATAAGGAGGATGGATTACATTCATAATTTGTTATTGCTATGTACTGGTTGCTTGAAGTCTGACCTACTCGAACGTAGTGTACAGTCCATTATTAAATATAACCAAGCTTGAGAAGTTGGTAGCTAAGATGGCATAAAAAGTATTTCTCAGAACCGTGTAACACTTGAGACATTTCGTGCACGTCTAATATAAATGTGAAGTAGGGAATTCAATGAAATTAAAATTCTTTCAGTAAATTTTGTGCTTTGTCGCATAAGAGTAGCAGTGTAGTAGGTTCATATTAAAAAGGTGGAATTCCACTGAGAATCTATTTCTCCATGCTTCACATCTCATCTAAATTAAGTCTAAGGAAGAGCTAAGACGTAAATAATTCACATGTTTTCTTTCTCCCAGTCTCTTGAGTATTCTCTCATTTCTTGCCAACCAAAATTCTTTGCCACATCAGCAAATTAGACATTTTATCTCATTTCGTAAGGAATTATATTCATTAGGAACTTTCTTATATTATTTCAACGCATCCCACCTAACAGATTGCTGGGTGTGTCCTGGCCTGATGCTTTGTTGACTTCCTCATCAGTTGATTTCATACCATCTCAAATGTTGATTCACAAGAGATATTTGATGCTTGACATCTCGCCTTTCATTTGCCTCCATGTAACAATAATACCTACTCATCCAGTCACATAACATCCAGGATGGGAATTTGGTCTCTTACATAAATGTGCATAGAAGTTTTTGTTCCATGTTTTAGGAATCCTTCAAAGTGTTTCTAGGCCATACTGTTTGTTTTACTTAATCCCTTTGAAAACATTCTTAAACGATATTGAATCATTTTTTTTAAATTAATGGGGTTATCTTTAATGTCATATTTTTTAGGACAAAGAGAAATGGACCTCGGAATTTAGCTCAATCTAAAAAATAATAAAATTTATTTAAAAGGACTAACTTTATGGAAGTACATTTTTCTAAAGTTCAGTATATTCTAAAAAATACAGTGGATGTCAAAAGTTTGTTTCCATGTTCGCGGAATCAGGTGGAAAAAATGAGAGGAAAAATTACTTTTTATTTATTTATTTTTTGCATATGAGTATCCTATAATTCATAGATCTTATTTATGTTTTTCAAAAAAAAAATAATAATTTTATTTCTTATAAAAAATAATTGTTTTCCAAAAGTTGATAATTTTTGATGCGTCAAAAGTTTGTTGACTCATTTCAATAAGTATTTCAAAATGGTTAAAAACAATCAACCAACTTAAAGGTGTCTACATATTGTGAAAAATTTCTATCAAAAATGAGCTTCAAAAAGTGTCTTTCAAAAAAATTGCCTACATATTGATGAACGTTTTTGACAAAAGGATGGGTTTTTGAAGAATATTTGTCTAATTTGCAGGCAAGTTCTTTCAAAAATCATATCTAATTGAAGGCAATTTCTATCAAAAACTTTTGAAAGATATAATATGCTACACATTGGATTAAAATCTAGTCCCCGGCGAGTGGTCTTCAAAGTTGAAGCCAAATTCTTACTTTCACATACAAATGCGAAAAAAAAATAAGATGAAATGTTCCTTCAAAGGCTGTATTGGACTCCACCAGGAACGACATCTCTAGAAAAACACACTTCCTTCGTATTGTGTTTGGAAATTTTTCCCTAAAATTCACTAAATACTGTCCCAAGGTCCCAAGGAGCTTCCAGAAACGCCTTTGTCACTTTTTTCAGAGGAGAACAACGAATTTTCATGAAAAACAATCACAAAAGCAAAACACCTGAGGATGACAGGAATCTGTCAAACATTTTTGATGAAAAATATACCCAATGCGGAGGAATTTTATTCAAAACTTCTTTCAAAAGTAGGATTTTTTTTTCAATTTTTTTTTTTTTAAATAATTTTTGATGAAATCTACTACAATGTGTAGACAACTTAAAAAAAATCAAGTTTGTTTGTAATTACAGCATAAGGGAAGAGCACCCCGGATCGGAATGTTAAGAGACATTCTCGATATTTAGTTGAAAATATAAGCTTCAAAATACTATTTGGTATTTTTGTACATGCTAATTGGTATATTAGTGATCCATTTAAATATATCTGTGCATTTGAATTTTTAATTTTTACAATAAATTAATAAAAATTAATAATAATTGCAAACTTGCGATCTGTACCTAGGATCGTCACGAATTCAATCAGGTGCCTCACGGAAATTTGATTTTATAAATTAAATCAGAGCTAATGCAGTGCATTCTTGTAAGAGTTAAATGGTAAAATGTAGCTAATAATTTTTAAAAATTCATTTGATTTGGAGCAACAATATGGTAATAACCTGACGATCCGAGGAACACTGCCGAACGCTGGTACTCTTCCCTTATCATTGCAATGTAGAATCTTGCTTTATAATCTACTTTGAAATGGAAAAACTGGCATTTTTGAGTTATTAGACAAAGATGAACTAATGCATCTGCATATCACTCTAAGATGATAAATTAAATAAATCACATCTTAAAGTACCTTGGGTCTTTACGCTCCATTCCACCAAAATCATACATCGTGCTTTATATCAAACGTTGGTATTTAAATCTGCTTTGTATTTTCCAGTAATTTCCTCCTTCAATTCATCCTATTCCTGGTAGTCCCCGAAAGGGATTTCTCTGCGTCAGTTCCTATTGAGCCATTGATTTTAATCTCATTGTTTATGTACATAGGCAAGTTTAGTGAACGCACTGAACTTCTAAGTGGTGAATTTGCTCACTTTGTGTGACACACAGAAATACACTGGGGAATCCAGATAGGATGGGTCTAGGGCATGACAATGGATTGGATCGAATTGGGTGGAGGACTTTTCACCAGACATTCTCCAATAAATGGTAAAATGGGGTGAAGATGGTGAAGAAAATTGCTGTGATTCAAGGCATCTCCTGTCGCAGTGGCAAATCCAATTGTGTGACTCCCATCATCGTTGGATCCATCAATCCCATCCAATTCAACCGACGAGCCAAATGAACACACATAAAATTAATAGTGTTATCCGACTTTCACTATTCACCACAATAAAATGGATAAATAGAAAGTTTTACCTCATACAAGAGCCTCTCGTAGGCGACCTTCTTCACCGATGACATCCCCTTGAAAAATCACAAAATTTGGGGCATTCAACTCTTCACACGAGTGCCTTTCTCATTTTTCATCCACCTTAAGCATGGTAAGGGAGCTTCAACAAGGTGATGTGTAATCATTGGGGGATCTTTTTTGATGATTGTACAGGCGAAGGAAATAATTGGAGGTTGTTGAAAGTCAGCTTGAGTTGAATTTGCGAGGCACTTTGCCTTGAAAATCACCCTCGTACATCTATTATAGCTTAAATTGCCAAAGAAAGCAATTAATCGAAGAGTGAACTTTATACAAATGATATCCCAAGATGAAGATTTTCAAATATCCGTTAAAATTGGATAAATTCGAATACTTGCGTGCTTTGTGATGGGTACAAGGACTGCATATATCTTACACTACCCTTAAGTTAAATGAGTTTTATAAGCATCACGCTGTGTTGACCTGACACCCAAGGAAAGGCATAGAAAGGTACACAGAAGATGTGAAACAAGTCCGATTAGTACAGTTGCTGATCTAAGCAACAATATAATGTTTTCCACTTTTAGGCATTTTAGAAATAAAAGCACTTTTAGAATTTTATTACACTTAAATTTCAAGAAATAAACCTAACCTGAAGATTTAGAATTTAAAAGGTAGACTATTTTTTGTGATGCAACAACCGATGGTAAGACGTAGGAGAATCTGAACCAAATGATTAGGGGAATTGGTGGGATAAAGTGGGACAATTCGCTATCACCCAATTGAATTACCCAGCGAGCACGGTTAGGTGAAAATGCCATCTTTTAGCATATTTTTGTTGTATCAATCAGCAAAAATATGCTGATCGGTCAGCAGTTCTTGAACAAAAAGTGCTAACCGAATGTATGGAAATACAGTGGCGTATATAGGGGGTAGCAAAGAGGGAAGGCTAACAGGGCCCTTCCCTACCCCGACGGGTGGCCCTGAACAGTTTTTTTAAAAATTATTTTGTATGTCACTTAATTTTGTCTATTCTGCCCTCTTGAATATTTCAAGTTTTAAAGTTCGAATTTACTATTCGATTCTAATTAAATGCTAAAGAGGTGCATAGCGAACAGGGGCAGGGAGAGGACGTCGCCGTTCGTACATGAAATACAAAATATTAAAAAAAAATAAAAGTATAAAATGAAAATTATTAAAGAACATTTAGCTCACCTTAAGAACATTTTCAACCAAGGTAGTTTTACTGTTTTTAAATGCCATTATTGGATCTACGAGCTCTCCAAAAACCCCAAAATCATTTAATTTGGATTAAAAATCGATGAAATATACTAAAATATTATGCTAAATATAATTTTTAAATGTTTCGAATTGGGCTTTCTCTCAAAAGAAGCTACAATGTCGCCTTGGAAGACGGTTTAGGAGTCGTAAAGAGCTTTATATATTCTATTTTTGATAAATTTCTCGGAATTCTCTTCAAGAAAACGTCTTCGTGGTGGCTTTAGTTAGCTTTCAGCTTATGACCACCACCGAATGATTGAATGCAAAATGAATTTTTAATTTAAGAAACATTAAAACGAATATTTCCTTTGTTTAACGGAATTTCCACCAAATGAAAGCCCATTTTAGAAATATTTTAGAAATTTTAGAAACCTTTTTAGGAAGTGTTCTCGTGTTTGCAAATAAATTTGAGATCATTAAAAACTATGCAGAAATGAATTGATAGTGTATTTGTATTTTAAGCTTGGTAAAATCTTCATAAGGGAGTTTCAATAAAGTAAAACTTAAGCTGGCTATTATTAGGTGTGATTCCTTCTAATCACACCTATTTACTTTTGAAATCATCAAAATCGGATTAAAATAAGTCGATAAAGAGTCTAAAATCCTTTTTAGACCAAAGATATCGTTTTGAGACATTATTTTCGAAAGCTTTAAATGCAATTTTCTCCTATGTAAAGCTTATCAGATCCATGAAAACGTTTTTGTACCCCTTTATCTAAATCCGTCAAAATAGGGGCAGAAATAGAATTAAAAAAAAAACCAGAGCCTCTTTGAAAAACAGTTCCTACAAGTAGATTTCGTTTTCGTAAAAGCCTTTATTAAGCATTTTATTGATTTTCAAGTACGCTCAAATTCGTAAAAATTGGACTTATTTTTGCAAAATTTTCGAGAAACTCTTTTTTGCATTCGAAAAAGGGATAATCATCTATTGTGGGAATAAGCCGACATTATTTGCAATCAAAAATAGGGAAAACTGGAAGTAGTCGGGAAGAGATAATCACTCAGGGAAACACATCAACTATCTCCAGAGCTTTCGGCTCGATCTCCAAGCCTTCATCAGTGGTCAAGTCGCAATTGCAACTGCTATCCGCAACTGCACTGTGGAAATGGTACTGCCTGGCGAGTGTCGTTTTAAGGTTAGCAGAATTCAACTGAAAATACATGTGTTTTAAACTGAATTAAAATCGGTTAGTATTTGATGCTCGTCCTAATTCTACACCTAATACTTCCTAATAACGGGGGCACCCAAAATCCCGAAAGCCAAAATCCCGAAAAGGCTTTCGGGATTTTGGCTTTCGGGATGTTGACCGGGATCCCCTAATACTTCACCTAATTCGTCGTCCATGTACGAAAACACCCTTGTAATATACGTAACATATTTTAAAGACCAAAAGTTAAGTAGTTCTAATTATCGAATTTCTCAACTGATTGGGGGAAGTTAGGATTTTTTAGAAAGGTCTTGGAATTTCGGACAAGAGCATCACTTCAAATCGGTTATGAAGCAACATTGAATCGGTTTTTTTCTAGATAATCTCTAAATTGCCCGGTTAATAATCTTTATAAATCTAATAAAATGAGTTCAACGAGTTCAAGCATTCCTTCCACGAGTTTGGAAAGCTTGAATGCTTTACCACGCCCTGTTTATTAGAAAGGTATTTTTTTTTATTTGTGCGAAATTTTAACAAGGTTTCAAGCCACTTGAACTCGATCTAATTAAGGGGATGTTTTTCTCGATATCGCTAAACAACTTTATTCGTCAAATATTTAATAAGAAGATGTATTTTTAGGGCATAAACATTGAAAGGCAAGAATCTTGGGTATTTTGCGAATTATTATTCACTTTTCTTCTGTTGGCTAATTTTCTGAATTCTGAATATTTCCATCGTCGTAAATTTATACATTTAACCACCCCTTGAACGGTAATTTGGATCCGACAGAGATGAGATGGGAAAAAACCCTGTCTGCTTTGGATAATCCTTCAATGAATCTGAAAATTGGTTTGGGATTCTGGGGTGAATGTGAAATCTTTGGATTTAGCCCTGACAATTCTTTGGTATAGAGTCCCAAATCTTACCCCCTTTTAATACTTTTCCCACCTAAGACATAATCCATATTTCATCTCATTTTTCTCATTCAACGTCCAGAAAAATGCCACATTGTGTGTTTTTATTTTCTCTGGTCTCCCTGCTCTTTTCCTCCATGGCAACATAAAAAAAACCGTAGCATCATCAACATGTTGGAAAGAAATCAAAAGAAGATGGTGAGTGGGGAAAAATGATTTTCTTCACACCGGATGCGAACCATTAATTCCAATCAAAAGCTCATTAAAGCAGAATGCGATTTTCCTTTCATAAATACAATTTTTTGCTGCCGTCTCTCACGGTATCATTTGGGGTTGGATGGGTGTTTTCTGGTAAGAGGAATGGTTGTGTCTTTTGCCAGAGGCGCATGGTTGTTTGAGTTTATAAATTAGGAAGCAGATGGTGTGACTATTTTTTAACTATATACAATTCCATCCCTTGGCCATTTTACATCCCATCTCACTCCCTTTTAAAAATTTGTGGAGGTGGATTCATTGAGGGAAAAAAACAAACTGCTAGGCTCTGTGGACAGAAAGAGACTCCTTTAGCAGATGGGGTCAAATGTGGGACGAACAAGTGGGTATATAAAATTCCCTTTTTCTCCCCCCTTTTGCTCTAAAATTAGATGAGACAATGAGGCTTTCTCCAGTGAATTACACACATTCCACCTCGAAAACAATATACTTTTCTTTCCGCCCTATTGAACTTTATCAATGAACTGTGGGTGGTTATGGGCCCAAGATAAACCAATTTAGTATGAATTTTTAAGTGAGTTATTTATAAATGCGGCGAAGGGAAAAATTACTACAAGCCACATACACACGTAATCCCCCATTGAATTTGATTTTGGGGGCGGATGCTACAAAATTGGTTCGATTATCCGCAACCCCTTGTTGGGATATTTAATGGTATGGGGTGGATAAAGGTATATCTCGCGCCAGCATGATATATATTTTGTGGGGTATATGTGCAAATCTGTGGAGTCACTCTTCATCTGTATGGCAACAACAATCACGTTTTGTTTTCTTTACGTGATACCACAATCAAATTAGGAGAGCAAATCGATAGCCAATCGGAATTTTCCATAGGAGAATGAGAGACATTTGTGTTGAAGAGAACATGTTATTTATATGAAATTGCTGATAATGTTTTATGGCTTTTTTTTCGATTTTCCTCCCCCAATATCCTTTACCTTTCACTCTCTGATGTGTACATGTTTTTTTTCTGCTTTTACCCAATGGCATCAATTTGATTTTATTGTTGATGCCTTTTTGAGTGTATTTAACTTCACATGGCCAAATAGTACAGTGATATTAAACATAACAATTTGTTCTATTTTATTTTAATCGTAGCGGAAAATTAACTTTTAGAAATACAGTGTTATTTAATAATAGAGTTGACAAAAATGCAGAAAAATGCTATAAAATGAAAGAAATGTCTAGTCTATCTGTCCAACACTTGAAACATAACAGAAAAAAAAAGATTTAGAGCTGTTTTAAAAATAATAAAAAATAAACATATTTTTTGAGGTTGAAAAAAAATTGTAAATTAAAATAATGTTCACTTATGGCCTCTACACACTAGGGAAATTTATGTCCATATTGAAGAGTTTTTCCTAGACAAGCGCAGGTAAACCTAAAAAATGACTTTTTGATGTCCATCTAAAGCTCTCTTATGGCCTGTGTACACTGCACACACTAGAGAAATTTATGTCCATATTCCTCTCGTTCAGTAATAAGCTTCTCGATTTGAGAGCTCTCTCGGTTGAGGTTTTTTCTGTATCGATTTGATGGCACATCAGAGAGAACTTACCTAAAAATCTGTTGGAAGTTTGAAAATTTAAACCGACATTACACAAAAGTGGGCAAGTTCATCAAAAGGACATTTATTTTGATGAAATTGCAATTCAAACGTTTACACACTGTTATTGGAATTGTTGACGATTGAAGTGTCAAGAATACCGAAATTCGAAATGGCAGAACAATTAGCACTCAAGCGGTGAGTACGTGAACTTGTACCTTAGGCTTTCAGTAGATTTTCGAATAAGTTTGACTTAGCTTTGGAGTGTCTTTGGGCTTTCGTAAGGTTATTACTGAACCGATCCAATATGGACCTAAATTTTCCTGATGTGTAGATGCCATAAAACTCTCTTGCTCTTCCTGGTACATTTTGTTGGTATGCTTCGTTTATTGATACACGTTTCTATAGATTGTCAATTCTCTAGTAAAGTTGCAAGACGAACGAACATGTCGGTAAAAAAATAAAAATGATTAACAATCTTTCATGTTGAAGATAAGTATAGCAATCAAAAAATGCAAGAAAAAACTCCGAAATTTGAAATTAGATTAGTATAAATGTAATTTAATTCTCAGAAAAATCTTAAAGTATTGTTTTCGCAGGGGAAACTCCGTCAGAATGCGGCAACACAATTTGTAGAGTTTTCAACCTAAATAGAGTATCGGCCAAAAGTTTCTTGACAAAGCTATGTTTGAGAAATCATATTGAAAAACATGATAGAAACAAAACTTCTGAAAATTTTTCATCTCTGAAAAATTTCCCGTTTATTATTTATCATATCTTTATCATATCTTTTATATCCATTTATTGTGACCACTGAAAATTTTGGAAATGTGCAAACCGACCATTTGTCTCTCTCATAATATAAATGGTAACAGGGTTTGATTGAACGTATTTGACCATTTTGAGCCACTTTTTCAAATTTGTCAAGAGACTTTTGGAAGATGAAAAATGATCTAATTTTAGAAAACAATTATTTTTGAAGTGAAACAAAATTGCTTATTTTTTTGAAATACCAAAATAACATGGATTACAAGCAACTCATTTGAAAAAAGAAAAATTTAAAAAAGTTTTTTTTTCTATAATTTTTTCCACTTGATTTATCGAAGATATCTTTGTCGAGAAACTTATGTTCGATACTATATCTCTGGCAACACTGGATCATTGATTAACATGCAGAGCATGCCGAAGGCTCTGGAGAAGAGTTAAAATTTTTGATCTTAGGTTGAAAACTCCATAAATTTAGTATTGTCACATCTCAACAGATTTTCCCCTACGCAAACTTTATTAATAAGCTTCACGATTAAACCTTTAAATAGGCCTTTAAAGGCTGAATTGTATTTCCAGATCAAGATCTTTAGTTGTTTTAAATGCGAAATTGTTTGTTTTTTTTTATAAGAAACTTCATAAATAACAAAACTGAAATATGGATATCAAATCTATTAATGTTTTCTTAATTTTTAAACTTAATGAGAAGGACTTTACAATCTCTAAATGCAGATTGGAATATATGAACCATTAAGACGGAAAATCTTTAATTATAAGAATCTAAATAATTCACTTAAGTAGGAGTAGTCCTCATAATTCGGAACAGCTTTTAATTTTGGACACTTTGAGGGTAAAATTGGACACTGAAAATAAATTGATTAAAATTTTGAAATTTTCTTCGAATATTTGATGATTAATGTATTCTATTGAGTAATAAAAGAGGAGAAGGATCTAGGTTAAAATTCGTGTTCTTTTTATCTAGATCCAATACTTCTTCCAAAAATTACAAAAATAAGTCTAAGTTATTATATTTTAATGGTCCAAGTGAAAACAAAACATACAAAGTTCACTTTGTTTTCATTCTTAAGGAAACTGGGGCACCACCGAACATGGGGTAGTATCGAACACTGCGATTTTTTAATTAGATATTAGACTTCAGAGGACGAGACCTGTATGACTTCATAGTCTACAGCGTACGGCTTATTCCACGCATGTTAACCCTGTCGATGACTGTATCCCATCAAACCAAATCCTTTATTTTACAACAAAAAGTTCGCAAAATTCTCAACATAAAAATCAGTGTTCGGTGCTACCCCGTGTTCAGTGGTGCCGCAATTTCCCCTATATGAGGATCTCAGTGATTCAAAAGTTCTAAATTGACAAGCATTCTCAATGCCCAAAAAAATGGAGCAACTTATTAAGTATTACGCAGAAAAGGACAAAATAAAGTGTAATAAAAGAAAAGTGAATTGATTAGTTGAAATAAATTGTCCAATTTTCTACTTTAATTGCAAGAAAATTACCACTCTCTGTGAGTATGATTAATTACTGTGCTTCCATGTCAATTCTCACCATCTCCTTGTCAACAATGGCAGTAGAGGACAAAATTACCAAGAATGTCGAAGTATAGTGTGGATGGCACTGAAGTCTCACCACAAATAGTGATTGACACAAGTTGATTGTAAAATATATACATAAGAGAATGGCTTGGAAGGACTTCAATATGAAATTGGCTCAAGGAGAAACAACAGCAATTACCAAGAGCTTTCAACTCCACACCAATTTCTATTATATATACCCATCTTCTATCATTTTAATATTCTTTTCAAAAGAGAACTTTGCAATATGGATTTCATAGGAAAAGCAATTCATAAAATAGGAAGACGATGGAGCGAGAAAAGTAATATTATAGGTAGAGAGAATATTGTGTTATATAGCATACTGTAGAGACCCAACATAAACATTTTTCTCTGCAATTTTTTTTTCTCATGGAGTTCCCTGTAATCAAATATTGAATCATTTTACATTCAACAATTTCCTTTATACTGAATCGGAAAAAAATATTTAATGACAGGAAAAAATTTCTTTGATAAATAATTACAGAGACGAAATGTTTTACATTTCAATAGATTCTCAACGTACTTCCTTACACAGTTACCGTTTCCCTATTTTCCTCTTCACTCATCATTTCTTTTTCCTTTATCTCCCATCTTTTTATGCTCTACTTTTCCCAAACCATATTATAATTTTTTGTGGGTTGTATCTACTGTGTTGCAGTGTGGAAAGAGGTTGACAACGAATACAAAAAAAAACGGTCTAAAACACTTATATATGTTGCTTTTATTGCTCGAATTTCTAACAGAAAGTAATATTTTAACTGTTCTATTTTTAGTGATAAAATTTCTACATTGTACAATTTCGATTTTCGGTCTTTTTTTACCTCTACCCTTTTGTTTGAAAACCATATTTTTTGCGATATCATGATATTTTGAGAAGTTGTCTAAGAGGAAATTTTGTCCATATTGTAAAATGTCTTTGAATCATTTCAAATACGGTTTTTCAAGGTCATATGTTAAATAGACTCTAGGGACCACATTTATCAACCGATTTGGGAAAATACGAGTTCGTTAAAAAGGTCTTGCTGTCTTGGTCAAGTATTAATTGATAACGGTAATTATAATCAAGTTTTATATATTCTTTTGCAATTAAAATCAATTAACCAGACACAATAGAAATACAGTGGGACCTCTATAGAGTCAACCCCCGATAGAGTCAATCTCCATTAGAGTCAACAGCTATTTTTTACTCTACGGACTCCGTCCGATAGTGTCAACTTGGACCCAAATTGACTCCAATGGAGTCAACTTTTCTTGTATTATTGAACTAATAATATTATATGATATTATTATAATCTTTTCGAAATAAAAACCAGTCTTATTGTGTATCAAAGTAACAATTTGACGACACAAGAACAAGAAGAAATATTTATGTAAGGAGATGGTAATTTTGTGATAAAATTCGTAGGCAGGCATTTGTCCAACCTAGTCATCACAAAAGCTAAAACTTCACGAAATTTTGTAAGAAAACATCTGTCCAAAATAAGGAGTATCACCTCACTGGTGAATGTCTTAGAAAATTTCCAATTTTTCACACGAAAAATGTAATTCACAAGGCAAATCTCACTTCAGATCAAATGTACAAATCACCACTAATGTGAATCAACACAATTTTCAATGAATATTCAATAATATCACTCAAAAAAAAGCGAAGAAACATTGTTAGTACTTCACCACAGCTAAATAAGACTGAAGTAAAAACGAAGTTCTGTCATATTTTTCGTAAGCAATTGCTCACACTGAATTTTCAACAAAGCAATTTCAACTTAAATCATATTCAATATTTAACGAATTTAGTGTTAAAATCTTCCAAAAAGAACAAATATTTAGATAAAATTCATTATTCACCAAATATTGGAAAGAAATCCATAATTTTAATCAATTTATTTTTAGTGTCCAATTTTATCCTCAAAGTGTCCAAAATAAGAAACTGGACAAAATTATGAGCCTTTTCCTATCGAAAAGACAAAAAAAATGTGAACTTGAATTACAAAATAAAAAACGTACAGGATACTATATTTTTTGAGAATAAAATAGTGAAGAAACTTTTCTAAATTTACTTCTTTAAAAAATGTACATGATGAACGATCATAAAAAGTACGCTTCAAAAAAAATTTGGATCAAAAACAAAAATAAGCAACAAAAAATTAAAATTTTTAATCAAATTCATTAAAAAGAAATCACCTGTAGGTATGCAAATTTTCTTGATGCATAATGCCATTTCGCGAGTTTTTTCGGTCCTGAAAATCTGCATAGTCCCGGTACTGAGTGTATTTACTAATAATAAAAATATTCTTAAGTCATTTCTTATTCTCCAACTTTTTCCTAAGACTTTTGGGCCAAAGGGTATAGAATATATGGATTAAAATAATAAAATATTCTACTATCGTTTTAAATTTATCAATAATCTAATACAAATATAAAATAATACCCATTTATAATATAATTTCACATTTTAATTGATTTTTTCGGACTCCGATAGAGTCAACAGGCCTGGAAATAATTAGTTGACTCTATCGAGGTCCTACTGTATTTTTAAGTATTTTTTATTGTTTGAACTTGAAGTTCAATCAACATATCAAATGAGACAGACACTTCTTCAAAGGATTATTAAAAATACACAAAAGAGTGATACTTTTTATGAATCAGTGAAACATCTTGACTGTATCAGTCTATACTGTCGTCAGCTAAGACTTCCTTGAATTTCTCAACCCCTATTCTTGCTTACATCAACCAAATAAATAAGGCGATTATTTTATGAAAAGGAAAAAGAAAAGACCTATCACAAGAGGGAGCGTCTTTCTCCACCAAATTCGACAGCAATAATATAAAAAGCAATGATAATGATATGAAAATGATAATAGCTGTGTGAGACTTAACCAATATAATTTTAATGTCTCACATTTGCGGGGTGAGTTTTGGGTGGATGGGATGGAGAACAGAATAATATTTCAATGTGAAAAGTCAGATTACATTACATTATGTGGCCCTTTTTGTAGTCGCCCATCTTAAAAAATTACCAGTATTCACCGGTTTCTCATCTTTTTCTTTTTACGTGAAACATACCCAGGAGTACCGGAAGTTTAGATGGAGGCACCTGAAGATGGTTTTCGGGCTTCCCGCGTCTATAGAGCATGCAAAAAGTAAAGGTATTTCTGCGTTTGAGGACGACAAAAAAAAAGTCTCATAAAGGAGAAGATGGCGAAGCATTAAAAGATACCGGAGAAAAGAAGATGAACATTAGTCAAATGAAATTTTACAAATGAAATCCCAACATTTCACTGACTTTCATTTATGTACCGGGCGTCTCCACAGAAAGTACTTGGCGCCTCCACTTGATCGTTGGAATCTTCTTGAGGCATCTTTTGAGTATACGACAAATTTTTTATTTTTTTTACCCTCTTATTTCTTGGGCGAGTGTACGAAATATTTCTTCTTATACATTTCTCTTTGTAAATCCCAGAGACTTTTTAAAATAATTGACACGAACTCCCCCAAAAAAAGGGATGAGATTGATGGTGGAGGTGCGAAGAGATGGGGTGAAAGTATGTGGCTCCCTTGTGCTTTCTTTTCGACATTTCAAGGAAGGTTGACGAGAAAAAAAAAGTGGAGGAAAAAGCTTGTGGAAGAGGGTAAAAGTGCTTTCTTCTCGTACTACCCCCCCCCCCCCCAAAGTCTTTGATACATTTTGGAGACGTGCAAGAATTGAGTTAAACTCTATACCATGTGTCTGGGTAGGATTGACTGCAATGACGACAGAGTTGAAGAAAATGTTATACTCAAGCCTCCAAAGTATACCACCACTTGTCCCAAAATAAGGAAAAAACAACAAGCTCCAACAAAAACCAACAAACGAGGCAAATAAAAGAAACCCCGTCAATAATGTATCGATGTGACATATTTTAAATAAAACTAATGTCCATCGTGTTGCAAATGCGAAACTTCAAAAGAAAGATCTGCGAGACTATGAAAAGAAATTCCATTTCGGAGGTGTGTTGTAGCAGATGTTTAGAAAATGTCGCAATTAACCCAAATTGGACCTTATTACGGTGATGTACAAGGCTCTCCTTGTCACCAACTGCCTCCATTGAGTGGGAGAAAAAACAAGAGATAAACGTTTCTTCTTGTTACAGCAGAGTTGTCTAGAGCTTAGATTAAAGACAATAGTTTCTTTCTAACAGTGGAGGCTTCAATTTAAAGATAGGGAGAAGTAGGGCACCTTTGAATTCAGGCAGATTTTAAATTGGGCTTTTTTCTCCTATTTTTAATTGGAATTGAGCTTTATCAGATGTAATTTAGCCTCGAAATTGGTCTGTTAAGCTAAATAATGTGGTAAGGCCCATTTTAATTAAAAGTAGAAGAAAAAAGATCGATTTCAAAGCTGCCCAATTCAAAGGTGTCCCCCTTCTCCCTAAGGGTAATTTAGTTTTCGATGTTCTTTCGTAGAATTCCTCTTTCTCCTCGGTAAAAAAACTGGGACAAACGGTTTGTGTATTGTCAGAATTCTAAGACGAATGCATTAAAAGAATTCAACTAAGTTCCTGCAGATTCTGGCGGGTTACCCAATATTATATATGGTCAATATGGTCTGGCGTTGTCTTTATATCATACAATTCTTTTTCTATTTATTGGCCAGTTTTGGCACCTTTTGAGGGGTGCTTTTCTTTACAAAAAAAAAAACTATTATCTTTACTGCGCAGTATGATAAATTGGAGAAGCTCATATGGATCATATGATTCTTTTCCAATTTTACCAATCACACGACCAAATTTTCCTTGGTGTTGCTGAAAAGGATTCCTCAGATAATTCATTTTTCTTCATAACCAGTTATGAATGAAGTTATGAAGTTCTTTCCTGAAGCCTAGATCATCGAAGATTGGAAGTCGATATCTCCTACCGTTTGATCTATAACTCGGAAAAAAACTTAAGGTCAAATAAAAAAGAATTATTTCCAAAAAAAAAGCTTCCAAGCTTTGCTATACCTAAAAGATACCTTAATTGACCTTAACTTAAATTGTACTTTCGCATCATGCATCATTTTCGGTTATCTCTTTCGTCTCTTTTGGGACTGTAGTACCCAAAGAAGCATATGCATTTTCTATGAAAAACAATGTTTTTTAATTATTCAGAACTGATAAAAATCCTATTCTTGTGGATGATTACAAACTATAAGGATGTCCAAATGTAAGATATTTTTTGTAGGACCTCAATTAATTCTTGAGCTTAGATATTTTTGATTAAAAATTGTGAAATTGGCTTGCAGCATATGCTGCGGTCCGGAAAGAGTTATGAACCGATTGAAACCGATTCATAAATCAGTCGAAATATTCCACAGTTTAAAGAGTAATAAAATTGATTTTCGAACAAAAATTACTCAATTAATTAATTTTCGTAATTAATTAATTGGAGGAGACTGGGGAGGTTTGGGACACTTTTTCATGTTTTGACTTTGAGACAGCATTCCAAAAAATCACGATAATATATTACAATTTTATGCGGTCTCTAGGACACTTATACTTATAGGATACTTACTTACTTATAGGATACTTATGGGCATTGACTATATAAAAAGTATGCGATAGAACTTGGAAAACAACTGAATTTTCTTGGAGAAGATAAAACATTTAACTTGACACACTTTGTCCCAAACCTCCCCGTTTTGGGGCAGTGTGGGACACAAAAGGGGATGTTTGGGAAGCATTTTTCGCATAATTTGCATTATTGGAGCATATTATTTAATTTTAAATACTATATTAAAAATACAGAAATAGATATATTTAATGTTTTTTATTTCATACTTCAAAATCAATATCAATCTTATTTGTACAGTAGAGTCATTTTTTGTCAATCAGTTATTTAATGTATTTTCTTCTTATGTACCATTCTAGCTTTCTTTGATTTTTTATTCTTAATATTAGAATTATCATCATTCAAATTCTTCAGGCGAGGAGATTCTCTAGACACTCTTTGTTTTGACCTCATTAGCGGATTCCTGTTTGGTTTTACGACAACAGCGTGATAGTTGTTTTTCCTTATTTCTCTGAAGAAGCTCTCACCTTGCCTTTTGTAGAAAACTTCTGAGAATTGTAGAGGATATTGCTCGAGAAATTTTCCAGAAAATAATTTTTAACGGGATTAGGCAAAGGTGAATATCCTCAGGGGAAGAAATTATTAGTTCCCAAGACATTGATGATTTAATTGTCTCTATAGTTGGAGACAACTGCTCAAGTGGTAAAGTTTGCATAAGAGGGAAATTTCCAGTAGAAATTGGTATTTTGACAGTAATAATTTGCACGTCACTTACAATCTTGTCAAAAATCGACATCTCATTCATCCCCTTTCATGTGTCCCAAAGATCCCCGCGTGCAGTTTTGGTAGTTAAAAAGTTTAAGTAAAAAACAAGAGTGTATAATCTCCGAAACTTTTATAAAAACATATTCCCAGATTATACTGCTAGCTAATGAGATAAAAAAGTTTTGATTATATACCTGAAGAGAAAAAATGAGATGTTAAAATATACAATTTTTATCAATTTTTAAAAAAAATCTCATTGAATTGAGGCAATAGAACTGAGAATATCCATTATTTTAGTCAAGATACATCTTATTGTTGCCTACGATTGTGTAGTGGTTAAACCCTATTTATTTTAATAATAAATGAAAAAATTGCTTCGTCCCACACTACCCCTGTCCCAAACCTCCCCGGGTCTCCTCTAATTAGTTAGTAATTAATTGATTTTTGGAGAGACGGACAGGCAGACAAACGGACAAACAGCGTGACGACACTTCTCAGAAATCATCAGAAACGTGAAGATTTATTGAGAAAAGTGGATGGAAGGTGGAAATTTGGGGTGGGGGGTGAAAAAGTCTACTGATTATTTAATACAATACTGCTCTCTCGGTAGAGTTCCAGCCGACACATTACCGATGAAGACCGATACAGACAGGTTCGAAATTTCAATACCTTTCCAAAAAATCCAAATTTAACCAAATCGGTTAAAAAATGAGCCCTTCAAAGTGATTTGACCTTTAATAATTCAAAATGGCAAATTTTCCGGTCGTAGGTATGTTTGGACGAACTGTTCGTCTGGACTACCTTTAAAACATATTTCGAAAATCATTAAAACAGCTTGGGCCAATCTTGAGAAAAAAACTAAAAAAAGTTGGGTTGATTTTAGCAGAGGGAGTAAAATAATCAAATTTCGGCGATAGAGAATAAGCTATGCGGGCCATTGCAAGGAGACCACGATCTCAGGGCAGACCTAGGACAAGGAGATTGAATCAAATTCAGGATCTTGCATTGGAGTGCTATAAGATCGACAATGAATATCTTCCTGAAATGATCCTAAAGTGGTTGAAAATGATGATGATGATAGAAATAACTTACAAATGAAATGTTATTACTGAACAAAAATATGGTTGATATACAGATTTCAAACGTCATGAAATTGCAGATGCTGCAGCAATTATTGTGCCTAAAAATACTTTAAATCATAAGAAAATATACGAGTAACTCATAATTGAATGACCTAATGATAATAATGCGGGTACAACACCTCATAGAAGGACCAGATCTTTTCGTATTTATTTAATAAAAGATTTGTGTTATTATTATTATTTAATGATATATTGTCTATCTCAAGCCGTGATGCGATCGTACACTTTGAATACCAGATCATCTATAATTCTATATGGTGTATTAAAAGGAACAATAACTCGGGATACTTGAAATAGAGCAAACATTTCATCATTTAACTCACTATCACGCGGGTTTTTCTGATCCCACATACTTTTTCATTGAATTGTTAATAATTTTCTATGAATATTTACTCATTTTTTTATCTAATGCAAATTATTTCTATTCTCAACAGGAACTGAACCCGAGTCAAATACTAAAGGTAAAAATTCTATATATGATTTAAAATAATGCGATGATTCATTGGAAAATAAATTGATATTTGAAGAGAATCAAATCAATTTTCATAAAGAAATATAGTTTTTCTTGTGAATGTTCAATTAAAAAGAACAGATTAGAGATGATAAAGTTCAGTGGGATGATCAGGTGTATAAGGTTCTACCTAATTCGTATTTTATTGTCGCCACCGGGTGTTTCTTTGGATATACATATAGTGTTTGTCAGAGGCCGTAGTATCCCCTGAATGAGTTGATTGTGGGCGTTGAGTCCATTTCGTCTTCCAAAGTAAAATCCTCCTGACTTTTTAGCAATTCACTCCACGTACAGCAAGTTTCCTGGAATATTTTTCTCCATTCAGATTATCCTAGCCACGTTATATGGTTTCCAGTTTTTTTTTTATTTGTCCCATCCTCCCTCCAAATTTCCCATGACCGCTTATTCTATCATTCTCTCGCCCTGTACGCTCTGTTTCCTGTGCTGTCCTCCTCTTATTGTGAAAAGTCCACGGCCCCACATGGAAACACTACGGGCATTGTATAAATGAGAGCATTTGGATGGGTGATCAGGGTGGTCGGGGAAACGTGCCCCATGGATGGAAAATATACAAAACAGAGAATATCAAAAGAATAGGTTGTATATCACCAAACAAGGCACCAATGGAGTTAGTGCGGACAGAGAAGAGATGAGATAGAGCTTAAATTAACCAGATACAATTACGATTGTTCGGACATTTATCAAGTGGAAAAAATCCCTCTTATCTACATTTAAATTTATTCTCTTACGAAATACGAATGACGTATATATATCAATTCTTTTGCGCAATCAAATTCTTTCATTTTCATTTCAAATGTGAAACAACTTCCTGAGATTTTAAAATATTACATAAAAGAAAAACTAAATTTTTACTTTAGAAAACTAAATTGAACCGTGTATTAAGCGTAAGACTTAACTTTAGCGAATTTACAGAATTTACAGACTGGTTTACCCCTCAAAAGTCTGATGGTAATTACGTCAGTTTTAAATATCAATGCCATTAAATTCTGAGTTGACTTACGGCGTTATCACACTTGCACATTAAAATTTTAATGTGATTCACATTAATTGTCGTTTGTGAGCGTCCAAATATGTTATTTGTGTCTTTGAGTCACTTAATATTTGGTGTTTTTCTATTTATTGATAAAGAAGTGGACTTGGCCTGCAAAAATAAGTTTAAATTTACCTAAAGCATAAATATTTTTCACATTAAAAAATTAAAGAGAAAATCGCATTAATTTTTCGCATTAATGCTATAAATCAATTTATATCAAATTTTGCGGGCCAAGTTTGCCTTTTTATCAACAAATAGATCAAATTTTGAATATAAAATGATTCAAACACACAAATTACACAATTGGACTCTCATCACCGACAATTAATGTGAATCATATTAAAATTTTAATGTGCAAGTGTGATAACACAGTTAGAATAATATAGATAGACATAGAATAGAGTCATCGATATATTACATTTTTTAGGGTTGAGCAAATGCCAAAGGAAATTAGTTCTTGAATTTAAATTTATATAGTTAATTATTCCTTAATAAATTATGTTTTTTCAGCATTATTAAATTATTAAAAATGTACTATGAATTTTTAATTAACCGTACAAAGGGATATTTTGCATATAAACATTATTACTCTTATTATTATTTAATTACACATGAATTTATAATATTTAATGGTGCAGACTAACAATCCAATTTCTGTCATAAATGTAATAATATTGTTAAATGAAAAATTCTGTTCTATGAATTATTCGATCTCAAACCTCATTCACATGATGAAAAGCTGCATAGAAAGCTTTATTTTGGAATTTTTACTTCTTCTCTAAATACCTGGGCCGCAGAATCTTGGGAGAATATCTTATCAATCGTGATAACATGTAAGATGATCATTATTTTGAATATGGAAAGCCGAAAAAAATAGATCCAAGGGGCAAATAATTGGTTAAACATGGTGAACGCGAATAAAAATTGTGGAAATGCTGAATAAATATCTCAAAAAAATAGTGTACGCATTATGCCCATAATATCTTCTCCATCTTGACCATGGTGTCACATATAAGACTAATATTAATATTAAGAAAAGCCGGAAAGAGAAGTATATAGTATGCAAAATTTCAAATGAAAACTCACATGTGTTAGAAAGAGAACAGTCTAGTGGAGTAATACGATGAGTAAGATATTACTGTTCGTATTAATTGCTTTCTGAATCGTATTACAGGCAATTCGAGCAATTTTCCATGAGTGCCAACTGTAATTCGGTCAGTTTTCGAGCGAAACACAAAAGAGAGGCAAGATAAAACACTTGCTATCCTTTGTTGGCATTCTCGCAGTTCAGAAAGTATTAATCTTAATATTAATCTTATATGTGACATGGTCGTTTCCATGCGTGCCAACTGTAATTCGGTCAGTTTGCGGGCGAATGTATTGGAGCCAACTTTGTACGCAGAGGGGAAATGCGAGAGAGAGGCAAGATAAAACATAATTCCTATTTTTTGTCATTCTCGCAGTTTTAGAAAGTATTAATCTTAATATTAATTTTATATGTGACATGGTCAACATCTTGAAAGTAAAAGAGTTTCTCAATTAGAAAACTAGTTAGAAATTTTTAAATAAATAGAAGTATACCATTAAATTCAATTATTTTTACTTTTGCCGAAAACACATGAACGAATTTTTGAGAGTGTAAAAACCAAATAAACAAATCTCGCATAATTCAGTAAATCATAGATTTTTACAATAACGTAATACAATTGATTTTCGGACAAATAATACTTATCGGTGCATACCCGGTTAATTACCGGTTCACAACCGATTTGAACAGATTTACAAATCACTCAAAACATTGTGTAAAAAGAACACATAAACCTAACCTAGGACTATAATATAATTGAATTTCGGGGATCTCAGAATCTCATTGGCGCAATAGGTTAAACCGCTGCGTCTTGGGCGGATGATATCTCTGACTCGACTCTCAAAGTTGAGAGTTCGAGTCCCGTCCTGTGCAAGCAACTGAATGTCAGAAAAAAAAACATTTTCACTGTGATAAAACGTAATAAAATGCACCGCCTCTGCCCAAAACACTCTGAAAATTAGTCTAAACTAAAATTAGTCATTAGTTATGAAGCGATTTATTACCGGTTCAGAACCGACTGGAACCGGTTTAGTTTTATCACGTGATACCATTTGGATGATAAACCGTTTTAGGAATGATTCAACGGTATTTTTGGTATATCAAAAAATGAAAAATAAATCGCACGACGAGTTTTCCAGCAATCTCAGGGTTGACTATGTGGGGTCCCCCTTAAGTCTCAAATCACTATCTCTAACCGTTTGGCCTCTAGAGTTGGCAACAGTCGGACGGATAGACGGACAAACAATGTGACAACGTTGCTCAAAAAACGTCTAAAAAGCGAAGATATCGGAACTGGATTTTAATTTTTACAAATCCATTATGAAGCTAAATTACACTTATGATAAGCCTTAATTCATTTCAAAAATAGGAGGAAAAAGTCCATTTTCACGTCCCCCTATAAATATATTTTCCTTTGGTAATAAAGTAAGGTAAAGACATGACTTTAAATTTAGGTAGATTACTTAAAATGAACGCAACTCTACATAAAATGAGCTTGAAATATTGTAAAAAGGAAAATCTATGTTTATCTCAACGCAAACATTTTCACACTGATACCTCTTAAATCTCCCAAAACGTGGGTTAATCCTAAAAGTCAGCCTCAGTCAATTTCAGTGAGTAGCTGAGCGAAAAATCGTGGTGATGCATTGCAAAATGCAGAGAAATTATTACAATCACGCATATGTGGGATCATATTTATGCATTATGGATGTTTTGTGAATACGTAATGAAAGAGTTAGCGTGGGCGGAAAGGTGAACTATTTACACAAAACACTAACTGCGTCGTTTTCAACACATATCCCAACATCAATTGATTATGAATAATTGAGGTAATCACTCTGTAAATGCCGTCAATTTAATAATTGAATTACACATTACTATTAAATGATTTACTAAATAATGTACTTCATCACACCATCACATCTCTAACATGCCCCACAAGGACCCTCATCATTGGTACTTTCTTTTAGCCATGACTGAATATATTCTGCGAAAGGGGAAGAGGTATTGAGAGGGATAGACTGTTAAGAAGACTGAACGAGAATCTCATACAATATTATTAGAATGGGATGATATTCTGTGCTATTTTGAGCCATATGTACAATATGGTAAGAAAAGCTTCGCGTGAAGCTTTTTCTCCATATGCTATTCTAATGTGTACATAAGATGTATTATTTATTTGTATTGCACAGGATTGTCTGCCGCTGTATTTGCACAGTTGACACATTCTATGTGGACGATAAATCATAGTTTATTGTATAAAACAGTGGCAATTTCGTATAAAATATG
The DNA here is from genome assembly GCF_024763615.1 of Phlebotomus papatasi. Taxonomy (NCBI): domain Eukaryota; kingdom Metazoa; phylum Arthropoda; class Insecta; order Diptera; family Psychodidae; genus Phlebotomus; species Phlebotomus papatasi. Next base: position 47,804,118 of record NC_077224.1, read on the forward strand.
GAAGATGAAAATGAAGAAGGACATCATCTTGGGGCGAGCAATCGAATGAAATATTAAAATTTGCTCCCACGGTGTGTGTATAATGTTATTACCCGCCTCTATTCTCAACCTCCTTGTAGCCCTTTCTTCAAAATAACTTTTTGCTTCCCCTAGAAGGGGCTTTTAAGTATAAAATTCAGAACTTGTAAGTTAAATCGATTTTGCAGGCAAATTTATTTATACGAAGTTTCTAAGAAAATTTACTTAACGCGTGATACTATTATTTTTATAAATATTCTTAATAAATTATTACTATCTTTGCTAAACCCTTTTAATGAAAGGAGTGTATTCACTTTATAATCTGATAGCTTTTAATTCCTTGCAAAATTTGAGTTAAAATTAGTATTTCAGGAAATGCAGTATGTATTTCTTTGATTTTTCTATACGAGTTTTAACCGATGTAGATAGACTTCTTCAGGACAGGAAGGGCTTTCAAATAAGATTTTTTTTTGAGGCCCTACTCAAAGACGACCAAAGATTAACGGTGTGCCTTTCGTCGAACGTTAAACTCCCCTAGTGCTAATTGGAACAGGTTCCCATCGGACGTGAATCTCAGCTTGAGGGACATCGAACCAACATCTGGGAACTATGACCGGTTTGTGGAAGCAGTCAAGAAAGTGTAACGGAGGCAGATTTAAATTTGTCTCCTGATTGTCTTCTGAGATATCCAACATTATATCGGAATACAGCGAATCTTTTGAGACTGATCCTTTAAGTGACGCTACATTAGAACTTGATAATATATTGACCGACGGTGTTGTTGAGAGTAGACGGTAACGGTGGGTGTCAGCAGTTGAGAGTTTGGATCTGTCGAAAAACAATCACAGTGCTTGGTGATTGATTCGACACCTCAACAACGACCCCACTTCCAACAAAACTCTCCCTCGAGTGACTGCTAACCAGATCGCTCATACGTTTCTTATAAATGGTATAGTAAGCTTCCGTTTTGCGAAGCCGAAACTGAATAGGGATCCTACAACAGAGGTTCAATACCTTTCTGCACCCTTTGGTGTACACACTTTCGGCTATAGGATCGATGTAGTAGCGATCTCTAATACTGGAAAACACATCAACGACGCGAAAAGCTACCGACTAATTTCAGGAAGTCTTTGAGAGAATGCTGCTAAATGGGATAACAACTGCTGTAGAACAAAAGTTGATTAGTGAACAAGCTGGGTATCGCCCAGTAAACCAGTTCAAAACAAGTATTAAACCTGACTCAATTTATCAAAGATGGAGACTCCAAAAAATGGCTTACCAAAGGGTAGTGTATTGGCTACAATCCTATTAGCATCTATACGATCTACACGGATGATCATGATCAGCCATTGCCGTCTCTATCCAAAATCTTCCTTTACGCAGATGATTTGACTTTAGTCGTAAACCCATCCACATTTGAGGATGTTGAGGTTTGGCTGCAAAGTAGTTTTATTGAGTTTTCAAATTTCTAAAAAAAAACCAGCTGAAGGCCAACTTCTCAAAGTCTGAGGAGTGTTGCTTTTATTTGCGTAACAGCTGGACAAAAAGACAATTTAATGTAGAATGGAAAGGTATTGCTCTTAATTATGACTTCACATTCACACCTAAACATCTTAGCGTTACCCACGACCGATCTTTTTTAACTTATTTAAAACGATGTAATGCAAGTCACTGGACTTTGTTCCTTTCGAGACATATTATTCTTCAATGACAGAACATTTGCTTATTGTACAAAATGCAATAAAGAAGTGCGTCAAAAAAAAAATTAAAACGATTTTTATATTATACTCAAAAGATCACCCAAAATATCTTAAAGCGGTCTTCAAACTAGAGGTTTAGCCCAGTTCCCGAAAGTCTCAAAATCTTAAATAGCGAACAATTTTATTATTTTTAGAGAACTTAATAGGTCATTTATCTTTAATAATCCAATCCTAACATAAATTTTGCCAAAATGTCGTGATTAATAAAAAAATTAGAATAGTTAAGCCATATGGCTCAGCCTTAGGTCTGAAGTCAGTATAAGAGTAAGCCTTTCAAGCTTTGCACTCACTCTGGCTTCTACACTTCATACTTTTCCCATATTCCTTTAATGAATCTGACTTCTTTTGTCAGGAAATATGTGATTTAAGACTGTACCTCTTATAATAGGTTACCATAGATAGGTTAGGTTTTTTAAAGGAAGTGTGTGAAGTGTTCGAAGCTAGATTATATGCGAAGCCTGAAAGCCTCTCTTATACTTACTTATTTAGTTAGGTGGCTGCGTGGTGGGACCGTGCCTCTTGCACGAACCTCCTCCAGTTCTAGCGATTTTCTGTCAGGTCGTTCCAGAAACGTAGCATAGATCGCTGTTGAAAAGTTCGTTCTATCGGAGGCTCTTCGTGTACACTTCCCGAGGGATAGCTCGAAATGCACCTCCAGTCATACCAATAACCTAAAAAAGACTGCTGTCTCAAGCCTCACTAAAACTACTCAACATGTTCTCCTCTCTCCTGATAGCGCCATCTATCCAGTCACCGTTTTCACCGAATTAAAAGTAATGACCATTCCGCTTAACGTTTACACTTGCGAATTTTTGCAACAATCTTGTTTCTACGGGAAAGGGTTGTTAGCCCCTCGCCCAACCCTCTATAGAAGACCTAGATCCCTTGTTCGTTAGCTTCAAGTTCGTGACTTCACACTTTCCGACTTTCTGTTACCGAATCTTCCATCACTCACTTTTGAGTGTATCGGAGCCTCCCAGGCATCTAGCCCACTTGGAAGTGAACATAGGAACTGAACGGAAGACTCTGTGTGTCGCATTACCTTCCCTCCCGTATTTAGACCGCTACAGTAGACTCTCCTAAATTCGGTAATTTGGGACCGAAATGACAGACGAATTAGAGAGAAATTCGGGCATCAAATTTTTTGAAATGCAACGATTTTTTGTTTACCTGCATACTCATATTAAGTTTACATGCTCATATTAACTGTAAATTTTATGAAAGCGTTTAATAATGCAAAATAACATCACAAGTGAGATAAAGCATCTCAAATTTTAGCATATTTGCTTCATTCGATAATCATAATCGAACTCGAAAAATGTCAACAAACTTTTTTCAAATTTAACTGCTGTCCGAATTAAAAAGTAGCCCGATGTTAAAGTAGCCGAATTAGCGAGAGTCTACAGTACTTCTAATAGCTTGATTTTGAATTATTTACTCATCAGTTTTAATTTACTTACCAAACTTGTTAATTTGTTGCCTAAAAATGTTTTTGCATTTTCATAGGAATAACCTTTTCCCAATGAAAAACCCTTCCACCCAGTATGAGTAATAGGGCATGTGAGATAGAGAAACCACCTTATTTGCAATATTTTTAAGATGTCGGTGTCCGTGGACTAGCTCATTGCAAAATGGAAAATTCTTTTTAACCCTTTAACGACGAGACACTTTTTACGGACTGAAAATCAACATTAAAAATTAAACTGAGAAACATAATCAATGATAAGTCTTACATCTAACCTTGGAAGGTCTAACAGGGTCTGATTCGGTGTATTTTGTTCTTCTATGAACGATAGGGACGAAAATAGTCTAAAAATTTAAATAATTTTTCTGACAATACCAATAAAGCCAATGAATAATAATTTTCGCTTTAATGAAAAATATTACGTATGAGTATTGTAGTTTATATTGCCAAAGGGGATTTGCTTAAAAAAATTTAAGTATAAAAAATACATAAAATCAATTATAAATTTGTGAATTTAAAAACTCACCATTTTTGAGCTTAAATATTTACTATAATAGCAAATAGCTGGAGATTTGCAAATAATAGGGGAGACTGGGGCAAAAAGTCACAAAACGGATATTTTATTTTTTTTACAAGCTACTCGAACCATTCAAAAATTTCTAATTAGCGCAGTTTTATAGAAAATTTACCGCTCTATAACTTTGTGAAAGTAATTTTCCTCTATTGTGTAAGGAAATATGTTTATCGAGCCAGTTTCTAAAAGGTAATTTTGTGACTATTCTCAAAAATTCTGGGGCAAATAGTACCAGACATTGGGTATTATCATATTTTTATTCGCTTCATTACAGGATTCCGTAAATTTAAAAAAAAATACCTAGAGGACATATTTTCATAGAAAATTTATTCATCTACACCTTTGTAAAACACCGTTTTCTCTACGAGAAAAGTGAGAAAACGAGAAAAGCGCTTTTCAAGCTATTTTAGAAAAAACACAGAAAAGACTGCAAATCGTTTGACCAATGCAAACAACAAGCGGCGAGATACGATAGTGACGTTTCTTTTCGCCGTGAGACATCATAAATTGCTTCGTTTTTTATTACTTTTTGCTCTATACCTTTTGGTACTTTTTACCTCAAGTGGCCATTTTTAATAAAAGGATTTCTGGAGAAGAGAACTTTTGTGAAATTCTCTAATAGATAGCGGATTCGTATTCAAAAAATCCAAATTATTTAGAAAATATTCATCAGTGCATCAATTTTGAAAAATAAGTAGATAATAATTATTATCTTCTGCAAGGAAAATATTTCAAAAAAGGGATAAAAATTTCGATATTCTTTATTTTCTAAATTCCTTGTTCTAATTCTAAGAAACTTACGACATTTAAGGAGGTCTATGGAGGCTATCTATAGAAAAAAATTGAGCCGGTATCTTTTTTACCTTAGGAGATATTGCATTTTAAATTTTTCGATTTGTGACTTTTTGCCCTAGTCTCCCCTATCCTAGATTCCTTCGACCTTCTACTTTACAATTATGTACAAACAAGAAAAAAATAACGTTGTAGTCAGGAAAAATTATTTTCTTTATGGGACACCGGTGTTCCAATCGTCCTTAAAGGGTTAAAGTTGAGTACCTCAACGGCAAAATACGTTGAAGATGGTGAGCAAGGTTCGTGCCGAAAAGACTGAGTTGAGAATTTGAGTGTGGCAGAGAAAGCTTGGGGTAGTTCGTTTGTGAAGGAACTTTCTCAACGAATTAACACCTAACGAAATTGTCTAGGGCTGATAAAAGAAAATTGAGGAATGGTGTCGAGACGTCTTTTGTAATTTTTCCCTCCAGGTACTTTTAATTGTTTTTGAATTGAGTCAATTAAATTAGAGCGAGAAGATGTTGGGTGTGAGGGCAAAAGGAGAAATTAATTTCAATCCCTTTGATGATTTCAATTTTGCCAAATTATATTGTCTCTTTTTCCATACACTTTTGTCTCTTTGCTGTACACCTTTTTTTTTACTCTGTCCTCCTGGAGAAGCCTTTCTATTTCATCCTGTTCTTTTAAGCAATATCCCTGCAGCATTCTTCCTATTGCTTATTTTTTCGTCTTTTTCTGTGTATAATTTCAACCACTTTGTGTAGGATTCGGGGGGCCGGGTGGAGGCTTTACCTCACTCTCTTTTCTTTACCCTCACCAAATATGTGACGCTCGCTCTGTGTTCATTGTATTGTATAAATGGTAAAATGCTTTTAAAATAAAATCACTGAAGTGAAACTTTTTTTGTCTCCTCCTTGAAAATGTTCTTCTCTGACATTTCTTTTAAAATTCTATTCCATCGTCACTGAATCCAAATCATACACACAATCTAATGCCGGTATAACACAGTTAAGTTTTTTTCCCGCGTGAAAAAATATGTTAATTTCAGTTGTTACCGTCACTTTTTCACTCAACCCCCTCTAAAGGGTGGGTGGACCAGGTGAGAAACCTACCATTCCTTCACCATCAACGGCACACGGCAGCTCAAAAATTGTAATTTACTGCCCACACATACATCCTGGAGGATAAAAATGCGCAGCCCAAGTACATAATAATACTACCATGTAGTGCTTTGAGCGTGAAAAAAAAAGAGAGTAGGAGAACAGAATAAATCGCAATGCATGTGAAGTAGTCATTCAACACCTGTGTGATTTTTTTTCTAAAGGTGTCTACACATTGGAGCTGATTTCATCAAGAATTATTTCAAGAATTTTTTAAAGAAAAATTCATATTTTTGAAGGAATTTTTGAAGAAAAATGCCTCCACATTGGGTTTTTTATTTTCCATCAAAAATTTTTTTGACAGATTGCCATCATTTCCAAGTCTCTACATCTTCTGACTGTTTTTCACGAAAATTTGTTATTTAACTACTGGAAAAAGTGAGAAAAGCGTTTGGTGAAGTTCCTTGGGATAGTATTTAGTGAATTTGTGAAGAAAATCTTCTAAATATTCAAGGGAATAGTGTTTTTCTTGAGATGTCGTTCCTGGTGGAATCCAACCCAGCCTTGAAGGAACATTTCCTGTGATTTTCCTCCAGAAATTGCCCGAAGTTAATCCATCTGTGTATTCTTGAGGTGTTCCACAGTACAGTGGCCTCGTACTCCATGGATTGCAAGATGGATGGAAAGGAGAAAATTTACGGGCACTTTGGAATCTCTGCCTTGGTTACCAATCAAAACAAGAGCTAACCAGAGCCACCGAGGAGATCTCAATGCAAACGAGAGCTGTCCGGAGCTACCAGAAGCCATCACTTGAACCCCCAGAAGAACATCAGAATGATCTTTTATATCATTCACTTTCTCAACCACTAGGAACTCTGTGGGATTGCTTCCTTTCGAGAACATCAGAGTGCTAATTTTTGAAACTCTCACTCGCACCCGCGAGCTCTTTAGTGGCCGAGAGATATTGACTCGCACACCCCGGAAATTCTTGAGTACGTGCAACGAGTACTTTATGTTATAAAGAAATCGTTACAGAAGGATTTAAATCTACGGGGTGTGCGAGTGGATTTCTCTCGGCCACTAAAGAGCTTGCGGGTGCGAGTGAGAGTTTCAAAAATTTACTGTGGAACACCTCAAGAATACACAGATGGATTAACTTCGGGCAATTTCTGGAGGAAAATCACAGGAAATGTTCCTTCAAGGCTGGGTTGGATTCCACCAGGAACGACATCTCCAGAAAAACACTATTCCCTTGCATATTTAGAAGATTTTCTTCACAAATTCACTAAATACTATCCCAAGGAACTTCACCAAACGCTTTTCTCACTTTTTCCAGCAGAAAATAACAAATTTTCGTGAAAAACAATCTTGAATCGTGATGGTTTCCTTCAAGAATTCTGTCAAGAATGACTTTGATGAATTTTATTCCAATGTGTAGCCGATAATTTTTTTCAAAAATTCTTGATGGAAATTTCCTTCAATTGGATATGATTTTTGAAGAAATTTGTCTACACATTAGACAAATTTTCTTCAAGAATCCATCTTTTTGTCAAAAATTCTCACCAATGTGTAGGCAATTTTCTTGAAGAACACTTCTTGAAGCTCATTTTTGATAGAAATTTCTTATAATGTGTAGACACCTTAACAGCAAAATTGGACTGGAAAATATATCATGGAAAGGAGTTTGGATTCTGGATATTTAACATGCAAAATTTGAATTTCATAACAATAATATGAAAGCTTTTTGTTCAGAAATAAATTAAATATTTAATTATCACACGGAGTTGGTTTTTACATGCTTCTGGCCTTTGCGGTAATACTTTCTCGACTCCTCCAATATTTTCAGGAACGGAAAATGTAGGCCACCGACAAAAATATCCTGGGGTGGAAAAGGTGAAATTAAAATGTTCGGTTTCTCCCAAGAAAACTAATTCCGTCCAACATTAAATTATCTCCATAAATGAAATTTCTACGGAGTTGCAATCGATTTTCCTCTCTGATACTCCTTTCTTCCAGAACAACCCAGAATTGTTGGAGTAATAGGTTCAAATTTAGCTAGAATAGAGATTGAAAGATACAACGATACAACCTATTAAGAGATACATTTGAAAATTTATCAAATACTTTACTGAAGAATAGATTAACAATGCAATGCGATCTTTAAGTTGAAATAGGTTAATTAGGTTTGATCAATATAGCAAAAGTACCGTAGATAGTGTGACTTTGTTCGCAAGCTTTTATTTAATTCTAATGTTTAAGAATGGTCCTCACCCATCGGACATGGTAGATTTCATCGGTAAAGGCCCTCCTGAATTGCTAGAATTAAAAAAAAAGCTTACGAAAAGGGGATCAAAGTCACCCACTGCGGACAAAGCGAACCCATCTACGATTGGTAACTTCCACTTGACAACAAACTAATTCAAATTTAAAAATAAATTGATATTTAAAATAATATTTCTTAATTGTTATAGAAATATTAGGCTAAAGTAAACCTTTAAAACCCAAATACGGGCTTCGGACCTAAGGCTTAGCCATATGGCTCAACTGCAATAATTTCTAATGAGTCAAGATTTTTAGAGGAATTTAAATCATGATTGCATTATTCGTTGCAAATGATCTATTATATTCTGAAAAATCAATAAAATTTACTGGTATTTAGGATTGTGAGACTTTCGGAAAAAAGGCTAAATCTCTAGTTCGAAGGTGGCTTAAGGTAAAGAGAAATATGGGTAGAGGAGACCAGGCCAGAATTAGCCACGTATAGTATCAGATACTGGTATCTATAGTTTGTCTGCGAAGGAATATTGAGGAAATCACTCTTTATTCTAAATATATACTTCCCCTCCTACTCCTATTCATTGAAATATTTATCAGCCTCATACAGACAATTTTTTGTACAAATAATAGGGTGGAGTAACCACTTATCGCCACTTTTAGGAAAAACTGAAATTAATTTAGTTATAAATTTTAAACTCTTATTATAAAGTAACTTAAATTTGACACAAAGTTACTTATTAGATATGTTGTCTATAGATATATCAAACTAATAGTCCCTCAATTTAACGGTGGATTACTTAAAAAAAATTTTTTTATTAAAAATTCAAAATAACCACTTTTCGCCACCTACTTGAAAAGGTGCAAACTCAATTATTTTGGACAATATTATTAAAAAATATATTCAGCGTTGCTTTTTCTTCCTGATATCCTTTTTATTACTCGTATTATATGTTTTTTTTTTCGATTTAACTATAGGTGTCGAGAAGTGGGTCACTGGCGAGAAATGCTGACACCACCATTTCTCCACCAGTTTGCATTGAAATCCTAAATTGTCGATGATCTGCACCTAATTTCGGCGTATTCTGAAGATCGAAATTCAATATTTTAATTACGAATTGAATATTTTTCTTACTTATTTTTCAGGACTGTTATTTAGAACCTTGTAGATACTATATCCTCTTTGTTTTCTTAATTACTTTTAATACAGAAGACATGTTAAAGACCAATCAAACGGACTGGACCGCGACAACTAACTGTCATTTGTGCAAAGTCCAGACTGTTCATGATCGATATAAAACGGATGGATTATGTTGTGAGTGGCAGTCGCTGGAGAGCCTGGCGGGGTGCCAACACTTTAACCGGCAATTGTTTGAAGAACATATAAATAAGATTGACATCCTATGCGATCTAATGTGCAGAGGATGTAATAAGATTGAGGAGATGGTTATACACCTTGTGTGTGACTGTACCAGTTTAGGTAATTTCAGGCGAAAGCTACTTGGTAAAGCGGTACTGCTTTAAAGTGAATTACCAGGGATGCAGCCAAACTATTTGATAGAGTTTATCCGAAGAACGGGCTGGCTTGACACACCCTGCCCTTAATAGGGGAAACTTTTTTAGGGGATGCATAATGGGTCTTATACAGAGACCTGGGTGCAGCGTTCACCTTTGACCGCCCCCTCTTCTAAATCTAAATTTAATAAATTTTAAAACAAACAGTAATAGACATTGCTTTGGGTATACAGATAGGCCATCCCATTTCTCATAGTTCCTTGCCCTTCCAAAACCCTTTTAAGGTCTTTTCCATATCATCTCGTTCGTAGAGATGACACTTCACTGAGAAAAAAATGTGGGTGCGATTAACTTTCTTTCCTTATAATTTTAACACTTTTTAGGTGTAAAAATATATCAACATTTTTTAATGTTAATTTTCCACCTTTTTAAGGGTAAAATGAAGATGATTAAGGGTAACTTTAACCCCTAATACACCTAAAAAGGATAATATTTACACCGATTTCGGATCAAAACTGCAGGGTAAAATAAACATTTCCGGAATGTTATTTTAACTTTTTCGGATTTCACTCGGTGTTTTTGATTTTTTTATATTGTACAACCTCTAGAGAACGAAAGCAGAACCAAAAATTTATTAAAAATTTTTATAAATGAAAGAAATGGCAGATTGGTACAGTTCTCCTAATACGCCCTAGACAGACTTACGACTTAAGTCGAGAGACGACTTATGGGAAAACTGATGGGAATGTAGTCTATTTATTATTTTGGTCATTTTGGTTATAGTTACGTTATGTCATTAGAGAAAAGTGGGGCACCTTTGAACGTAGGGTAGCTTTGAAATTGGGATTTTCACCTATTTTTAAATAAAATTGAGCCATATGATGATATAATTTAGCTGCACAAACAGATTGAGAATATAAATTACATTATGATATGAATGAGTTCCATTTAAACATAGGTGAAAATCCAAATTTCAAAGCTGCCCCATTTGCCCTTAGTGCAATTATAAGGTATTTATAAATTTTCAGTTTTGTTTTTTTTGGGGTCTTTTAGATCTTTTATCTATGATTTGATTAATTCTACATCAGTATGATGGTTTGCAGAAAAAGTGGCCCTTTGAAACCTACGGTGAGATATATTTCTTTTTACCATAAGAAAGAATGAAGCTACGTCTTTTCTCTTCTCTGTCCAATCCAAAATGTATTCACACAAAGCTTTAATATATTGTATATATAACAACAATATAAAAACTCTGGTCTGGGGTGATGATGAAAACTTTTTTTTATGACACTAAAAAGGAGTAAAAGCGTCTTGAGGAATTAAATTTTTTGTCACCAGAGATGCAGAGTAACAATAAATTTTCAGGCTCTTACGACAAGTGGAATGATGGTTTGGGTCTGTGAGGGAGAAGTCAATTTTTGAATGCTGGTGCGTCTCTTGAGAAGACTGTACTACCCTGATATTTCTCTGCCATACCGTGGTTTTTTGTCATCCTCTTGGGAAAGAGGCTCTCTGAAGCATGTCGTAAAAAGTTTGTAGCTTCCGCTAGAGTGACTGGTGAGGTAATTGTGGCAATTAAAGGTAAAATCGTTTACCTCTAATAAGATTTCTTTTAACGGCCCATTTCATCCCTTAACCGCAATCCATCGAAGCAAATTAAATGTTTTTTTTTTCTCAATGGCTCTGTATGGTAAGAGTCATTTTGATGAGGCAATTGTCATCATTTGGACATACGGTTGTCCTCCCCAATTTCACGTGTCCCCATATACAATGAAGTTGTTTTTCTGGAAGTCTGCTCAACTCCACCTACCATCTCTGAACTACGCGGAAAAGTTGTTGCCAGTGGTATTTATTCACGATTGCTGGAAAAGCAATTTGCCAAACAAACCAACCACCGCCCAAGTAGAGTGACATAATGGTGCTCCTAATGTATGTTCAACTGTGGATTGCTTCCATATTTCACCACAAGCTTGACACATTCGAGCCATTTCTTATTATTATAAACAATAATTATTTTAGCAATTTCCATTTTTATTTGCATATTCCTCGCACATGAAGTACCCAACACATTTTCATTCCTTCCTGAAAAACTGCCACAATTTTCTCTCTCACTTTGCATAGCCATAATTGACAAATTAATTTTAATTTATTTGTCCAATAGCCAGGGCAAAAGTGACAGTGCTCTTCTTATGGTATTTCATGGAGAAAGTCCATAAAAAATATCCTCTCTCTCTCATCCATGCTGGCTTATTAATAAATTTTCCACCCTTGGTGCTGCTGTTGTTCAGCAATAAACTCATCGTGTGGTCAATAAAAAGTTTGCTCATGTGGAAAATTATTATTTAAGTGGCAAACTTCTAATTTGCTAATATTGCTAGGGGAAGACCTGTGTTGAGGAAGTTTAGAGTAGAAAAGGGACAGATAATCCTAACCGGCTTATGTAGGTGAGATTCTTAACGTGAGCTAACTCGGAGTGCATGCAAATTCGATTTAGAGCTGAAGTTGGGAGACGCCATTCAGTCATCTTGAATCAAATTCGTGAAATTATGCAAATTTTGTATTTAAACCAAAATATCAAGGATTTGGATGAACTGGCAGAAAAGTGATATATGGGTGAAATGTAGACCAGAATGTTCTCTATAATTTTCCCATAGAACATGATCTCATCGATTACTCAGAAGCCAAGATAAGCGAGGTTTTTTGTTTCTTAACTCGTTTTTTCATCCAGAGTGCCCCAAGTAGTCATTTGTTGAGCTTCAACTATTTCAAAGAATTGTTGTATTTTGTGGAACTTTCCATTTAAAATCCTATTTTAAGTGTCTTGGTGGAGTAGAGGCAGTCAAATTGGCATCTGAGTGATTTCAAAGCGTTTTTATGGGAAAAATCATTTTTTTCACACTTAAACGGCAAAATCGGAGTGATAGCGTAGTCTGAGTGGAAAATGATGTATGGACGAAATGTAGAGACAAATGTGCTCTACAATTATTTGAACTTCGTTGGACCAACACCAGGGGCGCCACAGTCGAAAAACCAATTTCAATATCACATAACCTCAATTATCTCGACTGTCGCTGAACCGATTTTGATGATTACTTCAACATAATTGTAGAAGACATTTGTCTCTACATTTCGTCCATACATCATTTTCCGCTCAGACTACGCTATCACTCCGATTTTGCCGTTTAAGTGTGAAAAAATTGATTTTTCCCATAATAACGCTTTGAAATCACTCAGATGCCAATTTGACTGCCTCTACTCCACCAAGACACTTAAAATAGGGTTTTAAATGAAGAGTCTCACAAAATACAACAATTCTTTGATATAGTTGAAGTTCAACAAATGACTACTTGGGGCACTCTGGATGAAAAAACGAGTTAAGAAACAAAAAACCTCGCTTATCTTGGCTTCTGAGTAATCGATGAGATCATGTTCTATGGGAAAATTATAGAGAACATTCTGGTCTACATTTCACCCATATATCACTTTTGTGCCAGTTCATCCAAATCCTTGATATTTTGGTTTAAATACAAAATTTGTATAATTTCACGAATTTTATTCAAGATAACTGAATGGCGTCTCCCAACTTCAGCTCTAAATCGAATTTGCATGCACTCCGAGTTAGCTCACGTTAAGAATCTCACCTACATAAGCCGGTTAGGATTATCTGTCCCTTTTATTGATTTATTTCGAAAAGGGCTCCTACAATTTCTTTCGTTTTTGAATATGGTTTAGAGATAGTCAAGGCGAACATTTCGTCCTTGAACACCCAAGTTCGAAAAACATTTCGATATCGAATTTTCGAAGATCAAAGTTTAACTACTTTAGAGGGTATATTTTTCAACCGATTTGTTTAAATCTGGACATTTTTGAAAGACCTTGAAATTTTCAACACGACTGCATCGGACCTAAGCGGTGGTGAACCGGAACCCGTAATGATTTAGATTTTGCTGGTTTACTTTTTTATTTGTTGGTATGCCTGTTAATAGTTCTTTAAATTTATCAATCAACTTAATCGGTAGTAGAGCGGTATGTACATAAAAAGCATACACGGATAACTCTTTCTCATGAGTTCAATCACTCATCAAAGCTTGGGCGCTTTTCCATCTCTTTTCTTTCATACTTGAATCGCTTTAAACTGCTTACGCTTAAAGAGGTTCATAAAGGCAATCTGTGGTAAAAATTTCAAGCCTCGGTTTGCCTCGGTTTGCCTCGGTTTCATTTGTCCTGGGAGATATTGTATTTTAAAAATTTGCAATTTGTAGCTTTTGGCCTAGTCTTTTTTTTCTTTTTAGTACTCAAGGGAATTTTTTTTGGTAGTATTATAAAACCGTGCAGGGTGAAAGGAACACCTATTGACACTTTAAGAATTATCATGCCATACTTATTGACACTTTCAGTACCGACTTAGGATATGACATTTGAACATCTATTTTTATATAAAGACATAGATTACAGAAAAAACATCGTAATTTGCATTTTGTCAGATACATTAAATAAACTTCATCATTTTGATAAAAGTGTCATCCCCATTGATATTTTGTCAATGTCGAAGAGGTGTTCCTTCGACCCTAGATCTGCACTGAAAGAAATCCGAAAAAGTTAAAATAACATTCCGGTAATGTTAATTTTATCCTGCAGCATTGATCCGAATACGGTGTAAATATTACCCTTATTATGTGTATTAAGGGTTAAAGTTACCCTTCTTTCATGTTGATTTTATCCTTAAAGGGTGTAAAATTAACATTAAAAAATGTTGATATATTTTTACACCCAAAAAGTGTTAAAATTATGACGAAAAAAAGTTAATCGCAGCCTCTTTTTTTCTCAGTGTGTGGTTCCGAAACAATTGACACCATGTTTGTTGTCTGTGTACTCGTGTATCTGTTATTAGTCCTAGACGTCAAACGGTAAGGAATAGAGACTTTGCGGTCTTTGAAAAGGCTATTTCAGGTATTTACCCAAGGAAATGAAATATTTTTTTAAATCTGTCTCTGTATAAAATTTGATATATATTAATATATACATTCCAGAGGGTAAAGAGTACAGATATGTACATAATATAATATTTGAGAAATTATTTCTCACTTTAGTTTGAGTGCTCGAGTAATGAAATACAAAAAAAAAATCATAAGCTCTTTTAGAACAAGTTTTGCATATTATCTTGATAATACTTCTTCAATATAAATGCTTTGAGTTATAAATTCAGAAATATAAAGGTGTTTCATAATTTCCAAAAAAGAAACATGTATTTTCTGTGAAGTGTTTGTGAAATGCATCTTAAAATACTTTCCTCTGCATTTTCTTTCACAGTATTGATTAAACTTTCAAAGCGGTCTTTGGAAAATGCTTGAGGAAGGTAGATCGATTTACCTACCACCCACCGATATCTCTATTTCCCAAACCAGCCACAGAAGTCCATATAACTCGGGTTTACTAATGAGTTGAGCCATAAGCAAATAGTTCTGGGTTTCACAACTTTTAGCACATCAATGGAAATAAAATATTTAATTTTTTTCCTGTGCATAATAGCATTATATTGGTATTGAATGTGGATTTTAGGATATTAAACATAGTTATTGGCATAAATTGTATTCATCTCTCCTATACACTCCTTTATGGCATTTATTATAATTTTCGTCTCCCCCTTGAGCACCGGATAAACACCATGAGAGAAATATTATGAATTGCGTTTCAGCTCTGGATAATAGTATCATTTTGATGATCAATAATCCCTGTGGAACAATTTCATTAAACAATAAACAATCTGTTGTGTGTAGATGGGGGTCAGGTTGTTTCCAACCCATCTGCAAGCAAACCTCTCTACATGGCAGAACGTTTATTTGTGGGACTGGCCACTGGGGCACTAGTAAAGGGTTATAGGGATACCCTGTTTGGAGGCCGAACAGTTTGTTTGTGTTACACCACTCGTATTTACATGGATAGAACTTCCGTTCCGGAACTCCTAATAATTATATGAATACGTATACATATATCAAGCGGGTGTATTGTATTAAAACATAGCAGATTTGAAATGTCGGTGACCATAAGGAACATCTATAGTACTCAGAATAATTACAAAAAGTAATAATTAAATTTCAAGTAAACAAAAAATACAGCTCTTCATATTACTGTTCCCACTCAAAGAGAAAGCAATATAGGGGAATGTAGGATGGTTCGCACCGTTCGCACACAATGAACCTTCAAACTAGGCGAATTTTCTCTTTGTTTGCAAAGAGATGATTTACCATTTCTCATGTCATTTCAAGAGGTTAATAATTATCTATTGTAATAAGCCTTGAAGGGACTTACTTAAAAAGTTACACGTAGAAAGATGGCTCCATTCATCTTTCGACTTCCTCGAAGTGGACTGTCCACGGAGACTAATGCTCACTCACAGAAGTACAGAGACGATTAACTTGAACAAAAGCCCCATCAATCTTTCGCACCCGACTAGGGATGATGGGTAGTTGTGTCATACGAATGAAGGATTGGTACTGTTCGGTTTGACTGTCCGTCAACTGGGTTAACAATTGCCGAATAGGCCATAAGCTCTACTCTATCTTATGGCTAACAAATGACGAACTAGCTTAAATCAGCAATAGCTGCCCAAAATCATAATTTTAGGAAGCTTCTAATTTTGGACACTTTGAAGGTAAAATTGGACAATAAGAATAAATTGATTAAAATCAGGGAATTCTTCTCCAATATTTAATAAATAATGTATTTTATCTAAATATTTGTTCTTTTTGGAAGATTTTAACACTAAATTCGTTAAATTTTGGCTATGATTTGAAATAAAATTGCTTTGTTGAAACTTCAGTGTGAGCAGTTGCCTACGAGAAATATGCAGGACTTCGTGTTTACTTCAGTTTTATTTAGCTGTGGTGAAGTACCAACAACCTTTCCTCAATACTTTTAAGTGATATTATTAAATATTCATTGAATATTGTGTTGATTAATGTTGTTTAATGATTTTTTCATTTGACATGAAGTCAGATTTGCCTTCTGAATTACGTTTTTCGCGTCAAAAATGGGGAAGTTTCTCAGAGATTCACTAGTAGTGAGGTGATACTTCTTATTTAGGACAGGATTTTTTTTTCGAAATTTTGTGAAGTATTAGCTTTTGTGATGACTAGATTGTATAAATGCCTGGAGAAACAAAGGATAATCATCTAAACAAACGAGGTGTAGTGAGAAAAGCCTTGGTAAGGACGAATACTTGGTAAGATAGGTTCTTGAAATGGAGAATAATGGGCATTTAGTTGGATTGGCTGTCCAAAATTATAAGCAAAGTGTCTAAAATTACAAGCAAAGTGTCCAAAATTACAGTCAAACTCAGCTCTACATATCATATTAATATTACATATCAATTTCAATACCTTGCTAATTTTCTAAACAACCCTTTTGAAAAGAGAGTAACAAAAAAACACGTATTAAACATATCGCTCTTCAAACTGAGAACATTTATGCTTATAAGTACCCTGTCCAAAATTATGAGCAGTTCCCCTATACCGGTATACATACTCAAAAAAGACGTAAAGGAGCACTATTTTTGAATGCTATATCTGACGAAGTTGTATATTCTCTTCAGTTTCTTCCGGTGTTCGTCAGAGGATTATCTTCTTCTCAAACCAAAGACTAAATTTAGAGAGAGAGGTTTAGATTGCTCCTTTATTCAGAGAATAACGGAGCAATTCACGTAGAACCGTAGAGCACTATCTGAGAAGTTTGAGTTATTTCGAAGTGAAATATTGAGATTTATCTGGCACTTCCCTGCAAAACTTCTCTTCTAAATAACTCAATACATAGGTCATTATCAGGCTAGAATTTAGATTATCAGGTAAAAGAAGTTGATCCATGTTGATCGTGATGTCGAGAGTTCACAAATATTTTTCGTAAATGTAAAGCCACGAAGTTTTACACAGAGGATTCTGATGACTCAGGGCTTAACCCTTTAAGGACGAGAAGGTTTAAAATTGGGGGTCAGAAAAAATCATTTTTTGCGCCTTTTTAGAGCTAAACATGACTTTAGATAGTCGTAGGAAAAATTTTATTTTTGGGTCACTGGTGACCCAATGGTCCTTAAGGGTTAAGTGACGTGAAACATCGGACAACAGCACGAGCTAGGCAAGGCACTCCACTCAATATACTGACTCTCTTTCTGCCGATCGATAGATCGACAAATCGATAGATCGACAGATTGATAGATCGGCAGAGAGCTCTACTTACTGAGAGTAGAATTTGAGCGTCATGTTCTGATTCTGACTGTTGCCCACTGTGCCTGTGAGAGAAAGACAACGACTTTTGACAAAACTTTACGAACAAATGACAAAATATTACACACAGAAAAATTTTGACTCTAAATTTAAGAATATAAGACTCCAGGAACTTAAATTGGACGTGAATCCCCGAGTCGTTTAAATTCAGAAGGTCTTTGCTAATGAAATGGGCTAGAATCCCTATCATTTTGACGCTAAGAGATCGAGACTTTAAGTTCAGCATTAGCTGAAAAATGAAAAATGTCTTGAGCTTTGCAAATTATAATTAAAACTAAATGATCAAGGATTTAGGATTAGGGCATTGACATTCATGAGATGGGATTTGAAATTAAATTCCTTCCTGAGTGTTTCTGTTAAAGAATTTTCCATTTTTCTGTGTGTAAGAATTTTGTTCTAATTAGTATACAAACAGACATACAAGAACAAGTTTTTCTAACGAGCAATATTTGTGAAAACTTTTAAACTCTTTATTTAAACTTTACGGTCTAGTCCAGTGGACGAGACCGTTGGCTCTATGGTCGTGAGATCTCTGACTCGACTCTCACAGCTATGAGTTTTCGAGTCCTGCCTGGTGCAAGCAACCGAATGTCGTGCAAAGGACATTTTTCACTGTGATAAAACGTAATTAAATGCACCGCCTCTGCCCAAAAACTTTCAGGGGCACAGCAGAAGCATTCAGTACGGGGAAGGCGTTCCTGAGCGATCTACGATTCTTCCAACACGAGACACATTGTAATGATTACATTGTAATATCAAATAAAGTGTCTCAATACGATTAGGGCCAAGTGATATAAATTGGAATTAGTGTTACAAGTTGGACAATTCGCCGGTACAAGTTGGACATGGCTTTTTTCTTGATAAATACAGTATAAAATTTGTTTTTAAACACAAGGAACCAAATTATAAAACTAAAGCATTAAAAATATACAAATAAAAATGAAGTATTAAATTTATCAAAACAAAAAGCCCAGTCCAAATTGTACCATTTTCCAACTTGTACGACTGTCTAACTTGTACCGCATTACCCTAGTAATAGGTGCAGTGGAAATCCACGAACAATTACGAAATATCGGTGTACGCGAATGAAGTATCATCTGACAACCCCGTATACGTTTGAAATGTCCTGAACTGAAATTAATTGCAATCATGTGATTCAAATGGAAACAGAAGCACAGGAAGGGTTTTATTTTGAGTTTGGCAGGATTAAAAGAGAAATATCTACTATAAACAGAAAGCATAAACAGAACGTCAAAATACTTCGAAAATATCGTAACGTAACCTAGGTTTCAGTGCCCTAATTCTAATGCTTTCTTAATATATAGAAGTGTTATTCGTTTAATCTGGTTAGAGTACCTATATAAGACTTAATAAGAAAATTGAATGTTATACGGGCTTCAGACCTAAGGCTTAGCCAAATGACTTAACTGCTCTAATTTCTTATCAATCATGATTTTTTGGGAAAATTTGACTTAGGTTGGCATTATTAAATATAAATAACCTATTAATCTCTCAAAAAGCAATTAAATTGCACGCTATTCAGGATCTTGAGACATAGGGGAACTGGGTTAAACCTCTAGTCTGAAGACCGCTTTAGACTTTAACTCAAGTAGTATGAGTCTAAAAGGTTGTGACCGTTTTGACCGATTCAACGATGCGGTAATACGTATTTAGCATTGAATGAAAAGAAAAAGAACTAGTAATTTGCATTGATTTTTCCATTGCATAAAATCATCAACAGACCTTTCTTTACTTTATATTCCGAGTCCTATAGCGCACCTTTTTGACTTTTGTATACAGAAATAAAATTACGAAGCCATACACGAGATGTTGATAGGTTCCCTTGGCAAAAGAAACTTGTTATTGTTTTAGCGTAATGAGCTCAATTAGCAATTTTCATTGTTAATTTATGAGTTTGTATACGAAAGGCGTTTCTATTATGCGATAGAAAATGAAAAGAGGTTCTTCTCACCCTTGCCCATCAGCCACACCACCCTTTTTCCCACAAAGATAACAAGGCACCCGTCTATATTGGAACGGAAACTTTTCCGAAAAGTTTTCTCGAATGTTTCTTTCAAGACATATATTGCATTTGATACTTGTTTCAATTTAAACTGGTATAAACTTGCAAGTTACTTGAGATTCTTTTCTCATCTGAATCTTCTATTCTCTCAACCACTAAACCAGATTATATGTTTCTGGTGAATGAAAGAAAAGTTTTAAAGTGTGAAATATCAATATCTTGGTATTTACACAATGGGATCTAAAGTTGTGTAGTGATTATACAATTACATTAAAAGGCAATTTGAACAAAGTTACTGAATATTAAAATATTTTTAAAGAAAAAATATATTTTTTAAAATGTTTTTTAACTAGAATATTGAAGATATTTTCGTATCACATTTTCTGCTGCAAAATTAAAGCTGAACTCAAAAGACCTTCAATAAAAATTTATTGTACGATACAACGAGGTTTCTTGGAAAGGAATTATATTAAAATTTCAAATTCTTCGAAATCTTAATCGTCCGTATATTTTTCTATGGGTGAACTATGAAGAAAATGAGGCACAATTATGGAGGTGAATTCACAAAGACGCTCCCCTTTCTTATAATCAGTTTGCGAATGGTTGGGTCAGGGGTTTATTGAACGATGAGGTTGTGTCCAAGATATGCTTTTGGGTGGGTGAAACACCCCCCAAATAGGAGATGAAAAGAATAGGGATTTGAGGCTATGTACGGAAAATTGCGATCACCTCATCATACTATTGCTAAGGAATTCCTTACCACAAAGGGATGTTATTGAATAAGAACGAAAGAGAGAAATGATTAAGGGATTTGATCGCGAAGATTTTTTTGGGTTTGGAATGAGAAAGTCTTCAGTGGGCATCCTGTTTCCACTGCCATGTCTGTAAAATCCTGTTTGCATATTACTCATCCCTTTCTCAATTCATAAATTTAACGTCTTCTTCCTCTTTTCGGCCACCCACTGCTTCCACGAGGAAATTGAAGAAGGAATAAAAATGAAATATATATTTTTGTATAGGCAGAAGCAGTAGGAAGTAAAATACGATGAATTCATTATCCGTTCTTTTTTTTGTGCCTGCATGCCATCTTCTTAATGTAAAATCTCTGGCAATGACTGAAAGATTGAGAAATATCCGTTAAAAAGTTTTTAATTAATTTACAAATTTCCTGCAAAAATTTACACAAAAAAAGAGAGGAATCATATTGTGGAGTTGTTTAAAAGAAATTAAATAAAACGCATTTGGTTATGTAGGAAAATTCATTTACAAAAAAAAGCTTATTGGAGGCTTGGAAATAGAAAAGTTGGACGGGAAATTATTCAAATTTTTATGTTAGCCTCTTTCCCTTGGAGTCTCAGTCGTGTCAATCGATGAAATGTCCTTTTCTTTAGGGTAGATTAATTTATATGGAATGCACGAAATTTAATTCTTTTCAGGTCCCACTTTCCCTAATGTCAGAGTCCGTAATATTCAAGGCATAAAGAAGGGTATGCTGAATCTAATGAACGTAGAAGAAAAAATACACTTAATAAAGTCATGTCTAATTTATACACTCTGTACATATTTAGATAATCAAATCAAAAGTGCCAATAACTAAAGCGATTTTGTCTAATAGAATTATGAGACATCTCATCTCATTTTTGTTCAAGTTCGGTCTAAAACGATTTTTTGAACAATGCTTCTGAGCATTGTTAAAAATAGGAGAACTTCATGAAATCAAAAAAAATTAGTCTAGTCGAGTGAGTTGAAATTTAAAAATTGTTTAAATGAAAAAGTAACGACATTGTATAAAAATATTTTGAAAATGAATGAAAACCTTTTTGTAGCCACTGAAGAAAGTCCACATCCAGACCGAAAGCTCTGGACAAGACATAAAATTTGTTTTTCTTTTTGAGGTGAAACAAAATTTCCACAGACGATTACCCGATGTGTCCTGATAGAATTGTTAAAAATATTTTCTAACACTTGGATTGGAAGGGCCCTAGTGGCAGCCGCTGCCAATTTAGTTTTCAATTTTATTTTTTATAACGAAGAATATATCATTTCTCCTGGAGGCCTGATTGAATGCGTGCAGAATTTATCTGGCTATTTTTTCGTTATAAAATTTTTAATAAAAATTAAATAATTATGTAAATATATTGCAAAAACAAAAAACTTCACTCGGAAGGACCAAGTGGCAGTTGCTGCCATATGAATTTTATATAGGAGTTTGACGTTTTGCAGATGTAATTTTCTAATTGTTAATGTGCAAAGGCCTTAAAAGAACAGTTTGAAAGTGTTTTTGCAAATTATTGAGAAGAAAAATAATGAAAATTCAGTGAAATACTTTGACTGTGAAATGTTCGATGAAAAAGCATTACTCTATGATTCTGATAAAGATGAAAACATTGAATGGTTAGAAATCTTTAGATACAGTAACCAAAGAGATGAAATTTCTGATTCAGACACCGGAAAAAATTTACAAAAGAGTGCTAAAATATAAGTAAAAATATCAAAATATTTTGTAAAATCCGATTAATGGCAGCGGCTGCCTCTTGGTCCCTCCGTGACACTTTCAGTTAGGGTTCTACGAAGTATTAAGCAGTGCTTTTCGGTTCTAGAGTTACTAGTTCGAGTTGTTTGACAAAATTAGATGATAGGACATTCCCATCTTTGCCGTCTATACTGGATAGAACTTAAAGTCTAAAATATTCCCAAGAGATGGCGTTAATACACATTAATAAAAACTATTTATAGTTTCATCCTTATGCCCTGTACACAGTTACGATTTAAGCCGAGAAACGGTTTAACATAATTATAATAAAAGTAATGTTAAGATTACATTTTCATCAGTTTTTGACTAATCCTTCTCTCGTTTTAAGCCGAGAAACGGATTAATTAGTGAGAAACTACAGACCAACTGCAGACCCGTTGAAGGATTTCTAAATCTTGCGACCTCTCTGTGATCTGAGATATTATTATTGCCTAATGAGTCTGATCGAGTCGATCTTCTATTCGAAAAATAAACAGTCTCTTTGACTACATTGTCCCTATACTGAGAGAAATCCGAAAAAGTTAAAATAACATTCCGGAAATGTTAATTTTACCCTGCAGTATTGATCCGAAATCGGTGCAAATATTATGCTTTTTAGGTGTTCTATGGGTTAAAGTTACCCTTTTTCATGTTAATTTTACACTTAAAAAGGTGTAAGGGCTCATGGGCCCTGGGATGGCTTTAGCTTCGAAAATGTGTCGGCTGATGACACTATTTTTGCCATTACACGCGTCAAATCTGACGCTCTGGGGGATGATGAGGTCTCTCTAACGTTTATCAGAATAATCCTGCCTGTCATACTGCCATTATTGACTGATACTTTAAATTTATGATTGCCTCCTCTTCTTTCTCAATCTTGTGGAAATCTGTTCTAGTTATACTATACCTAACCCGAAGGTTAACCTAGTTGGTTCTTCGAATTCTAGGCCATTCAGCTTCCTTACCTATTTTATTCAAGGTGCTTTATACTCTGCTCCTTTATTTCACGATTTATTTAAGATCTAAAAAAAACTGATGAGAAGATAGTTAAATCAATATTTTGATTACAATTACATTAACCTTCCTCTCGGCTTAAGTCATAAGTGTGCCTAGGGCATTACGCGATTGAAAAAACATCAGCCATTTCAGTTTACGGATTTCAACTCAATTCAAATAATTTTATAAAAGCAGTGAGTGAGTGAGAGTTATTTGTTGTAAGATTTAATAAAATTTTAACATAATCTTGTTTATACGGTTCTACACATTTTGGGAGTAATTTTCGTCAAAAATTGCTATTTTGAAAAAAAAATTCACTGTGCCCCTGTAGCACCATTTTTCAAAATCCCAAAAGCGCAATTTTTTGAAGAAATATTCTCCCACTTTGGTACAGTCTCTTGGTAAAGGCCTTGTATCGAATAAATATGCATGAGAAAGTGCATTAAGAGTTATTTCTGTTAAAAACGCAATCTAAAATTAACATTTACATGTTAATAAGTACAAAACGACTTTTTCTATTTTGGTGTAACATGGAGTAAAATTTCTCTGTGTGTTAGTAATATCGAAGAAATGTGATTGGGTGTTGTTGTTACAATAAAGTTTCTTCTACTTGAGGGTAATTCATGAAAACACGTTGATGGTAAATATTATTATTGACTACTCATACGGGATCCGTATAGCAACTAACATCACTTGCAATATTAAGTTTGATATGAAACAAAATCTTCCATCGTTTATTGAGGAGAAAAATGCAATATAATTCCAATTGCACGTGTCAGTTCGTATTCCCAAAGGAAATACCATTTTTCTGTTGACACATCAGTATTCCGACGACTGTTTATAAACATTACTTTTCTGCTACACAATCAACCTTATACCCTACTCGCACAACAATGTATCCAAAAGCACACAGGCTATACATCTCATCATAGTGGAGAAAGCTCCCATTACATCCTCCTACTCATGAAATGTTGCTATAAGGACGACAGGTTTTGTGATGAGAAAAGAGTATATAGTGCTTGTTGGTTTGGGCTCTAAGGAAAAAAAAGCTCATTCGGAAAAGCTGACGTGTGCCCAATAATCACGGGAATACTGCAGAGACAAAGTGTGTGGCAGTTGCTCTTTAATTTTCTGACTTCAGCACAAAACACCAACTTCCGGGAGGGCATTTAAGATGGTCACCATAAAAATTCCCACCGTAATTGACACTCACCCCGTGCAAATATCATGTTTTTGATTGGTACTCTATCGTGCCAGTGGATCATTAAATTCACCCACCACTTTTGACACGCGTTCACGTGGACGAAACCTTTTTTTTTGGATGGCTTATGCGTGATCCACCGTGGAGAGTGAATAGTTTTTGTTCTTCTAGAGGGGTTCATCATAAAAAAAAACTCAAAATCATAAAAAAAAACAATCAAAAATTATAATGCTGTTATTCTTTAATGAATTTAAACGAATTAAATTAAATGAGCTAATGAATTTAAAATTTAATTTTGAAATTAGGGGGTCCGTGGTGCAATTGGTGAACGGTTTGACATCTGCCTCTACTATCGCAGTTGTAAGTTCAAGTTCCGCTAGGTACAAATGATTGAAGTGTCTGAAAGGACATATTTCCCAAACATATTGTAATCAAAATAAATATTTGTAAACTAAATAAAGTGAAAAATTGCAAAAACAGCCCGGTACATCAAAATAAATAATTTATAATCATTTTGAAATTTTCGATATCCTTTCGCAAATTAAAGTCTGATCAATGCTTTCAATCATTTAAGATTTCACAAACCAATTAGGGGTTGCGTGAAGCACGAAAACTGAAAAACAGAATATTTCCTGTATTTTTAATACTGTTTCTCTGTCTCTAAATACCTCTTTCAACATAATAAATAATTGTTTTTTGTTCAAGCTCTCAAATGAAAAAAAAACCCAATTTGAAATATATACTATTTTCTGAAATTTTTATTAAAAAAAATTGCCCGTAAAGTATCCTACTTAGTTAATTCCATGGATCTCTGTCCCGAATTATAACCTCTTAAGTATTGAAACTCTTTTGAGAGTAAACTGATAAAACATTTTAACATCGGAATCTTTACATTGATCACTGAATCGACATTTAGCATGCTTTTAAACGAGGGTATTTTAAAAATGCACCCCACTGTTCTATGCACCGGCGAGTCTTAGAAAATCTGCCCAAGAGGTTTGTGTCTGAATAAAATCTCCCAGTTAGCTGTTATAATACTCCCACTTGTGTCTCGACTAAAATAAAAAGTCTAGCAGACTTTCTGTTTTATTCCGAAACGTTTCGAACTTGCTTTGAGGTACGTGGTATTGGTAATAATTTAATAGATATTAGAAATAAATTAAAAAAGATATTGTATCAAACTCGTCTCACCGCAGGGTTTTATAACATATTGTCAGGAATTTAAGGAAACATTGTCAGTTGCTTTACAATCCGAAAACGTTTTGCTAATGAAGTTGCTTTACAATAGCTAATGTTTAGTTTTCCTTTATATAATTCATGATAGCTAGACTTTATGAAAACATTCAATCTATTTTTACTCCTTATGTTCTCTTGATAGCAATATTTCGTTTTTTGGATATTTTACTCAACAGATCTTCTCCTCATGTGTGTTATGGAACTGATATTAAAAAATAGAAGCACAATCTATTAAAACAAAAATTAAATTCACTAAACAATTTCACTGTAACACTAGGCATTGATATCCTTGATGAAAGGTGTAAAAACTCTTGAAAAACCTGCACGGAGAGCACTTTATATTAGGTGAGATTCTTAACAATCTCACCTACTATAATCCTAACAAAATTTCATGTCGTCCGATCGACCTCAAACTTGGCCAAAATGTGTTTCGCCACTTCCTGATCACGAATATATATGTGGCTATTTTACGTTCCCGGCCGGCCGGCCGGCCGGCCGCTCTTTGGAGCTTAATAGCTCCTAAACTAAAAAAGATATCGACTTGCGGTTTTCGGCAAAGGTTATATATCGGGTGAAAATTGCAACTTGGTGCATTGACCCCCCACCCCCCACCCCTCCTTCTGCCATTTTGAAGACCCCCCTTTTTTTGTTTTCTCAATAGCTCCGGCCCTATGGCATCGAGCGGGCTCAAATTTTAGTATGTTATAGCTGGGCCTTAGGGCTTTCCATCAATACCAAACTTAAGGTCCCCCGACCCCCCTGACCCGAGCTATAAGGGTCCAAAAAAATTTCTTAAAATGGCCATAACTCCGGTTCTAATTGTCAGAATTTAAAAAGTGAGGGCTTTTTGGAAATCTCTCGTGAAATGCCACTTCCCCTTCTAACATCGCAAGTTCATAAAACCACCGCTAGGGGCGCTATTATTAAAAAGAAAATTTTTAAATCTTATAAGTTAAATAACTCAAAAATTCCATTGTGCATCGGGCTGAAATTTTAGTATATTGTAGCCGTTGATAATACCTATCAAACAAAAAAACCTTAAGTCGATCTAAAACCCCTGACCCGAGCTATAAGGGGTCAAAGTTCGAACATTTACCGGCCTCTATCTTCGGTTCTAATTAACATAGCGGCCTAAATTTTACCTTTTTGGTTTCGTCTCTATGAGCACTTTCAGATGGAAGTTCAAAAAGTCACCACAGGTGGCGCTGTGATAGCGTCAAAATTCATCGAAATTCAAAGTCACTTTTCTCAAAAACGGCATTGTGCAAGTTAATGAAATTTTAGTATGTTGTAGTCCAGTCTAGGACGTTTCCAAAATGGTGCGTATGCGCGCTGTGGTTTCAATAGAACCGGAGATATGAGGGGTCAAAGTTCACGAAATTCAAAAAATCATATCTCCGGTTCTATGTGACCGATTTTGATGAATGAGGGCTTAAACGAAAGATCTCACCAAATGCTACAACTTTCTAGAATATTTGAACTTCGTGGGACCAACACCAGGGGCGCCACAGTCGAAAAACCAATTTCATTATCACATAACCACAATTATCTCGACTGTCGCTAAACCGATTTTGATGATTACTTCGACATAATTGCAGAGGACATTTGTCTCTACATTTCGTCCATACATCACTTTCCGCTCAGACTACGCTATCACTCCGATTTTGCCGTTTAAGTGTGAAAAAATTGATTTTTCCCATAATAACGCTTTGAAATCACTCAGATGCCAATTGGACTGCCTCTACTCGACCAAGACACTTAAAATAGGGTTTTAAATGGAAAGTCCCACAAAATACAACATTTCTTTGATATAGTTGAAGTTCAACAAATGCCTACTTGGGGAACTCTGGATGAAAAAACGAGTTAAGAAACAAAAAACCTCGCTTATCTTGGCTTCTGAGTAATCGATGAGATCATGTTCTATGGGAAAATTATAAAGAACATTCTGGTCTACATTTCACCCATATATCACTTTTGTGCCACTTCATCCCAATCCTTGATATTTTGGTTTAAATACAAAATTTGTATAATTTCACGAATTTGATTCAAGATAACTGAATGGCGACTCACAATTTTGGCTCTAAATCGAATTTGCATGCACTCCGAGTTAGCTCACGTTAAGAATCTCACCTACATAAGCCGGTTAGGATTATCTGTCCCTTTATTTCAGTAATAAGAAACAGTTGATTGAGCTTTCGAAGAGTTATTTTTGTGCGCCAGAAGGTAGGCAATTTCCATTGAGAAAACTCAGCGCGATATTTTGTGCGCCAGAAGGTAGGCAATTGTCACTGCGAGAAAGTTCAGTGAGATATCTTTATTTCGAACGGACAGTTTCGAATCAAAAGTCCCCCCAATAAATGGTGCCATAAAGAAGCATCATTTGGACCTCAGTGCTTTGGTGATGAGCATACTTTCAAGCATGTAGTGTTACTTTGTGTTAAGCCTTTAATTTTCTTATGTTTTCTAAAAGCTTTGATATTCTAACTGTGAGTGTACTTCCAAAGTAATTTGTGGATTCTCTCGATTCTCTCCATTGATTATTTCATTTTCGAAATATCAACAGTTTCTTTTTTTAATTTTTAATACAAAATCTTATTTTTGTAAGTGCTTCAAAAAGTATATTTCCCTTAAAGAAAAATACAAATGATCTTTGCAATAAATTATCCAATGTGTTACATTTTTCCTCAATATCAATTTATGCTAAGCAATATTTTGAACAGTGAAATTATTTAACGTTTGTAAGGTTATTTAGCATTTCTTTTTCTATATGATTGCCCTCTTAACTTCTCTGGAAAACTTTTCTAACACTCGTTGACCAATTTTCACTCCCGCATGTTTTGTGGTGATAGAAAAGAATAAAAAAAAAGCTCGGGTGAGATATAAAACTATTATTATTTCTGTACAACATGCTGTTCAATGTGTAAATATAAATTTCCATGGGTGGGATTTTTTGAGAGTCCTCCAAGCACATTTTTTTCCCTCTTCATTTGATCATATACTGCGTTATTCCCCTATAGATGAGAAATTTTATAGCAATTGCAGAGGGATGAATTAATGGAATGTTGTTGATTTTTTTTCACATCACCTCTTTTAAACAATGGTAGCCACTCTGGAAGCATCCTCCACTCTTCGGGGCTGGTAAAAAATAGCATCCCATTGAATTGTATTGCGAAGCATTAAAAAAAATCTACATTTAAAAAAAAAGTTCGTCCCTTAATTCCATGTCGATTAAATTAATAAACTGAGTTTTTTCCTCACTTCACAATATAATTAAACATAATGTTTTTTTCGTATATTTCTTCGTGTTAATAATTAATATGAATTTTTTGTTGCTAGCATTATGCAAATATACAATATTTCGGTGGTAAGTTATCTGAAAATGCACATTTGATTATGGTCAATCATAATTTGCTGAATCAGGTTGTTGGTAACATAGGTAGAAATTCGTTTATTGAAATATTACTATTACATGTGATAGTTATGCAAAATCGGTATTCACTAAAAATTTTCCAAAACCTTTTAAGCATAAGCAAAGAAATTAATTTTTATAGTAAAAAATTATAAGCGACATTTTTTTGTTTTTTGTTTTGCATTGTATAATCTATCCAGTATGCAAAAACTAAAAATTTATGAAAATTTGAGAAACAAAAGAAGTGGCCGAAATTGCAAGCTGGCCGAAATTTGACACAATTATCCTATCACGTGTGAAAATGTTTTTTATCCAGACATTGAGTTTTTTTTGCATTGTACAGGACCTGAACTCACAACTGTGTGAATCAAGTCACAGATCCCATCTACCCAAGGCTCAATAGTCTTGTCCCTCTTGCATATTTTGAGATAGTAGTCTCGTAATTAGAACTTTTTAATTAATTAAAATTTAGTATAATACGAGTAAATTATTGATACTTTGAGTTAATCAAGTGCAAAATAAATTTCGTGATAAGAAATATCTGAGAATATTCTTTTACAAATAATTCTTATTAGTTTAGTCTCTGCAATATTCATTAAAATTGTATTATGTTCTCTATATATTTGTTAGTGAAATTTAAGCTACTTGTTAGAATCTGACATGTTACAACATTATTCACATTACGCATTAAAATAGAAATTGGTTTGGTCCATGAACATGTTTATTGTCGAATGATGTGGAGAAATATTGGCAGGGACCGGAGTGAAGTTCACGGGACAGACGCCAAATAAACGATTATGCGATGAATTATATTTAACATTTTATTTTTACTAGCCCACCTGGCTAGAACGCTATGTCCAATTTCGAAGGTGTTTCACGCAATATGTAATGTGTCAAAGTCAGTGAATGCCAAGGGAAAATTAATCCGTGAAATCAATTTATACATGTGGGTGTTTTGCCACTTTTTCCATTCAATAACTCCCTCCAAGTCTCCTTTTGAACCAGCTTAAATAATTTATAAGCAACGCATTGGATAGAAAATTAGAATGGAAAATGATAAAAAAAAGCAAAAATGGAATACAAATTTTATTGCAAAAGGATTTTCCAGAGAATTACTGCTAGGATCGATATACCTTCTATATGGGTACTTAGCATATTTACATTGGAGCAGGTCATAGTCTAAGAATCCTTTATAATCCTAAAAAAAACACATAACACCTTCTGGCTATCAATCTTAGCTTAGCCGCCATTTGAACTTCTTTACTGGTTTTGGCTTACGATCATTTGTAATCAATATTATATTATCGTAGGTGATCCATTTTTCATCGCCGGATAGCCGGTTAAACTCCAATTAGACTCAGGCTGAACCTCGAGAATAACCTATTGACGATAAAGTATCAGTCCAACCTATCACACATTGAGAGTTTAGAACCAAGGATTAGAGGATTTTGTATAAATTTCTTTTTACCTAATCCTTTAGGGGAGACTAGGACAAAATTTTTAAAACGAAAATTTCAATATTCACTATTTTCTAAAATAAAAGAGACTGAGGCTTGAAATTTTTATTATAAGATAGCCTTCATGAACCTTCTTAAACTTACAAAGTTTCAAGGGATTCGAGGAAGGATTTTGTAAAATAAAAAATAATGAAATTTTGAGCCCTATTTTTGGAATATTTGGCTTACAGAAAATATCTGTACTGATTAGCTCAATTTAAGCACATTTCTCGTTAAGATAGAGGAAAATTAGGAAAATTATCTTCGACAAAGTTGTAGAGCAATAAATTTCCTATAAAAATATGTCTCTTTGATGTTTTTAACGTTTGCGAGAGTAAATCGTCACAAATTATCCAAAGACTGACAAAATTTGCCCCAGCAATTTTGAGAATCTCCACAAAATCGACTTTTAGAAAATGATTCGAAAATCACATTTTTTTCGAGATAGAGGGAAATAATCTTCTGCAATGTTGTAGAGCAGAAAATTTCCTATGAGAATATGCTCAGTTTAAGTTTTCTCAGAGCTCGTGAAAGAATTATATATGTGTTTTAACAAGTTTTGCCCCAGTCTCCCTTACCATCAAATTTTTCGAACTGAATATTACAGAAGATCAACCTAGTCATTGCGTTGTTACTATCTTCCTCAAGTCTATTAGGTTTTTACAGATAACTGATCAAAGTGTTTATAAACCGGTCCAAATACCGAAAGCCAAAATCCCGAAAAGGTCAGAATCCCAAACCGGCCAAAATTCCAGATGGGTCATAATCCCCAAAATGGCTATTAGGGATTTTGACCCATTCGGGATTTGGGCCGGCCGGTATGTATACGTATACGGCTTAACTGCTTTCAATTCTTAAGATGATTTTTTTTTGAAAACTTTTCACTTAGGTTTGTGAAAGAAGGTAAAAGGGCAAAAGATCAATCTGATTTTGAAAATTCCGGAAAACTCACTGTATTTGCTTGTTACTAAGAAATTCAAGATCTTCGGGAACTCGGCTAAGCATCTATAATGTAAAGAACGTATTACATCCTGCTTTTTCGTATATCTGGCTACTTTTACCGTGCTATCACACTAGGATTTTTTTAAATTTGTAAATTCAATTTAATTTTCAGATGAATTGTTCCTATGCTTTATTTTGCATTAAAAAACATTTGAACTGATAGATTTTCGCTTATTTATATGAACTAATACTTGGCCCACCAAAACATGTTTAAACATGTTAAAATATCATAAATGTGGTTGCTCAATTAAATTTGAATTCAGCAAATTTAAATGTTAAAATTGCTCATTAAATGAAATTTTATTGCAGTTAAACAAGTAGCCTTTTGAACCAAATTGTTCTTATTAAATTTATTCACACGTAATTAATTATTATTTGTGGCCAAAAAAAATAAAATAAATACAATGATTAGTGATAAACTTGTATGAAGTGAAGCTTAAGTATCGGGAGTCATTTGCTGAGTTCCTCCAAAGCAATTCGAAGAAAATTGTTGAGTCAAGAAATCGCAGTTGGGTTGACTTCATACAGATTTTCAACAAGACTGTATGAGAATCTCTTCATGAATCCTCTTGCCTACAACCCTTTCTTCTGGCTTTGAGGATTCTTTTGAATAACAGATAAGTGACTTGTAAAACATTTTAAATACTATCGCACATTTTCGGAGTCATTTACTATCAAAAATCTCGCGTCACTATTTAAAATTGAGCAAATTTCTTGCACAATGTGTCCTGGCTGCGAGAATTTTCAAGTAAATTCTACAAATCGTATAATGCTCAATTGGCTCAATTGAATTTAAAATTAAATTGTGAAAATCATAGTGTAATACCACCGTAAAATGCCTATGAATAGGCTCTTTCAGTGCTTAACTGAAAGTCTACTGTCTTCTTCTAATGTCTGTCTTCTTGGGAATTTTGTGATAATTCTACTGACATCAGTACTCATTCGTACCGGTTATTAAGCTGCTTAATACTCTATGCAAGATAATCTAAAAAAAAAAACTTATTTTCTATACAATAGACTGGTCGATTCTAAAAGAATTAAACGATAGCTGCACTTCAAGTAACTATAATATAAATGTTTATAAATAGGGATATTCTTTTAAGAATATCACAATGAATGGCAGAAAAATATGCAAAAAGTCGATATTCACTTAATCTAAGACATATTGATTTACCGATACTTTCGATTTAATATCGAAAAGATATCATTCCATCCCTAAATCCATTTTCAAAATAAAACAAATTAGTTAAGAAGAACAGCATGAAAGGTATAAGATAAAGAACTTCTTAAATATTGCCTTACAATGGGATCACGTAAGATCGAAAGTGGAAAATAGATATTTCTGCTCCGGAATAGAGCATATGAACAAATAGGCAAGATATACAGTAGAGTCTTCTAAATTCGAATGATTTTTTCAAAACTAACGATATTTATGTGAGAATAAATTGTACTTTGAATCAAATTCCCGTACTTTCTCACAAGTCTTAGTGGTAACATACTTCCTTTTCATTTTATATGATCATAATGTATCTAAACATTCAGGACGAATCACATAAATATGATTTTCATTCATCCAGAATACGAATTTTTTAACATAACCCCACAATTGACATTTTGAATCCAAACGTCGCGTCGTTCGAATTTGAGAGATTCAGATTTGAGAGATTCTACTGTATTTGTGAAAAATAGAAAAAAAATAAATCATAAATGACACTATTCTACCGATTAAATCGGTTAAAAAGAGACAGCGTTCCGAACCCCTAGTTTACATATTGTAAATAAATGTATATTTTAAGAGTAAATTAACAAATATATGCAAGAGCATTAAAAAGTGAAATTAAAGTCTCAGATTTTTGAAAATAAAGAGAGAAATCACTAAGCTTATGGGTGATTAAATTATTATGTTAGCGAAGTCGAAACCGTTTTCATGTAAATTAGTTTCAAAGTTAAGGAATATTTGTACAAACTTAGTAAATGGATGGGCGAGTATAAAACACTACTATTTATACTTGAACTCGTGAGTTTGATTAAACGTGTACCCGCAAAATTGTTTTCTCATTAATATTTTGGAAGGTCAAAGTTGTGTAGTAAAATCAATTCAATAGTACAAAGCATTATACCCAAAATTTGAAGCATTTTGCAAGGTTTTATCTTACTCTGATATATTTTTGTTATGTTTCCGGTTCAAAATTGAATTTAAACCTATAAATTGTTTAAAAATGTACCTAAAGCTTAATGTACTAATGACACATTTTCGATTAAAAAAATTAGAGTAAAATTACATTTTACTAATTATACGTTAGATAAATTTTAACCTTTTGACAAAAGTATCAATAGGGGTTCCTTGTACTACGACCCTACCTTCAATAAACGGTTAGAAGTAAATCAAAGTAATTTTTCAAGAATTACTTTTAAAGAATGTTATCTAACTAAATCGAAATATAATCTAATTTTTCGAATAATTTTTCTTTCAAGGTTTTGTCTATACAATCATTGCTTTGGAATTCCAATCTCATATTTGATCTTTTTTTATTTTAACGAAAAATTTATTTTGTGCTAAGTTGGAAACCTTCAAATATTTAAATCACTTAGGAAAGTTTATCTCATCTTATAGAAGCTTCTGTCTCATTCTCATTCTCCTTCGTGTGGTATGACGAGAAAGTTTGTGTACCACTGAAGTAACTCACTGTTAAATTGGTAGAAATTTTCATGTGGGAGCTTCAACATTTTATATCTTTCTCGACTCTTCGTGTGTATATATGAAATTGAATGTTTGAAAAGGGTTGGAGGAGTATATGTTGGGAAATAACTTGAGACTATTTTCGCATCATTTTGGGGTATATTCGGGAAGATATTTCACGGGGGTTTGGGAATTGCTGCGAATACCAAGTTTTGGAGGGAAAACTACTTTTGAACAAGATTTCGAAGAAGATGGATACATATATAGCAAAATGGGGTGCGTCTGAAGAAGCGTTCAAGAAGATGGAGAGTCATTTGAACAATTGACATTCCATTGATGACAATGTTTGAGAATTTCAAGCATTTTCATTAGTGAAGGTTTATAAAATTCCAATCATACTGAACTACGGGAAAATGAGTAAATGTATTAAGCCTTTAACGACGATTAAGTTACTTTAGCAGTAATCGTTACATTTTCCAAGATTTTCTTTTCTACCATAATTAAAAAAAATTCTTTTTTCTGTAGAACGTTTGATAGGACGAGAAAGACTTTATAATTTAATGAAAAATATCAATTTGGCCTTTATACACTGGAGAAATTTATATCCATCATCTACAATTTTTCCTACAAAAGCGTAGGGGATTTGCTTCAATATGGACATAAATTTTTCTGGTGTGTAGAGGCCATAGGATCTAAATTTCCTCAAATTTTAACGGGAGGTAAAAAATATCAAAAGTATAAAGAACAGTAGGGAAAGGCGCGCTATCTTCGGACGACTCAAGCTTCGAACAATTAATTTTTTAAAATTATGTTTTGAATGAATATGACCCAATATAATATTATATTTCAATATCTAGTCCAATGCCTCAAATTTTCTGAGAAACTTTATGGATCAAATCCATTAGGAACGTAGGAAAAAAAATTGAGTTGTCTCAAGCTTGAGTCGTCGGAAGGTAGCGCGCTCTACCCTAGTAAAAAACTGAAAACATTTTAATTTCTCCAACACAAAGATTTTAAATATTTAATGTAGCTTTGACATAATATTCAGAGTTTCAATAGTTTTCGAATAAAAAAAATGAAAATTCGTCATAAAAAATAAATAAATTTTATGTGTAAGATATTATTTTATTTAAGAATAGAAAACGTAAACCTTGACAAAATTGGGTTTAGTTTATATAAATAAATAAATTAATTTACGAGTAATGGTAGGATGGAAGCAGAACTATCTAAGGCTATATAAAGTTCCCATGCTTTGCACGGTTTCAGGCTTTATACTCACTAAATTTTTTCCTGAAGACTCAGAGGATCGACAGGCATGGTTTGTTAACCTTGATGCCATGGTCTCGGTCCCGCGACTCCCATAAGGATAAGCGGGTGAAATTGAAAATTATGATGATAATGATTATATAAATTAAAATGGTTTTAGAAGAATCTCTTTTTTCCTTTATGATTTTGAAGTTTCGCTGAGTTTAGTTATTATTTGATTATAGTTTTAATTTATAATACTGTTTAATTTTTTCTGGTATCATCTGGCCTAAACTTTGTAGAAATACTCTATAAAACTCACAGATAACTAAAATGATATATCCTACTATCCATGTTGTCGTACCTACGCACTGTCAACTTGTATCAAGAGATAAAACGGAAAGAGATATCGACTTGCGGTTTTCGGTTAAATTGAATTCTCCCAAATTCCAAGTTAAAAACTCCCCGAAATGCAATGGGCTGATCACTCACTAGTGTTCAATTAGATAACGAGATTACTATCCTGAAAATTAAATGATATGCACAGTCATGTAAATTTATTATTCTAAATAATATCTAACAAACTTTCTAACAAAAACAATTAATTTATGATTCTTAACTTTTTTTTCAAATATAATCTTCTATAAAGTCTTTTTTAGAAAGTCTGAATATATAATAATAATAAATTCCTAAAAACGTTTTTTATTCCAATTCACCTAGGCAAATTTTATTGTAGTCGCTCAAGGGTTAAAAAGCAAAAGGATTTCAGGGTATTGAATTCACTTGAAAGTATTTTAAAAGTTAAATTAAATGAATTTGCCAGTTTTGTGCCGTTTTTCCCTCACATTTTACTTCATATACTACTTTTTGGGTTGCATCGTGAAATTTGCCGAGGGAAGAATAGAGTTTGAGAATTTTCCACTCTTTTTCAATTTTCCACTCATCTCACTCTTTCGCCTCACTGTTTGATGCCTGAAATTTAATACTTTCGGTTGAGTTTGTGAAAAAAATCACTATTCATTTGTGTACTCTACAATTTCCGTGGTTACGATAATTTATCAATTTTTCTTAATGCTTGAATATTGGAAGAGGAATTATTTAAAAAGAAAGTCAGGGAAAAGATCGACATAATAGTGTTTAAAAAAAAACATTAAAAAAAATAGTTTTTTTTTATTTCGATACAGGTAACATTTCAGAGTTACATCATTTAACAATTTTGTGAGGTAATAAGGTAAGGTAATGAACAGCTTTAAATAAAGCATTTAAATTTAAATTGCCTAAAAGGACTTAAAGAGTTAGGCGGTAGAGTATTTGCTTTATGTCCTGAGTTTTTAACCATCAGGTTCAAACACAAATTCAGTTCAAATTGTAATTCGTATAATTGTAATTGTAAGTAAAAAAATGTGTAAAATTTTACCACTATAATAGTGCAAAAACGACCATTTTAGTTGTTTAATTTAAAAATGTTTAAAAAATGCACAACATTTTGGTAATTTATTGTCACGTGATTGAAAATTATCACTATTATAGTTGAAAAATTTTTAACAATGTTGTTTAATTTGAAAATGTGTAAAATTTTAACACTATAATGATGTGAAATTGGGTAAATTAATTATTTAATTGTGATCTGTGTAATATTTCTCACTGTTATAATCATAAAAATTCTTCAACAATGTTTCGTGATTTAAAACTGTTTGACAAATTCTAAAAATTACCACTATTATAGTACGATTACAGTTTTCACATTATTATAGTGTGAAAAAACACACAACTTTATGGTATTTTTTGTCATATTTTTCACACTATTATAGTGTGAAGCCTTGTGTATTGCAACCAAATTTGTTGAATTTTTACACAAAAGTTGTTGAATTTTTAAACAAAAGTAGTGTAAAAATTGTTGAATTTCCAATTAAGACTTATACTTCACTCCAGATGCTTTTCATTGGGCAAAAGTCATATAGAACATCAAATATTTATATGCATAATAAATATATCGTGAAGATCCGAGCATCAGATGTAATCATTTCGCATTAGGGGTGATCCAGGGTACAGGAAAAAACCTATAAAAATGTCTAAAAAGGCAAAAAATCAAAATCTTCGAAATGAAAAGAAAATTCAACAATAAACAGAATTCTACAATTTTTGAATTTACACATAAAAATTCAAAAATTTTTAAATTGTAATTGTTTAAATTGTAGTTAAAATGTGACAATTTGGAATAGAATCCTCTCGCTCAATATAATAAGAGAAAAGAACATGTATTTTAATGAAACTGCAATGAAAATGTTCTGCCATCCTGAAATTCCACGAAACCACACAAAAATATACTTTATTCAGCCGATTTTTACACACTCTTTCAAAATTCGAAATGGTAGAACAATCAGCGCTAAAGCGACGAGTACGCGAACTTGCACTTTAGGTTTCCAGTAGGTTTTCGAATAAGGTTTGGCTTGCCTTTGGAGAGGTTTTGTTTCTTCGGAAGGTTACTGAACGGAAGCAATTAAGTATTTTACTTTTTAAGTTTTGTTACTATTGCAATAAAAGAAGAGTACTTCTTCGCGATCTTTTTTTTTACGGTTAAAGATTACTTTTAAAGATTATGTTCAAAATTTCCGTATTAAACTTTGTAAGAATATCCTTTTGACAAACTTAGAACAGATAAATGACAACTTAAGATTTTTCAGATGCTTCATAAATAAAAGAAATCTCACTAAATGATACTAAAAGAACTTTTTTACATCCTTATGCCCTAGACACACTTACGACTTAAGCCGAGAGACGATTTAGTGGAAAATGATGGAAATGTATTTTAATCATTATTACTAATATAATGACGCTAAGTTGTCTCTCGTCTAATCCTCAGGTCTGTCAAAGTTCTTACATGACCTGCTTCTTTTTCTTAAAGGTTATGCCCTAGATATACTTACGACTTAAGCTAAGAGATAGCTTAACGTACTTATAATTAAATCGATCAATCGTTTCTCAGCTTAGGCTGAGAGACGACTTAGTCAGAAACTTATGGAAATATAATCTAATCATTATTTTTATTTTAATTGCGCTAAGCCGTCTCTCGGCTTAAGTCGAAAGTGTGTCAATACCCTTACTATTTCCTTACCCAAAGCAAATAATCAAAAACGCTTTGTTGAATAATCCCTTTAACATTGTAAATTGTGCGAGATTGTGAGAACAATGTGTGATGATCCGTCTGTGACAATGTGTAATTGGTGTTGAAGAAAAGCAAAAGAGAAATGGCATGGATGACGGTCTTAAGTGATAATCACCTTGAGAGTGATATTGGGGATCAAAAACCCATTAATGTCGGCGATTTGAGGATGTTCTTTGCGCAACCAGGAGGGCGAGGAATAAAAGGGGGTAATCGTTCACCGTGAAAATCTTCCAGGAGACTGTGAAAATTTCATAATTTATTTCTCATCCCTCTCTCTCTCTCTCTCTGCATTTCCTCGCATTTCCTCCATGAAAATCCACTGACGACGCCTTCCTTTGGCATAAGAAGTGTCTCTTCCCTTCCGATAATATCCAACTTTAAGTCTATCCAACATATTTAGTGGCTCTTGAAACCGCATCCCAAGAGAGAGGCAG
The DNA here is from genome assembly GCF_024763615.1 of Phlebotomus papatasi. Lineage (NCBI taxonomy): Eukaryota > Metazoa > Arthropoda > Insecta > Diptera > Psychodidae > Phlebotomus > Phlebotomus papatasi. The sequence goes on from NC_077224.1 coordinate 47,843,292, forward strand.
GAGTGAGAGATGGAGAAAGATGCTGACATTAAATATTGTATTATGTGATAATGGTTAGCGATATGGGGGTTGAAATCAAAGAATAAGGGTGAGCCGCAGAAGAATAAGAAAAGGGACTCTTTTATAAAATGTTTGGCGTCTAAATTACATATACACTAAGGGATAATATACGATCGTCTAAATATCTCTCTGTACTCACCATCTACACCCCCATATCAACCCCATTTCCAACTGACTTTTTGAAATGGTTTTGTAGGGCGATTTTATTGAGGGAAAGAGGGATATTTGAGCTGTGGGAAGAAGTGCATTAATGCCACATAGCAGAAATCGCTTGATGGCTGACTGTGAATTTTTCCCGTGAACCATGAAAAGGAAAAGACACCCCAACTTAATGGTGAAATGCATTAGAGAAGTTCTTTCACACAAATTTATATTCCCCCCCGCTATATCCATTGGTTAAATTATTCAAAATCCGCCTTTTTCTGTGCATCATGTGTCGCAATCGGTCTAAAGCTATCTCAAGCTGTACTTTCCTGGAAATTATTTTTATTAAATTTCTGCACTTGTATACTCTATCTGGGATATTAAAATCCTGACCCATCCTGACTGTCCTGACAATTTAAGATCAAGCCTACATTTTAAACTCATGCACTAAAGACCACTTGTATAATTATAATTCTATGTGTAGTCACACTGTGACACAGTCAACAATCCCCAACTGAGCATCATACAGGACGACTGAAAAATTAAGAGAGCAATTAAAAAAATTAATTCCATAATTAATATTATTCTGCTAAGTAATTTCACTCGATTTTAATGGACTTTTAGTCCAATGTCTCTACAATAATTGCATTTCATCGAGGAAATGTCTTTCTGAAAGTTCTAATATTTCCGCTTTATTACAAAAAAATGCTTCCCACGGACATAGGGTGAAAGGAACACCTATTGACACTTTAAGAACTCGTGTCAGAACCTATTGACACCCTACTCTGTACCATTTGGAATACGAAATTTGAACGAAAGGAAGAAAAATCCTCATCGAAAAACGTTAATTAATGCAAAAATGCCATATTAATTACATTTTATTAGATACAGTAAATAAATATTTAATTCAATTCAATTCATTTGTTCATCACAAAAATAGGGTGATTCCCTCTTAAAAATTTGTGGCAGATGAAGGCTAAAAAATCAAAAAAAAAATCAGTGAAAAAAGGATGATGGAAGAATAATTAACCCTCTAACGGGTAAGACCGCCTCCAGGCGGTCTTCACAAAAATCACATTTACAGCGACAATAAAGGTTTTATTTATTTAAAAGTGCTATAGTGTCCTCGGTAATAGTCTTATAAACATCTCTTGAAAGTTTGAACTCATTTTGACTCTTCGTTTTGTTGCTATTCCCAGTTTTGTGTGACAGCTCAGAGAAAAATCAACAAAAATATTAGTGGAAAAAAACTCATTTCTTTCCATAAAAATACCGATTTAGAGTTATCTGACTAAAATAAATTTATTTTTTACTCAAAGATATGTCATTCTACTTTGTATATTTTATTTAAAAAACTTGAAAAAACGAAAAATGTGAATTTTACAAGCAAAAAGAGTTTCAAATTTTTTTATATTTTCTCACCTAGCGCCTAAACTAAAAAAAAGATAATGAAGAATGGATGGTTTTTTCGACTTTGTTGGATCATAATTATCCTAGAAAACATTGTTTTAGGACTTTTCTTCGCATATTAAAGAAAACACCGTTAGAGGGTTAAAAAATAGTTAAAAGAAAGAAAAATATTAACATTTTGACAAAAGTGTCAATAAAGGTTCCCTGTCGAAGAGGTGTTCTTTCGACCTTATTGCTTTACATTTCGGAACATTGAAAGTCAAAATGTACCGAAAACAGAGTTTTAAAGGGAAAGTAGGGGAGGAATAGAAAAAAGAAAAAAAAGTTTCGAGATAATGATTAATAAATGGAAGGTGGGGAGGGTCGCCGACAACCAGAAGTCAATATCACTTCCCGTTTCACCTCTAGCTCAGTAACAAACTTTCCGATGCTGGGACTCACCTCTTTCCATCTGCAAAGCTTGTTACAAGACGTTCATAAAAACTAATCATCAATTCTGAAAGTAATGCCGGCTTCTGACTGGAGGTTTAACCCAGTTCCTGAAGGTCTCAAAAATCTAAAGAACAAGCATTTTTACTCATTTTTCAAAATCTTATGGATCATTTGCCCTTAATATCCAATCATAAACAATAATTTCCTAAAAATAAAAATGCCTGATAAAGAATTAGAGGAGTTAAGCCAAATAACTAAGCCGTAAGTCTGAAACCCGTATAAAAATGGTCTATGCGATGTGTGATTCGGAGTTTTCTGCCGTCTTGCCCATTGAGGTCTGTTGTGAAGTCGACGGCAGCCGCAGATGGTTTAAACCTTTAACGACAAGATAGTTTTCGCTGACCGAATATCAGCAATAAAAATGAAACCGATAAACAAAACTTGTGAATCGTATTACATCTATAACCTTCGAAAAGCCAACATAGTCTGATTTTGTGAATTTTTTGCCTCTATGAACGATAGGAACAAAAACAGCTCAGTAATTTTTTTCACGATACCAATGACAGATAATTTTCACTCTAATGAAAAATATTATATTAGAGATTTATAGTTTCTTGTTCAAAAACTGTTTTGCTTAAAAAAATTGGAAGTATAAAAAATAATTAAAATCAATTTTCAATATGAAAATTTAAAAAATCGCCTAGTTGAAAAATTTTCTATATAGCAAATAGGTGTATCCTTGCAAAAAATATCCTAGATTCATTTAGCCTTCTACTTTGCAATTACGTACAAACATAAGAAAAAATATCTTTAGTTAGTCAGGAAAAATTATTTTCTCCGGTATTCCGACCGCCCTTATAGGGTTAACACTAAACCTACTGACTGTTTTTGATCGCTTTTGGTCAAATCACAGACTGTGGGCAGGTAGGAATCTCAACATTTTTTTTTTTGAAAAGAGGAAAGAAAAAAGATTTAAACACAGAATAATATATTACGTGCATATTTTAAGAAATTCATAAAAATTGATAGTGATAGTGTACCATTTAAAAATATGTTAATTTTAGAAAGTTTTTAAACCGGTCAATTTGTCCGGTCTTGATAAGTTTAGTCTTAATTGAAAATAAAAACTATCTTTCTATCTTTATATAAATAAAAATAAAATATTAAAGAAAGATAAACCAATTGTGAGTACTTTAGCGCTGGAACCGATGAATCCGGATTGAAAACTTCAAGGCCTTTTCAAAAATATCCAAAATCGACCAAATCGGTTGAACAAATGAGCCCTATAGAAGTGGTTAAACTCTTTTATTTACCTAATCCTTTACTACCAATATTTACATGTTAAATATTCTCAAGGATCAGTCTGAATCTATTTGAATCCTAACCCATTATTCGAATGCCATTTAGGGGAAACTTGGGCACCACCAAACACGAGGTAGCACCAAACACTAATTTTTATTTCTAAACTACTTGGGCTATCCCTATCATTTCTTCAGTAGACAAGCATCACTATAGTGCCTATAAATTCCAAAAGGTCTTGTCCTTAGAAGTCGAATATCTGATTAAAAAATCTCAGTGTTTGGTGCTACCCTGTGTTTGGTGGTGCCCCAGTTTCCCCTATATCACATTAAAAATCTACAAATGGTTTTTGAGTCCTTGTTCAAGGCGTAACTTCCATCAGAATCACAACTCAAACATAAATAAGTTTATCAATAGGTTTGGATTTAAAAACACGTCCACAGAGATATTTGAAATGTAAGAAAAAGATTTCTTAGAAAGCCTCAAATTCTTGTTAACATTTCAAGTTTGTAAATTCCCAGAAACTCAGCTTAAAGATTGGTCGTTCCGGAAAAGGAGCTGTAATGCGAAATCAATGGTAGAATGGGGTCATTGGCGGGGTTAAAGTTGACATAGGAGAAAAGAGGTGTAGGCAACAGGGAAAAAAATCACCCCATTTACACTGTGATCCTATTAATTAATTAATTAACCCAACAGTCGACAATTTCCAACAACAAACTTACGAAAAAGTTTCACCCTCCATATTCAAACCCAGGGCCGTCATTCAGGTCTATTTAGGGGAATCCTTTTGCTCCATTCGGGCTGGGGGTCTTGTTATTTGACACGAAGAGTGTGTTATGCTTAGAAACACTTGAGTACTCAACATTTATAGGATACTTCACATACAAATGTGTAATTGTAAACGAACCTCTTTTAGCCCATAATCCCGGAGATATTAAAATTCTTTTGCTGCCTTTCTCTCGACATCGTGTGCATTTGAGGATGGGTTTGGTGTGTGAACAAAAGTCTCTTGTGTGCAAAATACCAGAGAATCCCAGGCGGGACCAGAAGTATGAGGGGGATCTATGTTCCTATAGTACACTTGGCAAGACTTGAGAGAATATGGCAAAATATGGGAATTTATAACACATTCATGGTGTCGTCCATGAATGCATTAAGCTCTATGAGGCATCCCCATGGTCTCGGCCTTCCGTGGGTATAAACTGGCAGCTGGAAGGGCTATGGCTTATGAAAATATTTCAATAAGAATTTGCTTAATGTGCTCCACATGTACTTAAGGAAGAAACTTTATTATTCACTCAAGGAAGAGATGTGTACACCCCGGGATTGTAATTCAGTTGGGAATTTGTGTATTTTGCCAAGAAAAGTCTCATGTATAATTGATACTGATTTAATAATATTATACTTTCCCCTTAGTGTGAAAGAGGCAAAATATAACACACAATTTTCCTTTTGATCTTGTGGCAATTAAGCTCAATGCTGAACAAAATGTGAGCATACATCCTTCATTCAAGTAGATGAGGGATCACATGATGTATGTCTCTTGCAATATCCATCGCAGACATTTGAAGATGATGAATTTAGCATCTCAAAAGTCCTTCCCACCCACACTGTATTTATTATACATGAGATTTTATTAAATCTGATTGCGCGTGTGTTGCTTACGACATGACATAAATAGGGCAACTAATTGATGAATTTCTTAATTTATTTAAGCGCTGAAAACTTAAAATAAGATAGTTTTGTAAATTTTTAACGATTTTAGGTTCTCCATGTGCCCCTTCCTCTTACTTGTAGAGTTATACCGGGGTTATATCTTAACTACCTGAAGTAGGGAAAAGTACTCTCTCTGCGAACGTTCATGAACATTCAGTTGTATTGCACCGGGCAGGACTCGAACACACAACTGTGAGAGTAAAATCAGAGATCTCATCTGCCCAAGACCAACGGTCTTGCCTATTGCGCCACTGAGATCCCCACAAAACCTAAAAAAGGTACATGAAATTCTCTATCAATTCATGTAAAAGTCTAAAAGTCGAAAGATCTCAAAAAACGCAAAAACTTTTCGAATAACAAATTAAGGTAAAGTGCCCTAGAGTCGACCGGTTCCTCGACTCGATCGGTGGTCAATATTTGAATGTTTGATGGTGAATTTATATAAAATTGTCACTGATTCTTATTAGTGCAAACATAAATAAATTGAATAAATAACTCTACTAGTCGAATTTAGGAACCGGTTGACTTGAGGGCATTTTACCTTACCCAAGATAAACAATGTAAACAATCTAGGCTTAAAACCTGTATGACGAAATTTGTCAAACAGATTTCACTGACGTAATTTTGACATTTCCCCTCATGAAAGCATAGGTTTTCTTTCTACGAAAACAAAGAATGTTGACAAAACTGTTTTCAATTTGTGGAGGCATTAAGTCCCTTTATCCTTAGGGCAAGCCTTAATTAGAAGGTCAAAAGTGGTCTATATATTTTATTGTTTAAATTGAAAGATGAAGTATTTGAGAATTTTCCATAAAAATTTTAGAAGTCAGTTCGAATTATTTCCGAAAATACAGTGACGAAAGCAAAGGAGCGCTGCCGAACAGATTTGCATAGGTTCGGGCGAATATCCAAAATTTTGAAGCGTGTTTTCCCCAATTCTCAGTTGATAATTCCTTCGAATTGGCGGGAAAATTAAAAAAAAAACTTATGGACCGATTTCAATAAATAACGGCTTATGCCCTAGACACACTTACGACTTAAGCCGAGAGACGACTTAGTGGAAAATGATGGAAATGTAGTTTGACCATTATTTCTAATATTATTACGCTAAGCCGTCTCTCGGCTAATCCTCAGGTCTGTTAAGGTCCTTATTCTATTCAAAAATAAATGTTTTTTTTTAGTTTAAACCTAAATGGTGTTTCGAAAAATGGTTTTTAATATTTTTTACATTCAATATTATATCCAAAAGTATACTCTTAAAAAAAACCTAAGAAGAAAGTTCTTATTTTACAATTTGTTCCGTTTTTTATTTAATTTAGCTATGAAATACACTTATGAAAATTGAAAATCTTTTTAGATTTTTTTATCAGACAAGATTTACGTAGATTTCGGCTGAAGATTTTCCGCCAATTAGGGAGCGATAGGGAACATCTCATTAGTCCGCCATTTTGTAATATTTTTTTCGAAAAAAAAATAAGTACAGTGGGACCTCGATAGATTCAACTTTTCCATTATTATTGAACTAATAATGTTGTATGACTTTTTCGAAATTAAAATCAGTGTTTTGGTGTACCAATGTAATGTTTTTAACACAAGAAAAACAGTATTATAATTAGAATTGATAGCCTTAATCTTAGCGTATATTAACCGTGTAATCAATTACAATATGAAAGGGAAGGGTAGGAAGGAAATGATGGTGTCATAATGATAATCCCCAGGTTGACTTATTAGGGGTCATCTGAAAACTCCAAGTAGATATCTCTAATCATTGGTTTTATTGCTCTTTTTGTGATGTTTAGAGCCATAGTTATGTCATAACGAATAGAACAATTATATTCTCTTCTTTCATAGAATAAAAGTTTAAAATAAATTCTAATTAATAACGTTAATTGCGTCAGAATTTTCAACATTAAATATCTAGCCGAGCTCTTCTAAAAAAAAAGTGAAAAAAAGAAACCTTCAAGACACCATTTCCTTATCTTAACATCGTTATTGGACCTCAATATTATCACATGGATAGTAATTTTCACTTAGGATACTTACTAATAATGAAAACATTCTGTAAAATCATTCCTTAATCTTGAACTTTTGCCCAAACATACGATTTTTTTGGACCAGAGGGTGCAGAATTTATGGGTTAATTAAATAAGATATTCCACTATCGTATTAAATTTTTCAATTATCTTGTACAAACATAAAAGGGACAGATAATCCTAACCGGCTTATGTAGGTGAGATTCTTAACGTGAGCTAACTCGGAGTGCATGCAAATTCGATTTGGAGCTGAAGTTGGGAGACGCCATTCAGTTATCTTGAATCAAATTCGTGAAATTATACAAATTTTGTATTTAAACCAAAATATCAAGGATTGGGATGAAGTGGCACAAAAGTGATATATGGGTGAAATGTAGACCAGAATGTTCTTTATAATTTTCCCATAGAACATGATCTCATCGATTACTCAGAAGCCAAGATAAGCGAGGTTTTTTGTTTCTTAACTCGTTTTTTCATCCAGAGTTCCCCAAGTAGTCATTTGTTGAACTTCAACTATATCAAAGAATTGTTGTATTTTGCGGGACTTTCCATTTAAACCCCTATTTTAAGTGTCTTGGTGGAGTAGAGGCAGTCAAATTGACATCTGAGTGATTTCAAAGCGTTATTATTGGAAAAATCAATTTTTTCACACTTAAACGGCAAAATCGGAGTGATAGCGTAGTCTGAGTGGAAAATGATGTATGGACGAAATGTGGAGACAAATGTGCTCTACAATTATGTTGAAGTAATCATCAAAATCGGTTCAGCGACAGTCGAGATAATTGTGGTTATGTGATATTGAAATTGGTTTTTCGACTGTGGCGCCCCTGGTGTTGGTCCCACGAAGTTCAAATATTCTAGAAAGTTGTAGCATTTTGTGAGATCTTTCGTTTAAGCCCTCATTCATCAAAATCGGTCACATAGAACCGGAGATATGATTTTTTGAATTTCGTGAACTTTGACCCCTCATATCTCCGGTTCTATTGAAACCACAGCGCGCATACGCACCATTTTGGAAACGTCCTAGACTGGACTACAACATACTAAAATTTCATTAACTTGCACAATGCCATTTTTGAGAAAAGTGACTTTGAATTTCTATGAATTTTGACGCTATCACAGCGCCACCTGTGGTGACTTTTTGAACTTCCATCTGAAAGTGCTCATCGAGACGAAACCAAAAAGGTAAAATTTAGGTCGATATGTTAATTAGAACCGGAGATAGAGGCCGGTCAATGTTCGAACTTTGACCCCTTATAGCTCGGGTCAGGGGTTTTAGATCGACTTAAGGTTTTTTTTGTTTGATAGGTATAATCAACGGCTACAACATACTAAATTTTCAGCCCGATGCACAATGGAATTTTTGAGTTATTTAACTTTTAAGATTTAAAAATTTTCTTTTTAAAAAAAGCGCCCCTAGCGGTGGTTTTATGAACTTGCGATGTTAGAAGGGGAAGTGGCATTTCACGAGAGCTTTCCAAAAAGCCTTCACTTTTTAAATTATGACAATTAGAACCGGAGTTATGGCCATTTTAAGAAAATTTTTTTGGACCCTTATAGCTCGGGTCAGGGGGGTCGGGGGACCTTAAGTTTGGTATTGATGGAAAGCTCTAAGGCCCAGCTATAACATACTAAAATTTGAGTCTGCTGAATGCCATAGGGGCGGAGCTATTGAGAAAACAAAAAAAGGGGGGTCTCCAAAATGGCGGAAGGAGGGGTGGGGGGTGGGGGGTCAATGCACCATGTTGCAATTTTCATACGATATTTAACCTTTGCCGAAAACCGCAAGTCGATATCTCTTTTAGTTTAGGAGCTATTAAGCTCCAAAGAGCGGCCGGCCGGCCGGCCGGGAACGTAACTTAGCCACATATATATTCGTGATCAGGAAGTGGCGAAACACATTTTGGCCAAATTTGAGGTCGATCGGACGACATGAAATTTTGTTAGGATTATAGTAGGTGAGATTGTTAAGAATCTCACCTAATAATACCCCTTTATATCAAAATTTCACATTTTAATTGATTTTTGCGGACTCCGATAGAGTCACCGAATCGAATGGAGTCAACAGGCCTGAAAATAATTAGTTGACTCTATCGAGGTCCCACTGTATTCGTAATATACAATAAACATATGCCGAAAATTTCATGAAGCTTGGTCTTTTCCTTCGCTTCCAAAAAGAAAATTCGTGAAAATTTGCTTTCTAATTCAGGCTTCCCCCTTAAGTTAACCTGTAAAAAATGAAGAATCTTAAAAATATTCTGAAACTATTGAGCATCAGGCTATTCCTAATGGGATAGACCATTAATGTTCTTGCATTTCGAAAAGCTTGGATGCTTCGTCACCCTTTTTACTTTCAATTTAAATTAATGTGTACACTGCAATATTCATATCTACTCAAGCACAATCTGTAATAGCCCAAACACAAAATATCTTCTTTGACATATTACTTAATTGAATTAGATGGATGCTTCATAAAACATCCTTAGGTGTGTAGTTAATTGGAGAAGTTACTATCCCCCTGACTTAATGGCGTAACATGGCAAAATTGAGTTTGAGATGCTTCGCAAATTAACGATAACGATGCTGGTGTACATATCAATTATGAATATGACAAACGAAAGAGAAATCCTGGGGAAATGATATACAAGCCCCGAGATGAGGTGTTTCTTACATTTCTCACTTCTCTTTGGATTTTCAAGAGTACTTAAGTCATATTCGTTTGATGAATGTAGAATTGAGATCATCGTGTCAGTTACTAAAGTTTTAGATGCTTTATAGGTACTCACACTTCTCCTGGATTTTCTAATAATAATGTCGCTTTCAGCGAATATCTATTCGCATGCTAACATATGGGTATCATTTACAACACTGTCACTTTTATTCTCTCAAAATTAGCTAATTTTGACAAAGCCCCTCTCCAATTAATGTTCATTTGTAAACACTCTTCAACTCTCATCAAGTGTTTTCATGTAAAATTTCACCACATTTAGCCACTTTTGTGAATTAATTCTGTAGTGAAAGGACTTCATATTACCATGATACATTTTCAGTGTTTTCACGGTAAATTTTCAATGTAAGATAGAGGTGAATATAATCTACCACTGGAAATTATTTAATATAACAAGTAGATAATTTAGCGGTTTTGCTTTATCACACGACACAAAAGCTCTTGGACTAAAACATTTACTTCTATTCTACTCACTCTGTTTCTATATAAATGCATAAAATTCGGGAATGGAGGTAGTTGAGATGGGGTTTGGGGATGTTGCGATTAATTTTGCATAATGTGAGTCTCGTTAAGGGGCCGCCATGGGGGTAATTAGAAAAAAAAACCATTTCTCCACTTGAAGATTTCTCCGTGGATACTAACAAAAGGAAGGTTAGGGCATTTTGTGTGAAAGAAAATAGAGCAACTTCTCTCCGCATGGAGTTAGTCACACAATTTAAATTAATGCTAATTGCATTATTTGCAACAAACAACGATTTCTTTTTATGTACACAAACACCACCCATGTACAGCAGCATAAATGACATTCTCCTCACAGTTCATATTGTTCTATGGGTTCTGTGCCACCTCATGGATTTACCCCCAGATGACCACCCCTACTACCCCTACTACCCATGCTAATCCATATATACCACCCCATATAGCCTGGGTTCAGCATGGAAAAAAGATCCTAACACAAATACCCATGAGCAAGGGAGAATTAAGATTTAAATTGCAGATGATTATCATATTTATTAGGAAAATACAATATGGTATAAATTAAACTAAACGGGAGCATATATTGTAACAATAGTGAAACAAATTAATTTTGCGCTCCTCACGTTCACCTTCCAATCCCCAACCACATCGCTCAATAATTTATTGCAACACTGTTACCGCATGTAGGTAGCAATTTCATGATATTACCTCATTAGGGCAACTCTATGGATGCAAGGAGGCAAAAAATATTCGCTGTTTTTGCCCACAGAAACTCCAACCTCCCCAACCACAAAAATAGCTCAAGAGGAAGTGTGTCGAGCAAAGTCGTCTAAACTTGTATACTAATTTTCCCAAATTCGAATGCCCATCAAATTCCTTTGCATGTAAAATCTGTGAATGGTTTTCTATTTTAGCAGGAGAATTATTGATGTTATAGAATTTATAATAAGGTATTCTGATTTTCATTAGCAACGTAGTCAATTGATTACTAAAGGTTAGCTCTATTAGCTATTCATATAAATGATTCAATAAAATTTTACAATGAGCAACGGTTATTTCTGCTTCTTCTGTAATTATAATTCACAAATTTTAAAGGCAGGGGTGGCATGATAGCTTCTTTTCGATACTATCTACTGTCGATTCGGAAAAATTAAATGATCATGTTAAGAACAATGTTTGTGAAAAACGTACAACCATCTAGAAACGCTTTAGTAGGTTATACGATTTACGAGCATAACGTACGTCTCCAGTAGGAATTCAGAAATCTTTGCAAACAATTTTACGATATAGGGGAAACTGACGCACCACCAAACACGGGGTACCACCAAACACTGCGATTTTTTAATCGAATATTGGATATCAGAGGATAAGACCGATAGGAATTTATAGGCACTATAGAGATGCTTGTATACTGAAGGAATGGTCGAGATAGTCCAAGTAGTTTAGAAATAAAAATTAGTGTTTGGTGGTACCCCGTGTTGGTGGTGCCCCAGTTTCTTTTCTTTCTGTGACACCGAAAAAAAATCATCGATAATTTATGAAATGTTTTCTGGCTGGTGTAAAAAACAAAAATTATAGATAAGCCCAGATAAGCCTATCGTTATCATAATTTTTAACCGCTTATCCCTATTGGGGTCGCGGGCTCATAACATCAAGAGCTCACGCCTGTGGATCCTCCGTTGCTTCAGGAAGATGTTCGGGTTCGGTCACAAAGCGCTCCAAAGCAAGATCCCGAATTTGATTCAGGAACCTTGTCCTAGGTCTGCGCCGAGGTCGAGGTCTCCTCACAATGGCTTGCATAGCTTTTCAGGGGAATCTTTTTTCATCCATGCGTTAAATATGTCCATACCATCGAAGTTGTGATCTCACAACTCTAAGAAGCAACTCCTTGGCTCTTAGCTCCTTACGAACAGCTACGTTCCTCACTCGATCTCGGCTAGTGATTCCTTTAACCGCCCGGAGGTACCTCACCTCGTTAGTTTATACTCGCGATCTTACTTTTCGGTCTTTACCCAAGTCTCATGACCATAAATGAGAATAGGAACGAATACAGCTTTGAAGACCGATAATTTAGGAGAAGAACGATTAAGCTCGGCTTTCCTCACCACGCTTCTACCGAGCTTCCTCATAACTGCAGAAGCTTGGCCGATTCGCGACGAGAGTTCTCATATCACCATCATTTCGGAATAAACCCCGAGATACTTGAACTCCTCCACCTATTTCAATGAATCTCTACTAACATGTAGAGTGTAGAGTGCATTGTGCAGGCTGTCGGGAGATCATCACCATTACCTCCGACTTAACCACGTTCACCTCCATACCTGTTTCCACTCCGTTTCCTGTTACCACTCTTAAATCCCCAATACGAATCGAATTCTGCTCCCTACTACGTTTCATAATCTTGTCCATGAACACCTCTAGCGCAGTCCAAAACCCACCTGAAAACCTTCCGACTAGGATCCATTTATACGAACACAGCTACTACAGTCTCTGTACAAAGACCTAATGGTTCCCACCAATTTCTCATCCAGTCCGTACTCGTGCAGTACATCCCACGGCACTCAATGGGCCGATCATATGCTTCTTCCAAATCTATGAAACACGTATAAAGTGGAATTGCATACTACCAAGCCTCTTCGACAATCATCCTTAGGGTAAAAAGCTGATTCGTGGTGCTTCTACCAGGTCTGAAACCGCATTGTTCGTTATCCAGTCTGGGTTCGACTATGTCGCGGCATCTTCTCTTAAGGACTTTGGCATACACCTTGCCGGGCAAACTCAGAAGGGAAATTCCCCTATAATTGGAGTAATCATTCCTGTTTCTCTTCTTAAATATAGGTAAAATGACCACAACCTGCCAGTCCTTTGGTTGCTCTCCCACTACTACTTTCTTCTCTGCCTTTACTCGTGGCTACGTCACCATAAGTGCCTTTGTTGAGGATTGAGCAATTGGTCAGAAAATTTCCTTCCTTGGATGGAATTGATCTTCCTCCCTCTGAGTCTTTGGACTGTTTGCCAGAAAGTTTTATTTGCCATCCTGTAGTCAAGCTCCAGCTTTTCACTGATTTTTTCCACAACTCTTCCCCAGCGGCATTAACTGCGAGCTTTGCAACCTTTCGCACTTCAACATAACGATCACAAGAATCAGAATCTTAACGTTATATATACAACTTGTAAGCCTTTTTCTTCTCTCGAACGGCTTCTTCCACTTCTGGTGTGCAAGATAAGCTTATGGTATTCAAAATTCCTTAAAAATGATTCCTTAAATACTTGTAGCTTGAAGTACTTGCAATTCAGAATGCGTGCAAGTTTTATTTATTCTAAACCTGAGTTGAATTTTAAAGGTAAAGAATCGCGCCGACCTAATTGTTCATAACGGCTGAAATAAATAAAATTGATTTGATAATCGTTTTTAAATAGATCTAAATAAATAAATAAATGACAAAACAAATAAATAAATATTTAAAGTTGTATACTATTCATTAAATATTCAAAATGTAAGCTAAAATTTACAGTGTTCTGTCCAACTTTACCCTCAAAATCCCTAAAAATTACAAGCTGTCCGAAATAATCAGTATTTAGCCTAACCTAGTGCCAAGTTTTACTTTTTAATACTCGTGAATTAATCTACAGATTTTATATTACTAAAGCCCCACCTTAGATGTGAATAGAAGAAATAATTAAACTTATTTTCTGAGTAATTAATCCATCCGGATAAATTTTTATATACGTTTTTGTCATTAAATTTTACTTATAAAATTCTTATGTAAACAAAGGTTAATGCAATATCGCACAGATTATTCTACTATTGCTAAATTTATAGTTAACGTACTAAGAACCGAGATGAAAACTACATAAAAAGTACCAAGACCAAGTGTTATAGGTCATCACATAAATTCAGATGAATTTTTTGAAAATTGTAGAGTTAAAAACGACAACATCCAGTGAGAATAAATGTCTTAGCCAAAACGACTAATATTATGTGCTTGGGGTTCTTTTCTGCCTTTTTGATGTTGTACAGACAAGCATAAAAATGTTATTAAAATGAAGTAGCTCAAATAAAAATAGTAAAAGTGGTACACAGTCTGTACTTCTTGTCCAACATCAGAATCATCTCAGTGAGAGAAAAGTATCCGTCTCGCTGTGAATTTATAAAGTGCTCTAACACACTTTTTTTTTTCTTTTTTTTCTGGGGGAAAAGGGATGGCTTGGAGTGGTATAGGGTAAGGAAAGTGTAGTAAATTTTCCCTTAGTCTGATACCTTTTGAGAGTTGTGTGTGGAATAATTATCTTTTGGAGTAGTCTCTTTCCATTGTGAAATTATTACATCAACTCAAAAGTGGCAGGGAGACAATGGTAAAAGTTATCTCTTGTTGGGCTAAATGGGAAGGATGAATGAATTTGACGGGGGTCTCTTCGCTCCCTATTGTCTACCTCAAGCCCCTGGGGGGGTGAGGAGTGTTCTGGATGGAAAAGAAAGAGAACACTTCCAGAAAGCATCAAATGTATTTTGAAAATTCAAGCATGGAAAAAGCATCCTGCAAGTTTCATTCTTTACCTCATTTCATTCTCTTGCTTATTCCCTTATCTTTACGCCAATAGTCCAAAGTGTATTCGACAGCTATAGGGCTTGGTTTAGAACAGGAGAAATTCCACTTTTCCTTAATGTTGATGCTCGCCGCGAAATGAAGCTGTTTTTAATCTAAGATTTGCATCTTTTCTGTTACATACCTTCCACAACATGGGTATCCTGGACGAGGATGCCGTCTCAATAGGGAATGGTTGGAGATGATTGTGAGACGCTCACGTTAGGTGGGTTTATATTCTCTCTTGTGGCATCGTTCGAAGCGACACAATATCCTCCCTATAGCGTTCTACCACACCCAAAGTGGGCAATTGTTCACGTGCTGGAGGCAAAATCAACCACCCTTAAGGTAGAGTCATACCATACTTAGTCATTGCGGTTTCTCTCCATTTACGACGCGTCGCGATAATGATGAAAGTGTTGTTATTGTTGCTGTTGTACTCCATACCCTCTTACCTTACTTAAGCGAGAAAATGCCTTTTAGCTGGTATACAGAGAATTAAGTATATTCCCTCGTCACTGTCGCTTTAAGGAACGAATTGTTCTCGCCAAAAGAAAATTTAAATGCAAGGTGTCCGCCGTGAGATAAGGCAATCTGTGTCGTCTCATCCATTGGGGCTGCCTTCTTCGTCGGTTTTTCCATCTTTGGGGTTGATGTGAGACGGCTGGAAGAAAATTCTTTTAATGAATTGTTTGTTTTATATTAAATACCCTAAGACGATGGGTCCTAAGTGCAAACCTTCATTTTCTCACACCCATCACCAAGGTTTGGGCATCATCACAGAAAATTTTCACAATGCTCGCCATATTACCATAAAAGATGTCGAGAAAGTTTCTTAAGAGAAAAGTTCATACTTGGACATTACACTTCAAGAAATCCATAGCACGTCTCACAAAATCGATAAAAGTATTGAAGTTTCTCAAGTAGAAATTTTCATGGAGAGATATCTTTAATGATATTTTGGAGCAGAACATTTTCAAATGTCCTGTGACCCATCGAAAAGATTCAGCTGTAAAAACTAGTACAATTGCTGCACTGAGAAATTTCAAATTTTTCATGTTTTTTCAAAAAAGTTTTTTTAATCAATGAAATATTTAAAAAATAAATTTTTAAAATATAATTTTTTCAACTTTATAATTTGAAAACTGTCAAGGATGGCATTTTGTCCATATTCTGTATTACCATAATTTCTTTCCTTAATAACGATTTATGACGTTCAATGTTAAAACAAGGCTCTTGAAACCCTCTTTCCTGAAGCAATTAAGAAAATTTTAGGTTAATTTACAATGAGAAAATCTGAGACTCCTTAATAAGTTCAAACCAATTCTAATTGGTTACTATTCGATAAATATTGCATTAACTACTATTTTTTTTTTTTTGGAAAATATTGAGGTGATCTATGAATTGTATGAATCAATTTAAAGTTAATAACATTGTTGTAGGTAAAACTTAAGGCATGCAATAGCAGAAAAACAAAAATAAGATGAAAGAAAAATTATGAATTTTTAAAGGGTTACGTGGGTCAAAATAGACAAAAAAATAGTATATTTTTCTAATTCCTTTTTAAGAACAATAAAAAATTTATTTAATTCAAGTTCTTAGATGTTTAATTAGTTAGTAAAAAACATTTAAAGTATATTTTCTGAAATTTTCATTTTAAAATTTTGAAAATTCAACGTCTGGTATTTAATTTTAGAAGACTTTTTCGAGAAAACATACTTTTCGCTGAACACGATTTCTCGGAATCGGTTCAGATAAAAACCAAAAACCAAATATTCGTTTTAGCTAATAAGTTGAACTAGTCCTGGAACGACGGATTAAAAAAAAAACAGAAATTTCAATTTTTGAGAGAATTTTTTACAAGAACTACCTTTTTTGACGAATTTTAGACCACGTTTAATCTTGTAGAATAAATTGTTGTTAAGTACACATCGACTTGTCAGAATATAAGTCGAATAAGCCGATTTTTCGCAAAATTCCTTTTTTTCGCTTTTCGGGTACTCTTGAACATCTTCTACCTTCCCTGTCAATATTTATACCGAAAAGTTAATTATTCCCAAAGTTATAGGGGTTTAAAATCTCAAAAATCCTGAGTTGTCGACGTAAAACCCTTCATACAAGGACAAATTTAACTCTTTAGCATACAGAAAATGTTCGGTTTTGGATTTTAGACAAACCTATTCCACAATATCTTGTCTATTGAAATGTTATATATTTTCTTTTTGTTAAAAAAAATCCGAAAATCTGGCTGAAATTTTGAAATTCTTAAATAAGAATTTTAGAAAATACAGGATAGCTGAAAAAATGTATCGTAGTAAAACACTGCATTATCCACATTTGTTTAACTTTTTAAAATAAAGACAAAATGGTAGCAAATACATGTAAATTTTAGAATTTTAAGTCTTGCCAGATTTCTAAATTTTTAGACCTATCCTTGACCAACAAAATGTCTCGTTTGGAGAAGTAAAGCGGTTTTGCATCCAGGATCCGTTGAGGTCATTGTGTTCCAAATTGAGAAGCTAAACGTTGGTTTTTTGGTGCCAAGTTTTATTCGAACCTCCAAAATCGTTTACCGAAATTTTTGTATGTCTACGGCTTTAGGGGTCCTTCTGAGATAATTTTCAAATACACATTGGCATTCATATTGACGCTGCGGTATAAAAATCCCAGTGGTAATCGATTATTTGCAATCACGGAAGTCCAGGCCTTCAAATACGGTTTGACTTCCGGTAGCCATTCGAATATCTGAATAATCGTAAGATTTTCCCATCAGGTCGATACAACAATTTTCTTTCCTAATCAATTGGTCAGTTGGAAATTTTTTTCATAAAAAAAGATGATATTCTGCAACTGACTTTAAACGTGCAAGTCAAGTTACTTTTCGCTCTATCGAGTATAACTTATTTTTGAGAACTGATAAAATATTTTCGTTTTTGGGATTTTTCATATGGAGGTCCTTTTAAAATTTTTGTTTAAGGATTGTTTGCGGTATATGTCTCACGCACCATTTGTTATCAGATTTGACGCAAATTTTGTTCAATTTGATTCTCTACCTTAAGGACGGTGACTAGCTATGAAACAATTTTTTTTAGAGCTCCATTAAAGTATTTTAAAATGCTAGAAGTATCCTTGTACCAAGATATATGTATTGAAAAATGAAAAGTTTAATTACATTCAAGTTTTGAAGAGGCTTAAGGGCCTCGACAGACCTGAGGATTAGCCGAGAGACGGCTTAGCGTAATTATATTCGAAATAATGATTAAACCACATTTCCATAATTTTCTACTAAGTCGTCTCTCGGCTTAAGTCGTAAGTGTGTCTAGGGCACAACAATAGCTCCTTCCGACATTTCAGTAAAATATAGCGTCATCAAATTGCCACGTTTGAGTTCCATTACAGATTTAAGAAGTTTAACAAAATATTTTCGGAAATTCTTTCATGAGCTTTTAACCAATATAATGAGCTATAATTATGCAAAATATGAATTCGCTGTCACAAGTGGTTTGGAAGTTATGAACTAAGATTCTTGTTGCAGTTTTTTCAGCCACCCTGTAGGTGTTGAAATAACAATGATTTTTAAAAAGGTTTTCGTATATTTTACACGATATGACCTAAATTCACAATCTTGTAAAATTTTCTCTCTTAGAATAAAGTGGTATTAGGGCTGTACTAACATCCGGGATCCGAAATAATTTGTTTCCTGGCTATTTTGCAAAAGATTTTAAGGGTATGGGTTAAGCTGAATGGGAGCATTGGAAGTTGTCTAATTAATTTGTTTAATACATCAAGCATCCAAAGGCAGCAAAGATCGGCAAGTGAAAAGGGTATAATAGGACCCACCCTTGCTAATCTCTAATAATTCAAACATGGAGGTGATTTGTAGTAAAACTCAATCAGATTTCTGCCAAATTCAACATAAATTGGCCTTATTATAGGGGAAGTGAAGGGCAGAAATCACTGTCATTAAATCTAATAGCTCTCATTTATTTGACTTCAACTGGCATGAAGGTAATAATGTCCAGTGATTATAATCGGACTAACGAATCAACTGAATTTAACAGAGAATGTTGAACGATTTTCATTGGCAATATATTGAGCTGCCGCGTTGCCTTAAGCTGCTGCAACTCTCGTCCTCTTTTGTGCAAATTCAATCCCTGCTCAATGGAATTTTGTGTGCTG
Source organism: Phlebotomus papatasi (assembly GCF_024763615.1). Taxonomy (NCBI): domain Eukaryota; kingdom Metazoa; phylum Arthropoda; class Insecta; order Diptera; family Psychodidae; genus Phlebotomus; species Phlebotomus papatasi. The sequence goes on from NC_077224.1 coordinate 47,862,356, forward strand.
GAGAAAATCTTTCCCCTGAGAATTTATGACATAAGAAGACCAATAGATTGTCTGCGTGGAAAATCTTTCGCCTTGAGGCAATTTAGTGCTCTGGTGGATCCTTCTGGATGTATCCTCCCCCAAAGGCCATCCTTTCCATCCCATACCCGCCTTCATCCCTAACTTATTCACCCATTATATCGTTTATATCTATAGAGGAAATGATAACAATTTCTTTTCTGTGCCCTGAGAAAAATCCCTCTACCCACCGGTATTTCCCAGCGAGAAATGCCTCAATTCAATATTATATAGATTTTTTTTTCCTGATTTGTTTTTGAGTGCTGAAAGACAAGAAAGTTGAGGGATTTTCTACACAAGAATATCGAACAGAAATATTTTTACTAGTAGCTGTTTCACATGGAATTGAGGATTCCGTTTTTCTTATACTTTTTTGTTGTTGTTGTATATTCCCTTGAAAACATCTATCCACAGTTGGTAACCACTGACAAGCTCAATTCAATCCTATTTTCGTGAGGGATCTTCCCAGTCTAACTTTTTCGCGTGAAAAAGATTACCGTACAGAGGGGGATAGGGAGTATTTTGTAGACAAAAAAAAAAACGGCTCGTTTGAAGTTTTTTAAAAGCTCCAGAGAGAGGAACACAATATGATGAAGACCACATAGACTTAATACAAGGGATTTATCTGGAGGGATAAATAGACGATTTATGCGGCACATTTCATATAGAGCATGTATCACAAAGAGCGCGTATGTTTCTAGTCCTTTGTCACATTACCCGGAGTTTTATGAAGATGAATGTGAATGTGAGGGGTGGCTTATGTGGTTGGGATTGGATGGTGGATGCACAAGAACCAAGTCGGAGACAAACCAACAGTCACGCTGATGATGATATTATGGTACATTCCTCGGCGAACGACCAAAGAATACTGTATATGGGATGCTTTAGAAGTCACAGTGACGATGGTTCATGGCAATCAACACTGCGAGACGCAAAATAAAAGAACTATTTCCATTATTTCTTTATCCCAGACTTTATTTCAAACAGGTGTTGCATTAATTAGTTGCACGTACATATGTGTCTCTTTCAGGAGCTAGTTATGTGCTATAATCCTCTCGGTTTGATAACCTCCCGTATATTGCTTTAGGTAGAAATATTCAAATGAACAGCCGAAAAGGTTGATTTTTGCATAATTCAGGTAAAATTAACCAAATACGGAGAGATAGTGCTGAGTACAGATTGAAAATATTTTCATTTAACCTTTCTGAAAACATGAACTCTAATATGTATTTGAAGTTAAATGCGGTTTTATCAAAAGAATGCTAAGATATTCGTGACTTACCCTGAAATCACCACTCCATGGTAAGGCTTATTTTTACAATAAGATACCCAGGGGCCTCTCGACATTTCATTTTCCCATATGTTTTTGCATAGAGGCACTGAAGAATATTGGCAAGTTTTTTCCTAAAGAGAATTGACTTATCAGTCTGATATATTTCTAAATTGTGCATTAAAAGCTATCTAAAAATACATATTTCATAATGTTCGCCGATATAACACAAGAACTACGAGCAAATTTGTTTAAGTCGCGGTGCAATAGGTGCAAAATTTTTACAAGGAAAAGTGAAAAATATCTTCACTTTTTATTAGGCTTGATGGACCCCTGAAGATACCTTTAAATTTTATACTAAAAACTTAGTTTCAATCTTTAAGCTTTTTTTATTTCAAAATTAAGAGAATGACTATTATTATTGAAGCGTAGAATTTTTAAGCCGTTAAACTGCAATACGTTTTACATCAACTAAGATGAAATCCAAGATCGTAAAGCTTTTTCTTTGAATTCGTTTGTATATTATTGCAGGCGTACTGTACGCAGGACTTTGACACAGAAGGATACAGAAAAAGTTTATTATTGTGAACTTTCAAAATTGATGTATAAATATATATATTGCTCCCCGGAAACTACAAGGGTTCAACTGAGTTTCAGCCATTTTTCAGGAGGCAGTATGAAAGATTCAACTTTGTGTAAATAATTAACTTAATTCAGTTACTGAACAAAAACAGTTTATTTCTATTCTATTTGTGGGAGCATAATATAAACATAGAAACGTACATATTCCTACCATTTAAAATATGTTTTTTATGAGTTAGCTTATTGTCATTCTTATGCCCAGGGCACATTAATTTTTGTTTGCAAACATGTTTTTAAAATGCATATAAGAGTGAGCGAGATGGCTAGATTGAGATCTCACTTATGCCCAAAGCACAATAACTTTTGTTTTGTAAAGATGTTTTCGAAACTTTCTATGAAAATGAGCAAGATGACTAGATCTAGATTTCACTCACTCTCATTGAAACGTCAAAAACATGTTTACAAAACAAAAGGTATTGTGCGTTGGGCATAAATGATGCGCAAATTTTCCTGAAATTATAATGACAAGGGATCAACTTGCATGAGTTAGTCCCTTGCTTCAAAAAAAATTTGAACGATAAATCGATTTTGTACCCCTTACTTCAAGCAAAATTGCGCAAGTATTCAAAAAGAGTAAAATAAAAAAATTCTAATATGGAAATTTAATGACTTATATCATCTGAAAATATATTACATTCTCTTTCTAAAATGTCAACGTTGTAAAAAGGTTAGTTGGCCCCTTCTAATTTTCAAGGAGCGATATAGACTTCTCGTAAATCGTTATTTCTTACCGCTTGGATATCTAGAATTGGGAATCGATTTAAATACATGACAAAAGCCAAAAAAATAAACATATCTACTTCTCATTGATTTGGAATAATCACTGAGAAAAAAAAGAGGGTGCGATTAACTTTTTTTCCTCATAACTTTAACACTTTTTAGGTGTAAAAATATATCAACATTTTTAATGTTAATTTTACACCTTTCTAAGGGTAAAATTAACATGAAAAAGGGTAACTTTAACCCCCAATACACCTAAAAAGGGTAATATTTGCACTTATTTCGGATCAATACTGCAGGGTAAAATTAATATTTCCGGAATGTTATTTTAACTTTTTCGGATTTCTCTCAGTGATACAATGCAATCCTTACTAACTACTGTGGGAAAAAATTGTTAATTTAACAACAAAAGTTTGTTAAAAGAAGATTTTTCCAAATATTTTTTTTTCAGAAGCAATATCCTTTTGCCAAATTTTAGCAAGATTCAGTTGGTTGCAAAACAAATTTAAATTTTAACAAGAAAATATAATTTTGTACATTTGTTTAATAACTTGAATGATTTTTTTTATTACCGTGAAAGAAAATGTCAAAGAAATCGGAGGCAGCCAAAATCCCGAAAGCCTCAAAATCCCGAACGACAAAATCCCGAAAAGACTAAAATCCCAAAAGCCAAAATCCCGAATGTTCAAAATTCTGAAAGGGATGAAATTATATGGAGAATAATGCGTAGAATAATTTCCCAAGACACAGATAATTTCCCTTTGCCTCCCGCAAGAGCGGGTGCAATCGTGGTAGTAGCTATGACTCAAGAATTCGAGATTTTGGCTCTCAGGATTTTATCCTATTCGGGATTTTGGCGTTCGAGATTTTGGCTTTTCGGATTTTCATCGGGACCCGATTATGAACTGCTAAAATTGACCGAAACTATCAATGGGAATTGTTACCAACACCTTTTAATTGATTTGGATCATTCATTGTTTGAACAACGGCCAAAATAGGTCAAACAATACGGCAAAGTGATATTGTAATACGACTACGTTCTGTAGCATTGCACTTATATGGTTTAGGTCAACATGAAAATGTTTAATTGGATTCTGCTACTGCCCCTACTGTATTCTCAAAACTTGGCTTTTTTCCGATAGTCACTTGTTCCGGTTAATTGCACATGGCTTAGCTAAGCAGCACTTTCACAATTTCAAAGAAGTGGAAAATTTCGGAAAATTTCTCATGAAAAAAAGAACAAACAATCGTACTTCGGGAAGGCTTATTTTCCAATCGATTTGTCAAGTTTGAATTTTTTTATAGTATTGAAATTTCCAAGCTAATATCGGTCCTAATCGGGTATGAATCGGAAAAATAAAAATACCCAAAATTGATAAATTTATTGAAATAGGGCTAGGGGGAATGTGGGGCACTTTTGAAAGTGGGTCACCTTTGAAATAAAGATTTTTATCCTGTTTAAGTGGATCTAAGCCATTTCATAATGTAATTTAGCTTCTCAATATGTTTGTGCAGCTAAATTATATCACGATAAGGCTCAATTTTATTTAAAAATAGATGAAAAATCCCAATTTAAAAGGAGCCCCACTTTCAAAGGTGTCCCATCTCCCCCTAAACTGTGCAAGATATCGACTTCCGATTTTTGGTGATAACTATCTCAATGTGTTTCTACCTTTTTTCTCCCATCATATCCATGTCATCTTTTTTGAAAGATATTTCCATATGATTTAACATATCAAACGCTTTTTTTTAATTCCAAAATATGTCTAAAAACTGGTGTGATAATTAAAAATTTTGGCTAATATGGTAACGTGTGGTATTTCGTGACACTTTTTAGCACTTACAAGTTTCAGACAGCTTAACGACTTCTCAAATAATTTTTCTTCCTTATGCTATCCAGAATAAGATTCTTATCAAAAAATGTTGAAAAATGCATCATTTTTATACAAAATAGCAATAAATAAAATATTATTTATTAAGTAAATAAATGAAATTTAATAAAAACTAAGTAATATCAAATTAGGGGAGAGTGGAGCAGTTGTACGAAGGCTTCGTTTTAATTTTTACATTCTTTTCGAAAAAATACTTTCTATTACTAATGAGACACCCAAGCTCCATGTTCACAAAAATATTAATTTCGTAAAGCTTCTCAAGTGAGTTCTAGAATTAGGGTAACGTGTTGTATTTCGGGACACTTTTTAGCACTTTCAAGTTTCAGAAAGCTTAACGACTTCTCAAATAATTTTTTTCTTTGTTGATACAAATATTTATGTTCCTTATGCTATCCAGAAAAAGATTCTTATCGTAAAATGTTGAAAAATGCATCATTTTTTATACAAAATAGCAAAAAATGTAAAGAAGTAAGAGTGGCATATTTCGGGACAGACAAAAGTCGCTATTATGCAAATAAATTTCACCGAGCATGATTACTTACCTTTAAGTAGAAGTTCTAAACTTCACTCTTTCATAAAAATTTTGTAAAATTTCACTTTTGAAGTGACTTAAATTGATAAAAACTAAGCACTGTGTTGATATTTGCTAAATTGACCACATTGAAGGTTTTGAAAATCGTGAAATGTGACACTAAAAATTCATGCGTATTTCACACTTTAAATCAAATAAAATTTCAGAAGTTTTATGTTTATCTGATACGTAAAGAGCTTAGTATTTCATATAAAACTTAAAAATAATTAGAAAACAAATATTTATCAATACTTGTTGTATAAATCTTACAATTGCTATCAGTGTATCATATGGGTACAGAAAAAGGGAGATTATGGCTGAAGGTAGCATTCTCTGGTCCAAATAGGATGACATCAAATGAATTGGCGAGGGATTGGATGGCTGTGGCAACTGACAGAGATGACAGTGACGATTGTAGTCTGGGAATTTTCATTTTTAGCCTCCCACACTCTACACCTTTTTTTTCACCATCAGAAGAACACTCTATTATTGTGCTCAGGGTGTATATTCTTTATATTCTGGGAAGCGATACGAAATGTTTTTCACGGGGGAATCCAGCCAGACGCAGTGACAAAAAAAAATTGCGAAGATGGAGAATATTTGTGATGATGGAATGAAAAGAATTTTCCCTTTTTTTTCTCATATTTTCGCATTTTCATAAATTTCCACTGCCAAATAGCTAGTATACAAAAGAGAGGGTAGAGAAGAGGGTCTTTCATCAGGAACAAACTCTCTCTCCGTTCCTGAAAATTCCATATGTATCTGCGTGCGTTCTGGAATGAAGTCAAAAGGGTGGAAAGGAGTTGTCTCTCAACTGATGATGATGGCAAATGAGAAAATTGAGAACTTTCTGGAGTTTATGGTAATCAGTTGAAATTTGTACAAGTTGAAGCAATATATACCAAGTTGTGCCATCTCATATACATATTTCACTTCATGAGCTCACCACATCCTCCAGGACACCGCGAAAATTCTCCAAAGATAATTTATTATTGAAAAGTTAAGTAACTGTGAGATGTGTGAGGGGGTGTTGTGTTTTAAAGAGAAAATACAACAGGAGGAAATTATCAACAATTTAGTGCACACAACATTAAACTTTGCCTCATACTGTGCTTCTGGATTATTCCTGCAGGTTATATATTAATTAATCCGTACGGGAATTCCACCCACAACGAATGACGTGAAGAAAAACAATGTTTCAGAGGGTATGGGTGGGGGAGGAAAAATTCACTGGGACAAGGACCAAAAGAATTCGTAGGGCTAAAGATGAAAATAAAAAGCTCAACATGGAATAATCCTCCGTGGATGGGAGGAATAAAAGAATATTTTTTATTGCTTCTCTTGCACGGCAGATTTTTCTTCCCAGAGTGCCATCAGCATGGAAATGTGGTGAAGAAAGAGGGAGGAATTATGACCAAGTACATAATCCACTGGTACAGTGAATTCCACATAAATTTATTACAATTTAAATTCACTAGAGAGCAACATACATTGCTTTGGGAATGTGCCGGAGGAATTCTTCTGGTCCACTGTTCACCGTCCTCCCCCAAGAGGGTGGGTTCACACAGAGACTTTCCCATACACCATGAACACCTCATTCATTCCTTCAGGTACCATCGTGATGGGGGGTTTGCACCATTTTCTTGTTAAATAATCTCACAAGTCTCACAAGCATTTATTGTTATTGCTCTATCCCGACTGAATGCAGTGACAAATGTTAAGCAATGTAATTGATGGTAGCTTGGCTTATTTGACTTCGAAGTGTTTTTTTTTTCTGCAATATTTTAAATATTACCACAATTTTCGTAAAGGTACCCAATATTACCCTCTTTTTTTCAACACCGAAATGAAGAAATACTAATAAAGTTACCGCTTTGCTTCATTATTAATTTACTAAAGTAAATAGTAAAAGTTGGAAGAAATGGCACAGTTTATCCTTTATAAAGTTCTGAAACTTTTAACACTTTTTTAGAGATTAACTTTTCGATGAAGACACATGTTTAGCAATACAAATCTTAAAGATAAGAATCATGCTCTAGTTTGAGCTTCAAATTGTGAGATTCAACCAACCGATGGTGGTAGCCTAACAAGGATTCGCTTCTTAAGGGTTAGTTTGTACTCCTCCCAGCTGAAGAACAACTGATCGTCTGCAAGAGCGTTATGCCAAAGAAAAGTATAAGTGTTCCATGCCCATAGCCTTATGCACATCGGAAGGCAAGCTAACTATATGACGATGAAGATGCACACCCTTCATTTTCCACCAGAGGGCTAACTCTAGGGACAAGGTACATTGTGTACCCAATGAGTCTTTAAGGATTTAGAATAACGGCAGGGACTTTAGCCGCGGAAATGATTCGTCTTACACGATTATGTTCTTTTTCAATGGGTCATTTTTATATTAATCTCGCTACTTACTTACTTACTTAACAGCCGTTACTTCCCCTTACCGGGAGTCGGTCCTCCTACTTCGAAGGCACCAAGTGGCACGCTCCTGCGTCACAGTAGTCTTAAGACCACTCCGCCTCATGTAATCACGAATTGTGGATTTCTTTGTAGTCGGAGTCAGAGCAGTTCCTGGCCCTCTTTTTGGCTCTTCCATGTTAATGGTCCGACGGATCATGTAATGGTCGTCACGACGCATGATGTAGCCGTACCACTTCAAGCGATCTTCTCTTGCTTTCTCCGCAATGTGCTGAACTCCGAGACTGTCTCTGATGGCATCATTCTTGACTCTGTCTTTGAGAGTGCAAGGAGGTTGTCGTGAACCTTTTAGGATCCGGGATTTTTTTTGAGTCTTTTGAGCGATTTTTGAATCCCTTTATCACACAGAACTCCAATAGCTGACCTAGGTGAACGTCAGAATCCACAGTCACATTTGTGGCTATTTGTGACCCCAAAAACTTAAATTGGGTGACCAACGCGAGGTCATCGTTTCCAAGTTGTATAGATTGGCAAGATCCATACGCCTGGTGTTTTTGGCATCCGAGTGGAAATAATTAAACGGTTGGGTGAGGGTGAAAAGAACTGAATAGGTTTATTAAGGCTATCGTTTATATACATTTGAGATCCTTTCCAGAGGACCGCTACTTCGTAATCCTAATGGACTTTGGTATTTTATTGTGGGTCCTCTCCAATGGGTGATACATTGGACCGGCTCTGATCTTTGGCTCATACATTTCAGTGATTCGCAAATGGGATCACCATATACTCGGTTTTAGTCCTGCTGATCTGGAAACCATTACTTTGCAAAGCGTCCCCCCAACGCTTAAGTTTTAGCTCCAAAGTGTTCCTGTCCTCCGCCACCAATACAACGTCATCAGCAAACAACAGACACCATAGTGCAGGCTCATGTATGTGGGAAGTTACTACTTACTTAAGTAGCCACTTATGTCTCTTTAAGAGAGAAAGCCTCCTACACAACACTTCGCTATTCTACACGATCCAAAACCAGCATCCGCTACCGTCGCAGCACCTCCAGTGTTTTGAGGACATCGTCCACTATGTTTTTTTCATCTCGTCCGGGGACGCCCCTTCTCCTCGGCCCCTCCAGATTTCGCTCATACAGTTTCTTGGGCATTCTTCCGCCGTTTTCACTCTGGAGTAGGTTGGTAACCAACGCTAAGGCGGCGGTGGCCGCAGCAAAATATTTGCAATGTAATGAATGATGCGAAATCTCCAAAAACATTGATGACAATAAATCTATCTATCTATCTATCTCTCCTGTGGTATTCGGCAAATGTAACCGAGCCAGCTCAATCTTCTCGCCCGAATAGAGGCCACAATGTTGACCTCTCCATAAAGCTTCTCCAGTTCGTAGTTCATCCTTGTTCGGAATTTCCCTGTAGTTTGCTCATGGAAATGTCCGAAGATTCGTCGTAGAACCCATTTCTCAAAGATCAGCATCTTTCTCTCCTCTGTGCGGGTCAACGGTACTGTTTCCACCCCATACGTTATGACTGGCTTCGGTATGGGTCTGTGTAAATTGATCTTTGTTGACCGCGTGACATTCCTTGATCGAAATATCGACGAAAGTACAAAGTAATTTCAACTACTTTAACCTTTATTCGGGCTTCATTACTCGTCGTCAGTACCGATCCGAGGTATTTGAAGTCATTAACAACCTGAAAATTGCACTCGTACAAAGTGACATTCTGATGGGATCTGGATGCTGTGTCGCCAGTGACGATGTACTTCGTTTTACTTTCGTTAACCTTAACCGCGAGCGTGAAGCGAGCGACCCATGATATTGATGTCGTCCGCATAGGCTAACATCTGCAAAAAATTATAATAAATGCATGACCTCTCATTATACCCGGATTTCCTCACCGGATACTCCAGGGCGAAATTGAAGAGGGTCAGAGAAAGAGCATCCCCTTACCTTAAGCCAGAATCCACTCTGAAGCAGGTGGGAAGTTAAGTTATATTAACTGAGCTACAATCGATTAAATCGATTAAAAGGTTCACTTTCAATATTTTTTTTTCAAATTTGTCTACAGAATCGATAATGTTAGAGGGTGGCATGCAGTGTTCTATTATCGTTCCGGTCAACTTCATTTGGTAAACCTCTTTCCATTCGCTACTGGTCTTCGGGAACCGGCTGTCGAATTCAAGTCCCCGTTTGAAGCTATTATAAATCTATTCACGTCCCCCATTATATATAACATTATGAGTATTAAAGCAGTGAGGCTTTCGGATAAAATCCTTTAGACATTTCCATAAGAAAGTAACCTTGAAACATTTGGGAAAATTTTTAATGTCAAAGGTTAAACAGGTTCTAATGAGCGTATTTTTTAACTGTTTGGTACAAGCTTGGATTTATTGGAAATATCTGGGAAATTCTGATAATTTAAAAATGGTTTTCATTGATTCTAAATCAGTTGTGTAACACAATGATTATTAAAAAGGACGTAGTGAAAAAAAATTTCCATGTGAACGAAGTCTCTTTTCATGTTAGTTGGACCTCTACAGAACTTAACTCTTTCGCGTCTTTAGGGTAATGTCATGACTCGGGGAAAATAGTTTTTTTTGGGTATTTACATTAATTGAAATCTATCTGTTCGTGCACGACATCATAATAGAAGGATGTAAGATTCTTGGCTCATTTTCTCAAGACTCCAGTTAGATTTCAATTAATGTAAATAGCCAAAAAGAAACTTTTTTCCCCGGGTCATATATGACCCTAAAGACGCGAAAGAGTTAAAAGAACTTTAGGGAAACTACTTTAGGGGCATAACATGTATCTAAGTCACGATTTCTAGCATTTCGCAAAGCCGAAATGCTTTACCATAATTTTTTATGGGATTTAGACGTTTGTGAGCATAATAAGTATGACTTTTCAGTGAAAGATGGTTTCAAATTATGAAGGTTTTCGTGGTTAAACGCACCTTTACCTCTTTGTACCCAATTCTCTTGTCTATTTTCAACCGCTCCGTTTATTTTTTCCTTTTTTTCCCAAGTTCTCCATGGTCCTGGGAGAAAAAAAAAGTGCTAAAGGGGGCAAAGAAGATGAGAAGAGCTGAGGAGAGAAAAAAATAAAAGCATATTTTCTGCATGAATTATTTGCACTGAATTATTCATGAATGCGTAAAATGGGTGAAAAGGGTGTGAGATGAAAAAAAATGAGATGGTCTCAATAAAGGTATATTTCCAAGTGCAAAAGATAATTTTTCACTGGGGTTGTGGGAAAAATTATCTACCGCGGCATAAAAACTGATTTGGCATTCACAACACAGGAAAATATGATTCAATTCATTATGGAAAATAAACTGATTGTACATGCTAAAAATTAAGGAACTTTCTAGGCCTCTTTCGCCCACATTTTTTCTGGGCTTATTTTGTGCCAGCGGAGCTTGATTATCAATTGAAGAGTTTGCAATTTTTCATGGGCTTTTTCTCTTCCCAAAAAAGTTTCAGGAGCTTTTACATTATTGTCATTAATAATGCGGAGAAACATGAACACTCAAAGTATCTCAAAAAAGAAATTATTGGCGGTGTTCTTTTTCGTGGAAGAATAAATCGTGTGTTGTACACTTGAACGTTTATGGAAAATTTGTCGTATAATATTTCTTTTCTTTTTTTGGGAAATTTTATTTTCCATTTATTTCACCGACATACAGTGAGTGTCAATAGTTTGTTGCCTAATGGATGTTTGAGAAATCAAGTGAAAAAAATGATAGAAAAAAATACTTTTCCAAATTTTTCTTTTTGCAGATGAGTTCCTTGTAATCCGTAGATATTATTTATAGTTTTCAAAAAAAATAATTAATTTTATTTCATATCAAAAATAATTGTTTTCCAAAAGTTGGTCATTTTTGAAAAATCAAAAGTTTGTTGCCTCATTAAAAAAACTAATTCAAAATGGTGAAAACGTGCAACCAACTTTATGTAAACCGGTTACATTTTGAGCTTATGTCATTTGATAGGCAAGTGGTGGATTTGTACATTTTTAAGGCTGTCAATGTTAAATATATAGGTGTAAGAGTGATGATAAATAACAAGAAATAATCAGTTTTTTGATAATTCATAATTTAGGTTATAATGGCAAATTACAAAAAGTTGAAAGGTGGGATATTGTCCAGAGATACTGCTGGAAGGAATCGGCGTCGCTTAATTGCCAAATTTTATGGAAATTCATGAATAGTTATACATAAAATGGTCAAATATTATAGTTATGAGGCACGAGTACATCTGAAAAACGCTACTGGTAGACCCAGGGTTTCGACTCAGAAAGTCGATAACCGCATTCTAGGTATCTCTGATAGTAAGCCCATGATGTTTGCTTCAAAAATTCAGAGTCGGCTGGTTACAGAAGGCATACAGGCTTCAAAACCAACCGCAATTTAATGAAAGTGGTAAGAATAATTACTTGGTTTGCAGGTTTCCATTGGTAAACAAAACTAATCTGGTTAAAAGGTTGTAAATTCACTTGGAGCATGCTAAAAACGTAAAAATACAACCTCTTACGCAGTTTGGTTTTGCTTACCAATGGAATCTTGCGAGCCAAGCACCTATTCTTATATTTTCTTTCATTTTGAGTTTGCTTTTCGAAGCATTTGAAGCCTGTATGCCTTCTGTAACCAGCCGACTCTGAATTTTTGAAGCAAACATCATGGGGTTACTATCAGAGATACCTAGAATGCGGTTATCGACTCTCTGAGTCGAAACCCTGGGTCTACCAGTAGCGTTTTTCAGATGTACTCGTGCCTCATAACTATAATATTTGACCATTTTATGTATAACTTTTCATGAATTTCCATAAAATTTGGCAATTAAGCGACGCCGATTCCTTCCAGCAGTATCTCTGGACAATATCCCACCTTTCAACTTTTTGTAATTTGCCATTATAACCTAAATTATGAATTATCAAAAAACTGATTATTTCTTGTTATTTATCATCACTCTTACACCTATATATTTAACATTGACAGCCTTAAAAATGTACAAATCCACCACTTGCCTATCAAATGACATAAGCTCAAAATGTAACCGGTTTACATAAAGTTGGTTGCACGTTTTCACCATTTTGAATTAGTTTTTTTAATGAGGCAACAAACTTTTGATTTTTCAAAAATGACTAACTTTTGGAAAACAATTATTTTTGATATGAAATAAAATTAATTATTTTTTTTGAAAATTATAAATAATATCTACGGATTACAAGGAACTCATCTGCAAAAAGAAAAATTTGGAAAAGTATTTTTTTCTATCATTTTTTTCACTTGATTTCTCAAACATCCATTAGGCAACAAACTATTGACACTCACTGTATATTTTGTAACATCAGAAGTTGTTCCCTCAAAATATACTTCAAAACATTTTCTTCGGCTCCAGTTGAAGATATACTAAAAATTCTTTGCTTGAAAACATTTCAAATTTCAAATAAGCTTTACTCAGATTCCAATTCAAAAAGCTACAGAGTTTGTATAACCGTGAAGAGTAACAAAAGCTTTAATATTCAATATTTATTAAAGGGGTTTTCTTATTTCTTCAGGTAGATATTTGAGCAAGGTTAAAGTTATAGAACTAAAGATTTAATAAATATATTCTTAAGTTAATTTGCACATTATCGGTCATTCAATTCGAAATTTTAATTAGTCGTATTTGATTAAGTACACAGAAAAATTCTAAACAAGAAAAGATAAATGTTGGCAAAAAAAAACAAATCAGAAATAAAAAATAAAATTAAGTAAATAAATGAAATAAATGGCAATAAATAAAATATTATTTATTAAGTAAATAAATGAAATTTAATAAAAACTAAGTAATATCAAATTAGGGGAGAGTGGAGCAGTTGTACGAAGGCTTCGTTTTATTTTTTACATTTTTTTCGAAAAAAATACTTTCTATTACTAATGAGGCACCCAAGCTCCATGTTCACAAAAATATTAATTTCGTAAAGCTTCTCAAGTGAGTTCTACAATAGGGTAACGTGTTGTATTTCGAGACACTTTTTAGCACTTTCAAATTTCAAACAATTTAACGACTTCTCAAATTATTTTATCTTTGTTCATACAAATATTTATGTTCCTTATGCTATCCAGAATAAGATTTTTACCGAAAAATGTTGAAAAATGCATCATTTTTTATACAAAATAGCAAAATATGTAAAGAAGTAAGAATGGTATATTTCGGGACAGTTGGATGTGACAAAAGTGGGACAGACAAAAGCCGCTATTATACAAATAAATACCACTGAGCCTGATCATTTACCTTTAAGTAGAAGGTTTAAACTTAACTCTTTCATAAAAATTTTGTTTTAATTTCATTTGTAAAGTGGTTAAAATCGAAGAAAATTCAGCACTGTTTGTGTTGACATCTGCAAAATTGACCACACTGAAGGTTTTGTAAAAAGTGGAGTGTGCGACTCACACTTTACGCGTATTTCACGCTTTAAATTAATTAAAATTTCAGAAGTTTTATGTTTATCTGATACGTAAAGAGCTTAATATTTCATACAACTTAAAAATAATAAGAAAACAAATAATTATAGGATTTTTGATGTATCCAAAAATACCCACATTATGTCCCGAAAAGCACCTTGTCCAGAAATACCACACGTTGCCCTACAAGTACATTTAAAAAACCGCATTAAAATGAAACTTTTTAGAATATTTTATTTTCACCATGATTACTGTACTATTTTATTTATTTATTTTATTTATTTAATTGTCTTTTGTAACACAAATCTCTTGAAAGCATAGTGTGGTTGGTAGCATGGTAATATGAAGAGAAGCAATAAGCGTCTACCACCGTCTTAGCGTTGGTAACCAACTTTGAGAGAAAACGGTGGAAAAGCTCTTTTGCAGGTTGTGTATGCCAGAAGCAACGTAATAAGTGTGCAGCAGAGTAAGCGTTACAATAATTTCGTATTAGAGCAGAATCACATTGACAGTAAAATGCTCACCGTCACCGTCAAAGCCCTCACCGTATTTCGTTGATTTACGCATTTTCATTGCAATTCTTACGGCGTTATCACACTTGCACATTAAAATTTTATTGTGATTCACATTAATTGTTACTTGTGAGCGTCCAAATATGTTATTTGTGTCTTTGAGTCACTTAATATTTGGGGTTTTTCTATTTATTGATAAAGAAGTGGACTTAGCCTGCAAAAATAAGCTTAAATTTACCTAAAACATAAATATTTTTCACATTAAAAAATTAAAGAGAAAATCGCATTAATTTTTCGCATTAATGCTATAAATCAATTTATATCAAATTTTGCGGGCCAAGTCTACCTTCTTATCAACAAATAGATCAAATTTTGAATATAAAATGATTCAAACACACAAATTACACATTTGGACTCTCACCAGTGACAATTAATGTGAATCATATTAAAATTTTAATGTGCAAGTGTGATAACACAGTTACGCAAATTTTCCATTACGATATTACCTTATCTCATACTCGGTGGCATTAGGTGAAAATAATATAAGAAAATTGAATAAATAAAGCGAAAATGCGATAAACGGTAAGCAAAAAAAAACTGTAGGATTTTTTTGCTACAGTTTTTCGTACAGTTTTTTTGCTCACCGTTTATCGCATTTTCGTTTTATTTCTTCAATTTTTTTATATTATTTTCACCTAGTGTCACCGAGTATGAGATAATGTAACACGGTAATTGAGAATTTGCTTAAAAATTACAATGAAAATGCGTAAATCAACGAAATACGGTGAGGGCTTTGACGGTGACGGTGAGCATTTTACTGTCAATGTGATTCTGCCCTTATTCTGGATTTGGCCAGAGAATGGATACACTGAGAGAAATCCGAAAAGGTTAAAATAACATTGCGGAAAAGTTTATTTTGCTCTGCAGTATTGATCCGAAATCAGTGTAAATATTATGCTTTTTAGGTGTATTAGGAGTTAAAGTTACCCTTTTTTATATCAATTTTACCCTTAAAAAGATGTAAAATTAACATTAAAAAATATTGATATATTTTTACACCTAAAAAGTGGTAAAGTTATGAGGAAAAAAAGTTAATCGCGTCCCCGTTTTTTTCTCAGTGTATGACGGGAACAATTAAAGGCGGAGGTTTTACGTAGGGGCTCACGCCTCTCTTCACTGATCACACTATTCCCTAAGATACCTTTAGGTTCTTGGGGATAACGGACGTGTTTTCTCAGTAGTCTGCCTTGGGTTTGAGGGTGACCTTACACTTCCCGCAGCTGATCTCACCTTTCGGCGCAATGATTCTGGGTGGCAGCTGAACACTGTAATTGCACTGTCAATGGCTCCCTGAGAAAATTTCTCTGGTAGGGGAAACCGGGGTACCACTAGCCAGCGGTATAATTAGACAATGGATTTTTCTTGTTTCCCTTAAAATGTACAATTAGCAAAGTATTTTTTAATGAAAGTAGGAACACATCCCCATATTCCCAGAAATACTTATGTCTGATCCTGTTGTCTTACAATTTAGAAGCATTTTTATAAAATTGATATAAAATTGTAATTTTGATGTTAGTTTTTGACCTAGCATTTGGTTTTCTGGCTCTCAATAGGGCAAGTGATAGAGCACTCGCTCTATGATGCAAGTGTCCCGGGTTCAAATCCCCTTTAGGTCACCAGGAATTTTTCTGGCGTTAAAGGTGTTCGAATTGCATCCAGTGAGCTTCACTGCACTTGATTAAACGGGGCATGGGACTGACAACCCCATTCCTGTATAAGAAAAAATAACAACGGATGTCCCGAACTCCCCTTGTGGGAAGGCCTAGTTCCTCTATGGAATGTTGTGCCACCATTATTATTATATTATTATTTTATTTGGTTTTCTGAGTTTTTAGTCAAGATATCATAGTTTTACCTTGTTTCTTGTTTAGTAAAGTTAATTAAAAGATATTTTTCACTTGGGATATTAATTCTTTACTTTCTTATAAGATGATAAACACTGACACCACCCTCGGGGCAAATATAGCCACTGAGAAATTGTAAGGAGGAATAATTCAAGGTCATTATTGTTTGTAAGTGAGAAGTTGACCTATTCTGAAAAAAAAATGTTTTGTTAAATTAACAAAAAAAGTTTGTGAAAAGAGTGTTCTTCCATACAGAATATGGAAAAGTTTTATTAAATCGACGGTCAACCGGATCTTGTTCAAAGTTTGTGAAAAGGGCATTTATTCATATAAAATGTGAGAAAAAGTTCTGTCAATGTGGTAAACAATATCCTATTGACAAAATTTTGACAAGATCCATTTGTCTGTTTAACAAGATATTTTTTCAGAGTAGATAATCTATGCAAAACAGTTTATAATAAATTGCTATTTTTTTTTTTAACTAATTTTACTATATCTTTTATTAAAGTGAGATACCAATTGTGTTTTTATTTAAACAAAAGAAAAAAAATTATAAGGCGCCTAAGTTATGTAGTGTATTACTAAGTCTTATATTAATTTCCTTTATTTCATTAAATCGTGGATCAAGAACAATTTTCTGTATACACAGCAAGACATAATGCGATTTAAGAGGGGATAAATGCTCATAATTCTGCATCAATGTTATGTTCACTTTAAGTGTAAGTGTTTAGTCTTCAACCTCATGATATTCCCCATTCAATCCCCCCATAATTTCACGATAATTCCATCCTCAGATGAAAAAAAATTGCAGTTAAAGTGAAAGTGTGAGCTACGTGCTACAAGAAGTTGGATTTTAACGCATTGGGTTGGGAACGAAATAATTTACGATAATGGGAAATACTGATTAACGCGCCAGTTTAGCAACCCCTATCAGCGGGAAGTTTTGCTTTTCAATAAATGCCCGGGGCCCTTTCCTATGTTCGAATTGATTCACAGCAGGTGTATGTGTTCTTCTTCAGCTCCCCATATCATGTTTCGTTTCTTCCAGAGGTCTTCCCCCCTTGGAAAACTATCTCTGCGCGAACAAGCCATGTGATTCTATCATTTATGATGAAGGTCGCTGAGGATACGTAGGTTTGAGGTGAAATAACCCCTAAGCAACAAAAACTTCTTTTATACCATAGGTTTTAGTGTTAACTTTAGAGAAATTCTCTACTTCTGTGGTCGTACCACTCACATCAGTAACAAACCACAATAGCGTGGTACTTTGTTCTTTCCCCTGCAATTGCTTCCCAGTGAATTACAATTCTGTTTCAAGAAGCTCTTCATGATGAAAATTTACTGTGAAAGGAACATTGGATGAGGAGGAAACTCTTCTCGCGCTTGTGGGTGAATTAAGGATGAAATGTGGTGTGAAATTTGATGAGTACTGCTATATGGCATGGTAGTCAAATTTTGCCAACACACAAAATTGAAGAAATTTACTCTGTATAGTATCCTCTTTGATACTAAAGCCTGGACAAGTTCTCTCTCTCTACGAATTTATTCAAAATATTCCCATATCCATTTGGAGAATAATGCAAAATTCTCCTAGCTTCCTTTCATCATGCCAAGACATTGCATGGTTCTGTCGACAGAAAATATCATATTTATTATTCCATCTTTATTTGTATTCGTGATATATTTAAATTTCGTGCAAATTCTCACAAAGTACCCAATATCGTGTATCTTTTCTAAGCACTTGACTCTGATAAATTTCTCCGGTACATTTTATATGCTTGTCTTCTTTCAACCACATAAATTCTATATGTGTCATGAGTCGCAGCTAGAATAATTAATGTTATGGCTCTAAATATGAAAGCCTAGATAAGCTTATGGCAGATAAGCTTCTGTTAAGTCAACCTTGGAATGTGTGAAATTTCGATTATGAGTTGAATTTTAAAGACGAAATTTATGCAGACTGTTGTCAATAGGCAAAATTAATACTCGACCTATTTCTTTACTCTTAAATTAAGCTTCTTATAAGAACATTTTTTGAGAATTTCTTCAAAGAATCCCAGCTATTATAAGCTTATCGTGGTCTTTTTTAAAATAAATTATCATTTAGGGACAGGTTGGGTTACTTTGAGCTGTGAGGCTACGTTATTATACGACTTTTTCGCATATTTCAAAAAGAAACTGGGTTTTAATATTATGTAATTTGGATAGATAAAACAATTGTAGATCTAAATAAAATAATTGTAAGGACCATCTTCATTTAGATATAGGCGAAAAAATCAGATATAAATGTAGCCTCACAGCTCAAAGCAGCCTCATCGCCTCTTCTTCATATTCTTATTATTTTTTTAATATTCTAATGTAAATTAATAAAATTTCTTTAATTTATTGAATTTTATTTATTTTTAAACGTAAAAGCAAAATTATTGATTTAGGGAAAAGCACGGTATCTTCGGACGACTCAAGCTTTGGACAATTTATTTTTTTCTGTTTTTTAAATGGGTTTGATCCATGGCTCTTTAGGCAATTTGACTCTGGACTAGCTATTAGGTTATAGGGTAAGTGTGCCAAATTTCGCCATAGTTGCATGCAAGCGTCAAAGTCTCAAGTTTGAAATGTAATATTTTAAATACAAATCGATTTTTTTATTCTTTCTTCTTAAAGAGTGTTGCTTGGAATCTTGTAAAGAGTTTATCGTCTTAATTTACTCTATATTCATTCTTAATACATTTGAAAATGAATAAAAATATAGACATAGCTTTGGTTCCCTATTTCGGCAACCTTCATTCTCATAGTTCCTTGCCCTTCGGGAATTCTTCAAGAATAATTTTCACGTCATCTCGCTTGTCTAAGCTACATTTTTTGTTATTCTTTTGCATTGTATAATCTTTAGAGTACGTAAAATCTAAAAGTTCAAGGAAATTCGAGGAACAAAAAAGGTGGCCGAAATTACAAGCTGACCGGAATTAGGCACACTTACCCAAATATCATAATGAATTAAAATCATTAAAAACTTTTAGAAAAAAATGAGTTGTTCGAAGCTTGAATCGTTTGAAGGCAGTGTGCTTTCCCCTATTTGATTATTAATCAGTAATTAGACTAAATTATTTAAAATCGAGGAATCGATAGCTAGCCTTAAGATGCCCTTTATATCCCTCGTGTGCCTTTATTAGGTTCAAAACCAATTTGTTGCATGCACGAACCCAAATAATCTTTTGGGCAACGTCCCATCATCTTTAACAGACAGGAGATGCCTTTTTCCATATATATTCAATGCTAGGCACTTCCATAAAAAGTGCTCCACAGCCTCCAGAGAAACTCTACAACCTCTGCAGACTGCTGTGTATTCCATATTACTTAAATTACTTCTGTCCAAATCCAGTAAAGAGCCGCAATCAAGGCCTTAGATTGCCCACATTCTTTACAATCCTTCCACACTCAGAAAAGAGCTCTGTAGAAACAGCTCTTAATTTAGCTCTTGAAATAAGAACGGGCAATTGTGTCTTGGGTTAAAGACTATTTTACTTGAACGAAAGCATTTTTTTTAAAACGTGCTTTGGCTCAAGAACGTACAGTGTTTGAATTTTCAAAGATTAAAAAAAATGTCTCTGAAGGAAATTTAAGCACCGAGCAGATCTTGGAGCAAAGCATAACGGGCTTTGATTCCAGTATTAGATTTTCTCTGCTGTATCGCAACAATATTGACGTACACTCACAAATAATAAACGCAATTGAATTTCACGTTTTTTTATTGAACTATCACTGTATACATTTTTAATCTATTGTATTTCACATTCCCTATTCTTTTTTATTAAAATCTAAGCGAAATTGATCACTTTTTGTCCAAATCAAAACTCACATTTAGGAAGATTTTTTTCCATCCGACTATCGATGAGCGAGATGCCCGACATGTTTACAAGTTTTTTTTCACCGGAACCATCTCGCAAAAATCTTTTAAATTTTTCGCTATATAACATTTTTAAATAAAAAATCACTGTTGCACAACACTCCAGAGGCTCGAGCGAGCTTGTGAGTCACAATGTTTTGTTTTTCAGAAAAAAATATTTTTGTATTTTTCGATCAATAATTCTCCTAATTTTCACATAATTCTTGTCGGCACTGTATTTTTTTGAACCACAAGACACTTCACTACTCGTAAAGGCTTCCTCCACAATTTTCACTATAATTTTATTAATAAAACTCGCGAAAACAATCACCACTTTGCGAATTAATTGGACTGTAAATTATTTTGTCTGCCATTTGACAGCACTGAAAGCCACTGGAAATTTTCTAGTGAGATGATATTTCGCTTAAGATACGCCAGCTCTTAGTTGATCTGTTTTAGAGCACAGCTCTTAATTCAAAGCACGACATGTTTAGGTTGATTCGGCTCTTAAAATATTCTTACAGACAAGAGCTGTATTTTTGCAAATCCAATACAAAGTTAGAACTGCCCTTTTCTGAGTGCAAGACTGTCGTTGACTAGTATGCAATGCATCAGCCACCTTATCCTTCAAAACCTCGCCCAAGATGCCCAGGACAGTCAAGGGCCCACAAAATCCTTCAAAGAAGCCTCTCTTGCTAAGATGTCAGTCCTTGAATGAGGACACTTGAATGAGATGAACACCACATATCCCGTATGTCGTTTCAATATCCCATCTTTTGAAGCCTAATCCGGCACTACTT
Organism: Phlebotomus papatasi; assembly: GCF_024763615.1. Lineage (NCBI taxonomy): Eukaryota > Metazoa > Arthropoda > Insecta > Diptera > Psychodidae > Phlebotomus > Phlebotomus papatasi. Next base: position 47,883,486 of record NC_077224.1, read on the forward strand.
TAAGAGTCCTGAGCGGAAAACCCTAGTCCTGAATGATCTACAATTCGTTGATCTTGCTAATCATTCAGTCTGATCATTTCCACGACAAACCCTCTTTCACTTAGCTGCGCTAAGAATCTAGCAATCATCTATTGCTATATTCCACAGTAGAGGAGAAAGAACTCCTCCCTGCGGGAAATCCTTGTTTACAATTGCGGCGATATCTTCACTCTCCTCAGCTCGAACCCGGACCTTTCTCATCACTAGAAGCGCCTTTGTCCAACTACCAATCACTTTCAATTCAATTCATTTCAGTTTATAATTTCTCTTCAATTAATGCTCCGTTGCGTTTGCCGCCGACTTACCACGACCGATCTCATCAGGTAAACGGCAGAAACCCTGAATCACAAAGCGTTTATGCCAAGATTTATAATTTTATGAATTACAATTTCAATCAGTTAAGAAGGCTATCGTTTCGTGACGAAATGGCAACAAGAGCAAGCATATTAAAGGATTAGTGCCAGCTTGGTCAAAAAAGGCACGTGTTACAGACACTTGGATTCATTAAAGGCGGGGGGAGGGCAGAGAATTTTACTCAAAGGACCTAGATAGAGGTTTTGTTTCTTAGGTGTGGGAAGAGCTAGGAAAGCCTAGACGAACAGAGCACAATGGTGAAGGCGTCATAATGCTGAAGGCGCTCTGTAATCCACAGTCAGAGGCCCAATCAAGAGTGTATTCCACGGAGTAAACTTAGGATGAACTTTTAGGATAATAGCAATGGCCTATGTCATACAAGCCCACCCTGTACATCGGTGGGTAAAAAAACAGGCAAAGGGCCCATAAACTTAGTTTTTACTTACGGTTTTTAGTTGTAACTCATTTTATTTATTATGGATGCCTGACTAACTTTATCAAAAGCACCTTCGACATTTAGGAACGTGCCAAGCACAATTTCTTTAAAATGAAAAACTTGTTCAAATTCCCGAACCACAATGTGAAGGGCACTATCCGTTGACTTTCCTGCCAAAAATGCATGTTTGGTCATGTACATAGCTTTTCCATTGTTTTTAACAAAACGTTGTTACCCTTATAGGTGTGTGTGAGTGATTAAACAACCTAATAAGGGTCCTTTCTTGGTCTAGGAATAAAAACTATCCTTGCCAGTCGCTATCTTTCTGATAATTATCTGGTTATGAGTAACCAATAGGGGAGGGTGGGGCAGTTTAACGTCGGGGCAGTTTCAATTTTTGCATATTCTTCTTATACTTTTGAAAGGAATGGGATAAAACCTATATGTTATTGAAGAGATAACTGAAACCCATGTTCATAAAAATAATTAATTTCGTGACGCTTCTCGTTTGAATTCTGTAATTTATTTTATAAAACTGCATCAAAATGAAACTTTTTGTAATGTTTTATTTTCAACAAATTTTGAACTATTGCACTTTTCTATTTAAGTAACATAATTGTATTAAATTACCAGTGGTTTTATGATTATTATAAGGCATTTAGCGTTGAATGAATTCTAAGGCGGTTCTGACAATTTTGATTTGAGTTCCGAAAGTACGTGAGGGGCAGTTTCATGTAAGCACACGGAGAAGTTTCCAGTGTCTAACAATTTACTTTTTTAATCAAAATTAACTTAAAATGATCATTGAAAACGTTTTGTAGCTGTTTTTGTTCATAAAGTTCGAAATTATTAGAAGTAGTATTTCCTAAAAGGTCATAAAAAAAATTTAAAAAAATAAGCTTTCAGTGTTTTTTTTTTCAAGTGCTTAAAAATGATGAATTTAATTATTATAATATCTTTTCAGAATACTTTCAGCAAGATATTGTAATTTTTTTTAGTATTATAAAAATTCAAGACTTTGAAATATTGTTATAAAACTGTTATACTAAAAAGGACATGTTCTAAGGCGTTATATGATCCAACAATGCACAGAATTAGTTTAGCACTACAAAAGACATTTCTTTCGTATAAAAATTTAAAGAAAATTGCTCAATTAATGAGAAATTGGCTTAGAAATCTTTGGCGATATTTTATTTTCCCTGTATGATTAATTAGTTATAAAGTTCTTGTTCGATTACATTTTTATGTTTTAGAGTCTTAGATGACTTCAAAATAGTAATTTTAATCAATTCTGGTATCGCAATTTTCCTATAAACACGTTTTATCTTTCTCAAAATTGCCTCATATTTATCTTGAAATTGCTCCGCAATGGGGGACTTTCACACATTCTTCCTTTCAAGTGAAATGAATTTCTCCACAATAGACTAATGAAATTAAAGGATTATTGATGTTATTTTTATTAACCCTAAACCCAACTGTAATTCAAAGAATATACGAAGTTTCACTTCAGTTCATCATCTTTTTGCAAAATGGTCTCAAAATCCATTTTGCAATTTAGGAGCGAAACTGCCCCACCCTTCCCTAACTAATTATTGTCTGAAAATCAATGTAGGGGAAACTGGGGCACCGCAAAACACGCGGTACCACCAAACACTGCGATTTTTTAGTCGGATATTGGATATCATAGGATAAGACCGATAGGAATTTATAGGCACTATAGGGATGCTTTTCCACTGAAGGAATGATCGAGATAGTCCAGTTTAGAAATAAAAATTAGTGTTTGGTGGTACCCCGTGCTTGGTGGTGCCCCAGTTTCCCCTAATACTCCTGTGGTATTTTGAGGTGGTCTTACGAGTGATTTATAAATCAGTTTAAATCGGTTGCTTTACCGGTGAATGGAATATGTGAAAGTACTTTTAAGGTAAAGGACAAAGGGTATAGGATCTAATTCAAGCATGAGATACTTTGCCATCCCTTGCTATTTTTCTATATTTAAATTATAGTTAAAAATATTGAAAATGAGTCTTTGATCAAAATTATATTGTGAATTTTTAATTTTACTATCGTACCACTATTTGTCGAATTTATTAATGCATTTTAATGGATACTTGCTGAAAATTCTCATAATTATTTGATGCACATGCAAAGGGTTGATTAAATTTTCTATATAATGCTCTTCCAATTGTGCAAAATTTATTAAATATTCTAGAACTATTTGTAAATCACAGCATATGATACAAAAAAAAGGTTTTTCTTGCAATCTGAGATAAATCAGAAAAATTTTCAAAGACTAAGAAGATTTACTGTGGCAAGAAGGATGACAACACGGAAGGGCGATCAATAAACATTTTGAAATGGGCAAAAAAAAGAGGAAACTGATGCGGATAGAAGAAACAAGTAGAAGTAAAACTTTGTGTTTCGAACAAATAAACACGCCACATGAAACTTATTTTATTTGCCATAGTGACAACTTTTGAAAGTGCCTTTTGGCAAAATGTCTATTTCTTTATTTCACCTTTTATCCCGCCCATCCCCAAATCCTCCTGTCCCGTCAAATCAGGACACTGTGGGAAACTACAAAAAAAAATAGCATTAGACACACTTTTACTATGTTCTTTTTACTTTGATTCCTTACCGGAGAAGAAGGTAAAAAAAGCTCGAATCACTGAGTAAATTGCATTGCTAGGGAAGTTCAAGTTGAGGATTTGGAAGTCACCTTTTGGGTTTTAGGGGTTTGTGGTATGAAAGCACTATTTTCCTCCTTCCAACGTATTGAGGGGGTTGTATTGATTCTCGGAAGAAAACAGCAAGTGATAGCGCAATGAGGGCGATAGAAGAAAAAGGGCGTAATATGAAAATTTTCCCATGAACTACCAGCCAAATAATAACACATTGTAGGACTCACGTGTCGCAACTTTCAATATCAATTCACGAAAATAACACCCCTGATATAGAGATGGGGAATGGGTGGGAAAAGAAGTTTCTTCTGGCCTTGGCACTTTTCCTTCTTGAAGATGCTGCCGAGAAATGTGATGTTGACGCCCGCCGGCGCTCAAAAGCTGCCCCATAAGCTTCCTCTCACGCTCAAAAAAAAGCTCCAAGCGAGAGCAACTGCTTTAGTATTATCTTCACATCCGCCTGATGTCTACGTGGTTGGAAATTGTAAAGGCGTATGTGGAAGCTCTTTTTGGTGGAGGATAAAAAAAAATCCTGGATCTTGTTTGGCAATATTTTTTATTTATTCTAATATATGGCACATTTTAGTGGCAAGGGAGAGTCCGGAGGGGTAGAGCAAAAAAGAGCGAACAAGTTGTTGCAAAAAGATGGAAATCCCCAGAAATTAGTGGGACTCCTTCCAATCCTGGTGAACATCTTACCAGGAAAATAACGATTTGTTCTTTTCCCGGATAAATGTGTCTACTCCCTTTCCACAAGTAATTCCTTCAGACAGCAATTTATGAATTGGTTTGGATGAATTTGCTATACATACCGAGAGATTTATGCGAAATATGTAATGTATTGCGAAATAATGGAAAATTTACAAACTATTTCACTCCCAGAGGATATTTATTTAGCATTTATTTTGTGAATATTTGGAAAATAAATTCAAATGCGCAACACTATTCTTAATGGGAAACATGTCTTTATCATAGACAAGTATCTTGTCTTGGGAATCACAACTTTAAAAAGATTTAAAAGACTTTAAAAGGGTTTATATTAAAACTCTAGGATTTAGATATTTATAGAAATCTTGTTGACGCTTAGTACCCCATTTTACGAGCATTGTAAACAAATAAGGATTGATGTAGGCTTCAATAAATCATGTTTGTAGAGGTTTTAAGACGATATGAAGAACAAAATGATTTTTTTGAGGTAAGTTAGGTTCTGTAGAAAAATACAGAATTTTATATTCATTCCAAAATTATAGCATAAAATTTTTTATGGAACAAAAGGAATAAGATTTTTTGAATTACAGTAGCTATAAGCAAAATCGATATTTATATAAAAGATATTTGTCTTAAAATTTGTATGAAAAATGTCAAGATAAGTTCAAATCAAGATTGGAACTAAATCAAGTTCAAGTCAAGATAAGTTCAAATATTATGTCAATGTTAGTATAAGAAGTGTATAGTTTTCAAAACCATTTATGTCGCGAAGATTACATCTTTTTCAAAGCCACTTCAAACTGCACTGAAGAAAAAAAAAAACAGAGGGAGGGTGCGATTAACTTGTTTTCCTAATAACTTTAACACTTTTTAGTTGTAAAAATATATTAACATTTTTTAATGTCAATTTTACACCTTCTTGAAGGTAAAATTAACATGAAAAAGGGTAACTTTAACCCATAATACACCTAAAATGCATAATATTTACACCGATTTCGGATCAATAATGCAGGGTAAAATCAATATTTCCGGAATGTTATTTTAACGTTTTCGGATTTCTCTCAATGCACCTATTACTGGAACTAGGTGTAACCTCAGAAGCCAATAGACGGACAGCTTGGTTAAAAGGTCCCAAAGAACATAATTTTTGGACAATACCCTTTTTTGGATATGTTGGTTTTTTAATTCATCAACTTTTTCAAAAACTTTACGTGTTCTTACTTGAGGAAAAGGATTGCAAGGATTGCCAATGTCACTTTGCAATATCATTTTATTTAGGACCTTATTAAAAAAAAATTGCTATGTTAAAAAAATATGCAGAAAAAGCTTGCATTTGGATTTGCATTTGGCAATTTGCTACTCTGAATCCGTTTTTGGAATCAAAGTTTTAGATAACTTTTTGGCGAAGTCGATTTTTGGCAAAATACGAATATTTGCATTTAATTAACTAAAACTGAAACTATAAATATCCGGTTGCAGATCCTTGAATTTGAACATTTGGGGGACATAGATGACATTTACCACTTCTCAAATTTGAACAATATTTCCAGAAACGTAACGGAATTGATGTGAAATGCACTTTCCCTAAATTAAGAAAAATAATTTTTGGAGAAGAATATATTAATGCAATTTATTATGAAATAAATGAAATTTGTTGCGGAAGTTAATATAATGCGATAATATTGAGGAAACACTAGAAAAAATAGTTCTAATTCAGACTCCATGAAAAAGTTTCTGCGCATAACCTCAAATTTTACATTTTGAATTTAACCGTAGTTCGAATTTGAGGAACTCTACTGTATATTCTTTAGTATGGTAGACCAGGAGGGAAATTCTGTAACGCTCTGGAAATGTCATATGACAAATTGGGTTCGAATCTTAGGAGAGCTTTTTCGAAAATGCGATTCTGTTGCCGTGACATTACCATTTCAGCTCACGTGGCATTGTCAAAAGTCACACATTTGAGATTTCTGGCAATTCAAATGACAATAAATTTTGTTAAACAAATCAACCAAGACGTACTGCACTTTCATAAAATCATCAAGTAAAAGGATTTCATAAAAATTCAATGAATTGCATTTTCGAACTCATATGACAAAAAAAGCTCGATTAGCATTGTCAGGTTTCGAACTCACGCGTGACAATGCAACGAAAATTACAGAATTCCCCTACAGATCGGCGAAAACCTTTAATCCTCTCGTTCAGTAATAACTTTACCGATTTGAGAGTTCTTTCCGGGTGAGGTTTTTCTGTACCGATTCGAAAGTGTATCAGAGAAAACTTATCTAAAAATCCATTGGAAGCTCGAACGTTTAAATTGACGAGTCACAATTTAAAATTTCTGCAATTTTAAAACTTCACAAAACTACACAAAAATTCAGTTTTTGCAGCAAATGTTTACATACTCTTCTTGATATTGTTGACGATTGAAGTGTCAAGAATACCGAAATTCGAAATTGCAGAACAACAGCACTAAAGCGGCGAGTACGTGAACCTGCACTTTAGGCTTCCGGTAGATTCTCGAATAGGTTTGGCTTGGCTTTGGAGTGTCTTTGTCTCTTCGAAAGGTTATTAATGAACGGAGCCAATAAGTCCTAGAATTAAGAGATAGCTTACGGACAGCAATGTGACAAAGTCACCCACACTTAAGATCTCTATCTCTATACATTAGGAGCAATTTCGTAAAAAATTGCGTTTTTGAAAGAAATCGTTTGCAATGCTGTAAGTGGACATATCAGAACTCTGTCAAAAATACATTTTTGACGAAAACTGCTCCCAATGTGTAGAGGTCTTTACGATAAACATTAGTTAAATTTTTGAAGATGGCGTGTCTTAAAATAATTTTTAGGCGGAGCTTATTCATGTGGATAGGGGAATGTAGGCATGGTTCGCACAGAGTGAACCTTGAAACGGTGCAAATTTTCTCTTAAGGTAACTACACATTTAGAACAATTTTCGTCAAAAATTGCTTTTTTGAAGGAAATTGGCGGCAGTGCTGTGGGCAAAAAGTCAAAATTCTGTCAAGAATGCAATTTTTGACGAAAATTGCTCCCAATGTATAGAGGCCTTTAGTTTGCGAAGAGCTAGTTCGTCATTTCTTAGCCATAAGATAGATAATTAAGCTTATGAATCGAGATGAGAAATGGTAAGTCAACTCTTTCCAAACAAAGAGAAAACTCGCATCGTTTGAAGGTTGACTCTGTGCGAACCATGCCAACATTCCCCTAAACGGAGAATTTTAATTTAAATACGTTACTTCCATTCAGTATTCAGTTACCTCAGTAATTTACTTGCCGTTATCACTTACAAACATGATGTTGAATGACTGAATTGAGTGCAGGAAACTTAAAAGTAGGATGGTAATATCGTACATATTTCCCTATGAAGAATTGTGTTTATTTGAATGATATTCTCTGACACGAATGCTCATTTTTCTTCTCGTGTTTTTTCAAAATGCGAAAATCGCATGGGGGTGGGAGTGTAAGAAAATTCATAATGCCTCAATCTGTCTTGTATCACTTTCTTTATTTTTCCCCCATGAAAAGCGGGTGTGTTTCGGAATCACTAGAAAAACCTTTTGAGCTGTATATATTTTTTTAGCACCAATTTCCGTCAAAATCATCTCGAAAAGCATGAAAGTTTTGCATTCATCTTGCGAAATCAATGTATTTCATAATACATAGGGAAAGCACATATGATGATGCTTGTTGTGTATTTTGAATGTTAGAAGGATTTTTCCTGTGCCTTTGCCGCAGAATGAGAAGAAAATTGTAAGAGTTATGTATATAAAATGAAATATTTCCGTGATGAGATTTCGCAATATCCACCACAGTTCGTTGTACTTTTTACTCCTTTTTTTTCCTTGAATTGGATTTTACTGCTCGAACTCCACGGAGAGAGCAGTATATAGAATTCCTCGATTTTTTTACCCCCCAAAATTTCTAAATTCCATCCCTCGGAGACCACCCTTCCCAACAAATCTTCGCGTTTCTGACGTTTTTTTGAGAAATGTCGTCACGCTGTTTGTCCGTCTGTTTGTTCGACTGTCGCCAGCTCTAGAGGCCAAACGGTAAGAGATAGCGACATGGGACCGTAGAGGGATCCCCCCATAAGTCGACTCAAGGATCGTTAACATACCCCTCATTTTCCCTCCACTCCTCCCTTCCCCTCCAAAACCATATTTTTTGGTATTTTCTGGGTTTTAGAAATCACCCATGCAGACATTTCGTCCTTAGACGAAAATACCTTTGAATCATTCCTAAAAACGGTTTTTCAAGGTCAAAGGTTAAAAAGACACTAGAGAGCGCATTTATCAAGCGAATGGGATTATGTTTGGACTCGTTGGAAAAGTTTTGGAATTTACGACAAAACTGAATCGGTTCCAATGGGGTCCGAATCGGTAATGAACCGGTTCATAACCGATAAATAAATTTTATACGAAATTCAATTAAATTACTCCTGAGGTGTATTTTGAGAAATATTTTGAGTGATTTATAAATCGGTTCAAATCAGTTGTGAACCGGTAATGAACCGGTTACTTACCGATAAGTATCTTTTGTTCAAATATAAGTTTTATTACTCTTTAAACTATTTTGTGGAATCTATTGGGTGATTTATGAATCGATTTAAATCGGTTGTGTACCGGTAAACGGTAAATGATGCGAAAGTACTTTTGGGGAATAGCATCTAAGTCACGAGTTCGAGCATTTCGCAAAGTTTGGGACGCTTTGCCACCCTTTTTTTTTCTTTATTTCACATCTTCTCAGCAGAATAACATATGAATTCAATTCCTCCTTCTATAATTGGGTATATTTTCTTATTCCCACTGACTCATTTTTTCTCATCCATCTCACTTCTGCAGAAACTTCCTGTCTCGTTCTTTCTCACATACCTTTTTTCTGGGATGAAAAAGCATCTTGAGGGGATTCAAGAATGTTATCCTGCAAGTTGTGTATATTATTGAATTGTGTTGTGATTTATGTATTTACCACAAGTTGTTCTTATATACACTTTTCGATCACTACAGAGCAATATTTTTCTGTATCATTAATTTCACCTTGTAACAACATTCAATTAAGTGGAGAAAAGTAAGTCCTTAATTACACCGTTCCACTTTATGACTTACTACATTAATTATATATCCTCAACGGGTATGTCGGGAAAAAAAAGAGCGTACAACAGGCTAAGAGGAAGCGAAAAAAACTTTTATATTTTCCTATATAGTTGCTCCCCAACAATCGAGAGCCTCTCTTGTCTCATTTTACTCATGTTCAACTCACACCTCAAAACCTCTAGTTCCATGTTTTGCCCTATCAAGGGGAAAAAATGATAAATGATAAAAATATCAATTTGCGTTTCGACCCACACTTTATCCCACTTTTAATTAATTGACGACGAAAGCGGAGTTGAACTTCACTTTTGGCCACAACACTGCTATACCTACATTAATATCCTATTCTACCACCATAAAAGCAATCCCTTACCCCTGTTCCACTCTAAAAACACATAGCAATTTGTTGCTGATTTTTATTCCGTGGGAAATAAATTAATTATACAGTGTTGTACCAGAGTAACAAAAATCCAATTCATCCTTCAACAATTACGGGGTTCATTCCAAATTTGTAATCGAATAAAAATTTATTTTTTTACCAATTGTTAGCGTCACCAACAGCGAGCTACAAAAATTGCACTTCCTTCCTGAACACAGTTGCTATTATTAATCTATGTACCAGACTCTTCTTTTTTTTTACTCAGATTCGAATATTGAGGGGTCGCAATCCGATTTTTGAAAGATTTTTATTTTATTTTATTTTATACTATTTTTTAAATTTAGTACGGAGTGTGCAGTATTTTAACATAATAAAAGCTCTTAAAGCTCATACGATTGCAGAAGTTTCCTAAGTCCTTGATTGTTGTTACGCAAGTTTACTCATTAAAGATTTCAAAGGTTCTTAGTAAAATTAGTTTGCAAGTTCACATTGTTTTATTCGTCTACTTTACATTTTTAAACAATTCAACACGTCTATTTGTTTGAAGTTAGTGAAATAATTTTAAATTGAAAAAAAACACTAATGTCACATTTTATTAAAAAATCAATTGAAATTTATTTTTATTATCCTTAAATTTGGAGTGATAATATTGCGTTATATGTAAGCTTTGCATAGAGTGCTAGGGGAAAATAAGGCACCTTTGAATTGGGGAAGCTTTGAAATTGGACTTTTTATCCTATTTTGAAAATAAACTAGTCCTTACTGTGATATTATTTAGGTATAAGTCACTAATGAAGTCAAACTACATCATTATAAGGCTCAATTCCATCTCAAAATGGGAGAAAGATCCTAATTTCAATGCTGCCCTAATTCAAAAGTGCCCCACTTCCCCCTACATTATGATAAGGTACAATTCCGATTAGAAATATGAGAAAAACCCTCATTTCAAAGCTGCGCCAAATTTAAGGATTCTTGCTCCTGCTATAAGTCTTAAAATGTAAAATCGGAAAAATCCGTACTAGTAAATATTCTCATTGTTCCCAGTTTGAAGATGATTGAAATTTATTGGACCATAACTACATAGAGTAAGTGTGCCAAATTCCGGCCAGCTTGCAATTTCGGCCACTTTTTTTGTTCCTCGAATGTCCATGAATTTTTAATTTTTACATACTCTAGAGATTATACAATGCAAAAGAATAACGAAAAATGTAGCTTCGACAAACGAGATATTGGAAGAATTCCCGAAGGGCAAGAAACTATGAGAATGAAGGTGGCCGAAATAGGGCACAAAAGCTATGTCTATATTTTTATTCATTTTAAAATGTATTAAGAATGATTTTAGAGTAAATAAAGACGGTAAACTCTTTACAAGATTCCAAGCAACACTCTTACAAAAGAAAGTATAAAAAAAAATCAAATGGTATTTAAAATATTACATTTCAAACATGAGACTTTGACGCTTGCATGCAACTATGCCGAAATTTGGCACACTTATCCCTATACAACAGACCTTACCATTTCCCAGTTAAGTGAGGATGGCACTCCTTGTACATCATCCATCGCCAGGCAGTGCGATCCTGGTTCGTTTCATCTTCAAGATCTTTCGACCTTATGTCCTTTCTTACACTGGAAAGCCATGTTGTAGGGGAGCGGCCAGGACCTCTCTGTTGTTGTATTTAGTTAAGAACCCTCTTTATTAAGTGATCCTCTGGGGGACTCATTAGGGTGGCGGCATTACTTTTGGCCACTGTCTTTATGGCCTCCCCGCAAAAAACTTTACAATGTCAAAATATGATTTCGGAAAACCTCAAAATTAAAAATATTTGATGTGTTCGAATAGCAAATCACATTTTTTCGGTTTTCGGAAACATTTTCTGACAAAAATTACGACATGGCCATAAGTAAAGACAGGCCACAAGTAATGCCGCCACCCTACATGGCCATACCATCTCAACCGTGATTCTGCGAGCTTATCGCCAATTTTCTCCTCTCGTATGCTGCCCCTTACATGTTGATTGCGCACCCGGTCTTTTAGGGTGACTTTCGACGTCTATCTCAGCATTCGTATTTCTACGATGTGATTCTTTTGACCATGGGCTTTGGTAGCTGCTCTGTGCTCTATTTTCAGAGCCATAGACCATTGCGGGGTGAATCACGGTCTGGTAGGGATTGCCTTTAAACTTTGACGGTACTTTTCGGTCACAAAACAAACCGGTAAACTGACGCCATTTCATCTACCCAACCAATACTCTGTGTGCAATATCTGCAACTACAGAAATATCGTGCGATAGGACAGAACACTGCCGAGAAGTTGTTGGTTTTAGGCAGGTTTTCTCTATCCATGGATAGAGATCCGCTACCTTCGGTGCTTCCGCTGAAGTGAAGGTGCTTATATTCAGTTTTCGAGTGACTAATTTTGAGTCCACTACCCTCCCATGCCTCTTTCCAGAGATCTACTCTACATTGCAGGAATCTCAACCGATACCCAGTGTGTAATATTTGCAGCTGCAGAACCATCGTGGGATAGGACACTGCCGAGCTATCTGAATTTGTTGGTTGTAGGCAGGTCTTTTCCATCCATAGATAGAGGTCCGCTACCTTCGGTGCTGCCGCTGAAATTGAGGTGCATATACTCAGTTTTTGAGCGACTTAATTTGAGGATACCACTCTCCAATGTCTCTTTCCAGAGATCTACTCTGCATTGCAGGAGATTCCTGGTTTAGTCCACCAGTATCACATCATCTGCATAGAGCAGAGTCCATGACGCCTCGATCTGATACATATCCTGTATTACAGTTATGAAGTCTCCTGGAACTCCTCTTCCTCGAAGAGCTTCCCAGATAAATTTTCTAGAGCTAGGGACAGGGACACGGTCGAAAGCCTTTTTTAGATCAATAAATGCAATATGTAAATCTTTCTTTGCCATTTTATGGTTCTCCATTAGAGTTATAACGGAGTAGATGGCATCCGTTTATGATTTAGTTTTTCTAGAAAAGAATTGATTTGATTCACTTCGTATTTCTAATTCAAGGATCTTCTAAATGAATAAATTATATATACGTTATATTTATTTGAAATCTATGAAAAACTTAGATTATATAACGGAATAAAATTTGAATATAATCCTTAGCACAAGCTTTTAAGAAAACAAAAGCGGTCAAGCGGGAAAGAAGATACTAAAACGAATTCCAATTCGGTTTGCAACTATAAAACCTTTTCCAAAATCGTAAGTGCGATATCTTAGATTTTGAGTTATAAAGCTGAAATGTCCGATCATTTGGGAAATCATCGATTTTCCATATATTCGTGATAAAGGAGCAGTTTAGAGTTTTCGGTTTTGAAAATTTTGGAAATGTTATAGTAAATGAGATTATTAAAAAAAATCATCTTATGTCTATGTGATATGATCTATGTAACCTATAAACACAATTGTCGTCATTTTCGTTTAACTAATCAGTACTAGAACAAATATTTATATTTTAAAATAGCAAATATTTCTATTTTGAATTTCGAAATTTTATTCTATTTCCGTCATAGCGTAAACTAACGACTATTGAGCTATCATCGATATGTAGGTATCACTCACTGCAACCTCATTGTCCTAATCTCACATCTTCAGCGACAGGTCCTCAAATTATAATAATTTTACTTCTTTTACTACACCCCCTGCCAATCCTGACATTATCGGGAGAGACTTCAATGGGGGAAAATCATTGACGGAATTTCCGGATTCTGCATTTGAAGGGAAAGCCGGGCAAAAAAGCTGAATTCACAATGATATAGTGGTGGTGTTGTTGGAGCATCCCTCACCAGCACTTCAACCGACGATTATTGTCAACCAGAAAAAAAGAGATACTAGGGCAGACAGACAGTGGAAAAAGCCGCACAAATAGAAGACTCAGAATCTCACTATGACTCATTCTTTCTTGAGGAGGAAAATCTCATCTACAGCTTGAAATTTTTCACCATACTCGGTCAGAGCGGGGGGAGCTTTTGAGAAAAGCTACGTAGTTATTTTGGTGGAAAAATTTTGCGACTATCTCCCAATTCGCCTTGAAAATCCCTCACTTGCTCTTGCTATGTGTGGATCTGATGGACTATGCTGAGTGAATTGGAAATAAATCAATCTTGAACGTGATTTTCTTTATACGTTTGTAATTTATCAAGTTAGACGCGAGAACATAGAAGAAAATAAAAACTTAACTTACTGATAAGTGAAATTGAATTGAAGTGCTAGGTTGGGATAAGCTAGGAACACAAGAAAATACCCCTAGATGAAAAGTGTGGAGAGATCGTTTGGATGCTTTCAATAAATTGATGGCAGTTTGCTTAAAGATTTTCACTCATTCTTGCATCCACATCCTTATCACTTTGCGAATAATATGCTCTGGTTATCTATACTGATTTTTCGTAAGGTATGAGATTTATTTTAAAATTAAATTAGTATTTCTTGTCATGCAATCACTAATCGTTCCTTTTTTCTCTTGAAGACAATATCCAAAGACATTCAATTGTTATTTGAGTTTAAGAAAGGAATGTAAAAAGATCATTAAAATCTTACCACGCGATAAATTTATAGATAGCCTCATTTCAAAAACCAGTTAGGGTATAGTGATACAAGTTGGACATAGTGTTACAAGTTGGACAATTCGCCGATACAAGTTGGACATGGCTTTTCTCTTGATAAATACAGTACAAAATTTGTTTTTAAGCACAAGGAACCAAATTATAAAACTAAAGTATTAAAAATTTACAAATAAAAATGAAGTACTACATTTATCAAGAAAAAAAGCCCTGTCCAACTTGTACCACTTTACCCTACTTAAAATTACATGAGAAGTACATGGATTTCCCGGCATAAAACCGAAATATTGTGATTCAATAAAACACAATTCAGATCAAGGAAATTAAAAAAAAAAAAAACTTTAGCATAGTTAAAACTAAAATAATACAGTGTTGGAAAAATATCTATATACAGATTTTACTGAGTTGTACATGTACACGTTGTACATATTAGATTAGTTAGCTAGATGAGTTGGTTTATATGCTAAAAATATTATCCGAATTTAAACATTTTTTTTAACTTTTACAATGGATTTGGATTATTTGACGATTTATAAAAAGTGCAGTGGTTGTAGTGTGTATAGACCAAATTTGTTCTTCCAGTTTCTAATGTTCTATAATGAAACTCGATATAAGATCGATTTTTCAGAATATAAGTCAAATAAGTCGATTTTTGCAAAATTATTTTTTTCGCTTTTTGGGTATTCCTTGGCATGCTCTAACTTTCTTGAGAATATTATACCGAAAACGGAATTATTCCCAGAATTATAGGGGTTCCAAATTTTAAAAATCCTATACTCGTAAAATCTCAGCTTGAAATTTTAGAGTTTGCGTGTTCGCGACTTATTCGTTTTATATTTTGAGCCGTCGAAATGTTATACTTAAAAACAATGTTTAATAAATTGAACTAAATTGAGACTTGCAAGTACTTTATCTCATATCTAACATATAAATGGATGGCAAAGCGTCCCAGGATTTGCAAAATGCTTCAACGGCATGACTTATATGCTATACCTGAAAAGTACTTTCGTATCATTTACCGTTTACCGATTCAAAATCGATTTAAACCATTTCATAAATTACTCAAAAGATCGCCCAAAATAACTCAGTATTAATACAATTGATTTTCTGGTAAAAATTACTTATCGATTCTGATTCTGTTCATTACCGATTGCAACCGGTTCAGACTTGTCGGAAATTCCAAGGCCTTTCCAACGAGCACAAAAAAGATAACATTCGGATGGGAAATATGCTCTCTAGAGCCTTTATAGCCTTTGAGCTTGGAATAGGGGAGACTGGGACAAAAAGTCACAAATCGAAAAATTCAAAATTCAATATCTTCCAAGGTAAAAAAGATAGCGGCTCAAATTTTTTTCTGTAGATAGCCTCCATAGACCTTCTTCAATGTCGTAAGTTTCTTAGAATTCGAACAAAGAATTTAGAAAATAACAAATATCGAAATTTTTAGACCTATTTTTGTAATGTCTTCCTTGCAGAAGATAACAATTATTACCTACTTATTTTCCAAAATTGATGCACTGGTAAATATTTTCTAAATAATTTAGATTTTTTGAATACGAATCCGCTATCTATTTTAGAATTTCACAAAAGCTCTTTTCTCCAGAAATCCTTTTGTTAAAAATGGCCACTTGGGGTAAAAAGTAACAAAAGGTATGGAGCAAAAAGTAACGTAAGTAATAAGTAAAACGAAGCAATTTCTGATGTCTCACGGCGAAAAGAAACGTCATTACCATGTCTCACTGCTTGTTGTTTGCATTGGTCAAACGATTTGCATTGTATTGTGTATTTTTTCTGAAATAGCTTGAAAAGCGCTTTTCTCGTTTTCTCACTTTTCTCGCAAAGAAAACGGTGTTTTACAAAGGTGTAGATGAATAAATTTTCTATGAAAATATGTCCTCTAGGTATTTTTTCAAACTTACGGAAGCCTGTAATGAAGCGAATCAAAATATGATAATACCCAATGTCTGGTACTATTTGCCCCAGCATTTTTGAGAATAGTTACAAAATTATTAATAATAATAATAATGCTGGCAAAACATTCCATGAAGAAACTAGGCCTTCCCGTAAGGGGATTCCTGGCGACCTAAAGGGGATTCGAACCCGAGACACTTGACCCATTGAGTACCCAGTTACAAAATTACCTTTTTTAAATTGGCTCGATAAACGTATTTCCTTGCAAAATAGAGAAAAGTAACTTTCACAAAGTCGTAGAGCGGTAAATTTCCTATAAAACTGCGCTACTTAGAAATTTTTGAAGCGTCCGAGTAGCTTGTAAAAAAATAAAATATCCGTTTTGTGACTTTTTGCCCCAGTCTCCCCTACCGTTTTTAGGAATGATTCAACGGGATTTCGTCTAAGGACGAAATGTTCGCCTGGGTAATCTTTGAAACATATCCAAATGTGAAAAAATCACTCGACGCGTTTTCCAAAAATACTAAGAAAAAGGGTTTTTAAGGAAAAGGACAGGCGTCAGGGGAGAGTGAAGGTTGTTAACGATCTTTGGGTTGACTTAAAATATAAAATATGCATGGTTATACAATTTTTCAGAGCTTGAATTTTATTTTTTTTTCCTCTTATCCAAGAAAAAAATTATTGAGTATCCTATCTACCATGGTCTATCATTTGATCGAACGTACTAGGAAAAACCACCAAAAACGGTCGGTAGGTTTAGTGTTTAAAGGTCTTATACGGGCTTCAGACCTAAGGCTTAGCTATCTGGCTTAACTCCTCTAATTCCTCATCAAGCATGATTTCTTAGGAAATTGTTGTTTAGGATTGAATATTAAGGGCAAATGATTCATTAGATTTTGAAAAATTAATATAATTGCTTTTTGTTAAGATTTTTGAGATCTTTGGGAACTGGGTTAAACCTCCAGTCTAAAGCCGGCCTAAGAGTCGGGTAAAAATGCAGGTCATGTTAATGATTTAGGTGTGATTCTTTCATAATCACACCTATTTTCAATCAATTTATAGAGGGATTCCTGGTTATCTAAAGTAAAGTACCTTAAACCGTTTAGCTTTTGTATGTGACAACGAACGAATGATGTTGTATCCTTAATTAGGCATGATTCTTGCATAATAACACTTATTTTCTGATGTTTTATAATATAGAGACATTGGAGGATCATTATACTGTGCTCCCTTATGTTCCAGACATAAATAATATATTTTATATTAAAATTCTATTTGATTTGATTTGACATGGGGGTGATATTGAACCGTATTAACGCTTCAGACTCACATTTAATCCGGCGCAATTTTAGTTTGAACCTGTTTAGGGTATAAACATAATCAATGTTAACACTTTGAACTTTGCATATAAGCAACGGCTTATTGAGTATCGGTCAGTAATCGCCATGGTTATTTGATACCAACCGACTGTTATAGTTGTTATAGCTCATTGGCCTACATTCACGATGAATAATGAACCATTTCCATAGATGCAGGAGCTCCCACATCCCCACTCTTACTTCTTTCTAAATCAGTATAGATACTTTATTTCCATTGAGTATACCATATAGAGCAGACGTTCAGGTTGAAGCTACAGTATTCATTAGACATATTAATGATACAATTTAATTAGAAAGCATTGATTAAGATAATTAGGCATTTTAGCTTGATGTAAGATTCTGACAAGAGATACTAAATGAAAGCAATTTATGTTTGAATACAGGCTATAATCTTTGGTACTCGTTAATTTATAAAGAAAACTTCTCATTAGAAATATATAGAATTATGCTGCTCCTTCATGAAGGAGTCGGTACAGAATTGCGGAAGAAAATCTTGAGAAGAAAATGTGAACAAAACTGCAATATTACAAATCTTTCTAGCTCCTTTATTCTATTGTACAATGGACAAGGAGGGGTTAAACCAGCTCTCCACACAAATTTCAATAAATTGTTTTTCTTGTTCTCATTCCCGGTGCTGCTGTTGATTGTCTCCATCCCAAAAATTCACCCACATCGTCCACTACTTCACCTTATTCACCTGCCTAATTCACTGATGCAGTTCGAACGTTGGATATCGAAGCCGTGGAGGGTCGCAGTGTATCTTTGCCCTGTCCGCTGTCGGCCCCATTAGACGACGTTAATATGGTGTTATGGTTCCGAGACAATGCCGGCATCCCATTATACAGGTAATTTTAATTACTATTTGTGTGCACTTTAAGATATTTTTGCTAAACTAGGTTAATGGTTGGAAACTTGTGTGCAGATGGAGACAGTGGAAGAATTAAAATTGAGCCCCCAAACCAACCGGCAAAATGCTGAGGATGAATAGTACGATTTTCACAGTCCACCCACCCAAGTCACATGTAAGCATGCTTCCTGGGTGCGACAAGTATCTTCCACCACCTCCTCATTCGCCAACCATTGACTTTTAATTGTAATTGTGTGTAATTGTGAAAAGTTTGAGAATTGAAATTACAAACTTTTATTGCGGCCACATTTTATATAATTTGTCTCCGACGCATATTAAAAGCTACAATTTATTAAAATTAGTTCCCAAGTGAAACTGTAGAAGAGCGATAAAAAACGGTGAGAATTTAGAGCGAAAATTATACTTCCGCGAAGAAGAATCTACCACAATTAAGCACAATTTTAATTGTTCATTGAAGTCCTTCTGTTACATTTTCCACCATCTTCAGCTTCATCATATATTTGAATACTGACTTTACCAAAATCCAAGAACTAAGAATAATCTTACACTTGTAGAAATCACATAAAAAATTGCTTTAGCTCATGGTAAGGTAAGATTTCTTTTTATGAACTCAACCAAAAGAAAAACGAAATAAGCCACCTTTAGCTTAACAATTTCAGCTTTTGTGATTCGAAGTGAAATCCGGTCTTGTGAGATAGGGCCCAAGCTTTGCAAGTAACAACCTCAAAACCGATTTTGGTAGTCGTTCCTTCCGTCCCGAAAGTCCGTTCCGTCCCGAAAGTCCGTTCCGTCCATTCCTAATACAAACTCTTTTGAAAAAAAAGGAAGTCGGAAAGAGATATCGACCAGCGATTTTCGGTAAAGATTTAACATTGGATGGCCGATATCAACTGATGATATCAGATCCATCGCAATCCCCATATTGCTATTTTAAAACACCCCCGAATATTGTTTAAAATGGGTCGGTTTCAAATTTTAGTATGTCATATCCGGGCGTTGGATTAAAAAGTTAAATTTAATTAAATAGGACTCCTCCAATCACCTGACCTAAGCTAATAATAATAATAATATGCTGGCACAACATGCATTATTTTTTTCATGTACGGGATGAGGTTGTCAGTCCCATGTCCGTGGAATCAAGTGCAGTGAAGCTCACTGGATGCAATCCGAACACACCTTTAACGCCAGAAAAATTCCTGGTGACCTAAAGGGGATCCGAACCCGGGACACTTGCATCATAGAGCGATTACTATTATGAACTATTTAAGAGGGTTTCCCTAATTACAAGGTCAAAATAGATCTTTAATTTTTATTCTTTAAATAGATAAGTAAACTATCTAAGAATATACTATCATTTCAGAAGCCGATTCGAAGTATTTACGAATGCACAGAAACAAAAGTAAGGGTGCACAGAGCAAATTTGCAAACTTCAGGGAGATTATCCAAATTTTGAAGCGCGTTTTTTCTACTTCTCAGTTATATAAACTATTTTTTTTTAACTTGTGACACGGTTAAAAGCCAAATGGTAAGAGATATCGACTTCCAGTCTTGGAAGACCCACTCCATAAGTCAACATTATCTAGGATAGTTTTTTCTTTTTTCCTCACCCCCTCCTTTCCCTCCAAAACCATGATTTTTGGTTCATTTCGCACACGACTTCTAATTTTTTTTTCATTTTCGAATACGTTTTAGAGGTAGTTAAGGCGAATATTTCGTCCTGGGGTACCTATTTTCGATAAACATTTGGATATTGAATTTTCGAAGATCAAAGTTAATCATTTTGGAGGGCTTATTTATAATCGATTTGCTTAAATTTGGATTTTTTGAAAGATCTTCAAATTTATAATCCGACTTAATCGGCCATGAGTCGGTATAGTACTCATAATTGATGTATCTTTCTCAATCATTTTTCAAAAATATTTTTTTATTTGTTCGAAAGCTTTGTGACACGGCTAGAGGCCAAACGGTAAGAGATATCGACTTGCAGTTTTTGACGACCCCCCCCCCCCCTAATGAAGTCAACATTAGCTAGAACAGTCTTTTTAGTGTCCCCCACCTTCTCCTTATAAAAAACTACGAGCTGCAGCTTTCCCTCAAATTAGAGAGTGCTGGGACGAGGCGCTCCAATGAATCATTCATTTTATTCAGCCATTTCATAATATTTTTCCTTTAAAAAACAATTATTTAGGCTCTTTAGATATGTATAAACCGTATAAACATATACCAAAAATTTCATTAGTATGAATCATTTCTCTGTCTTTAAAAAAATCACGAAAAACAGATCGTTTTCAGACTTCTAATTAGGGGAACTCCTTTAACGGAAAACCGGTTGCGAATATGTCATGCAGAATATTCCGAAAACTTTGATTCATTTTGATTGCGTTTTAGTATGCTGCAGTTGTTACCAAGACATTACCAATCATCCCGGGTCATATTTTCCTTAGCTATTCCCTGACTCCATTAATAAATTGAAAAAAAAAAATACCTTAACTTTTATCTCCTGTGACGATCTTGTGTTTTATCGATTTCGATAAAGCTTTAGTACATTCGGAGGCAACCAAATTTCCGAATGTTCAAAATCCTGAAAGGGATGAAATTATATGGAGGATATTTTATATGTAGAATAATTTCAAAAAAAAATCCTTTTGCCTCCAGCAAGCTCGGATGCAATCGTGGGAGTAGCTATGACACTTTTTATAATTTAGGATTTTGGCTTCCGGGATTTTGGCTTTCTGGATTTTGGCTTTCGGGATTTTGGTGTTCGGGATTTTGGCCTTCGGGATTTTGGCTTTCGGGATTTTATTTTTCGGGATTATGATTGGGACCCAGTATGTTGTATTGATTGAGGCCTTTCCCATGATAAATCGCAATTCCCCCTACTTCAATTCACTGTATCGGAATATAGACCTTTACTATAGCGAAGTTGACCGAACCTTATCTCTAATGCTTATTGGTAACCGATTTCAATGATTTTTTGTTGGCTTTTTGTATCAAGCTTTGTAGAATATTCAATGATGTGATAACCCTATATCACTGCGCCTAGCACTAGTTGTTAAACAGAAATTAAAAAAAAAATGTAAATAGATAATTAGAATAACCATTGAGTAGTTGGAAATGGAAAATTAAATTTGAGAAAATGTTGAAAAAATCCCGCACAAGTGAAAACGGATCGAAAGAGTTTGATATGAATTGCCTAATAACGAAAACGTGTTGTATGATTTATTAATTTTGGATATGTTTTAGAAGTTACCTAGACGAGATAGGCGGGCATTTTTTCTATATATGAAAATACCCTTGAATTATTCCATATATAAACGGTTTTTCGAGGTCAAATGTTAAAAAAGTTCTAGAGAGCGAGTTTTTCTAACGAATGGCGTCATATTTGGGCTCGTTAGAAAGGTCATCGAATTTCTGACAGCCTGAACCTATTTCAATCTATTATGAACCGTTTAAAAACCGGTTGTGACCTGATTTCTCAATTATAATTCATCTATTGTGGTCTATTGTAAATTTGTGAACAGTAGACGATGACAATGTACTTTCTTTTAAGGTAGGGTGAAAGGAACGCCTATTGACACTTTAAGAACTCGTGCCAGCAAATATTGACACCCTACTCTGTACCATTTGGGATACGAAATTTGAACATCTCTGTTTATAGTAAAAGGTATATTATAGAAAAAACGTTATATTACTTATATTTTACTAGATACATTAAATAATTTTCAACATTTTGACAAAAGTGTCAATAGTGGTTCCCTGTCGAACAGACGTTCCTCCGACCCTATAACGTCCAAATCACGAGTTAGAGCATTTTGCAAAGCATGAAATGCTTTGCCACCGCTTCTGCTACAGGGTCATAAAAGTTCGATGGTGCTTTTCTTTCATACACTTTTATGAGGACATTCAATAATTTCATTTTTAATGGAGCATATAGTAATTATTTTACTATAAATTTGAAATTTTGCTGATTGCAGAGTTTATTTCAGATATGTAATCAAAAATTGTAGCTCTCAACTTGGTTGTAAAGTGGGATTATTGTAGAGATTTCTCCCTTGTAAACCATTGTATCATTCATTGAAAAGTAACTATATTTAACATGTATAAAATATGCCAAAAGCTGCCCGCAAAGGAGCATAACTTTTGCTGTGGAGTACAATAAATTTGTGCTTGAATTGAGATTTTATGGTGCAATTGTGGTGGAAAAAGATTCACAGTTTACATCCCCCTGGCAGAGTGTTACAATTATCTCACCCAATTCACTTTCCTCTCTCGTTTTCCTTTGCAGTTTCGATTTTCGCAGTAAATCACTGTCACACGTGAGACACTGGTCAGCACCTGAAGTCTTTGGGTCTCGTGCAATGTTTAATGTGAAATCATCGCCAGCATCGTTGGACATTAAGGTGAATTTAATTAATCCATTGAACCATTCTCTCTCTCTGTCACTGGCTGAGATAATGTCCTGCAAGTCCCTGTACATGTACTGGACCTTCCGTCCTACGACACAGTGTGTCCCAGAAAAAAAAAAACACTGACATGCCGCACAGAAATTTTCTGATACACAACATATGAACACATATGGATGCGGCATGCGGAATATAAACGTGAATTTGATGGCACTTAATAAATTGCTATTCGCCGCAGGAATGGCTCAGGGCCGATATTTTTGAAGATAAGGTACTTCTCATATATCCCATTTATAAAATGCGGTGACTTTTCGCCCAATCCACCGAGTTGGATGTCAGTCCATGAAACTCCAATCTGTTTTGGGGGGTGTGAGCGCAAAGACCCTTCGCATATGCCCACAGATAAATCAAAATCGCAGATATTTTATTGCACTATTCTATATGAATTGCCCATATACTCACTGCCATGAGAGGATACTATAGGAAAATTCGTGGCTTATATGCCATATCATTTATAACACACGTTGCAGACGTCAAGTAGAGAGAGAGTGAGAGAGAATTGGGGATATGGCGAAAAAAATACCAATGTGCTTGCTTTTATATGAGTGTGATTATTTTTCCGGTTTCCCAGGATATCAAGCGACACGATCAGGGAGTGTATAGATGCCGTATTGATTTTCGAACGAGCCAGACCCAGAGCTTTCGACATAATCTATCAGTCATAAGTAAGTAGAAAGCATTTCAAATATCTCCCAATGGTATAAAACTGATAGGCATTGTTAATTTTATCAAGTACACCTTTGACTACGTTTATACGTTAAATAAATATCGGACCAACTGTTTCTGGATTAAAGTTATTATTTATGTTTATTATTTTCTATTGTTTTATTTATTTATTTTGATGTACCGTGCACTTTTTGCCCGGTTCCTTCAGATTGAAGTGGGGTACCATCCTGGGAGGACCAGTGACCCTTTTCAGAAATCGGCATTTTGGTACTGGGATTTAACTTCGACCCCTTCTGAATTATATTGGTTACTCTAAACTTGGAAGGTTGGTTGCCAACCAGCAGCAGCCCACAAGAAAGTACTCGATAAGTCTGTTGCTAGATACACAGACCTTCTAATTAGAGACGACTTCCACTTTGAGGAAAGGATGCCCAAGAAAATAATTAAAGCAATACTTCATACACTCTGTCCCGGGATTATGCACATTTTCGGGACCGAAAAAATGCATCAAACGGCATTATGCATCGAGAAAATTTACATATCCGCGGGAGATTTCTGTTGAATACATCGGCCGTAGAAAGAATTTTGCACGGAGTAAGAGTAGTCAGATCAAAAAGTATTGGAAAGTGTTCGGTCAGTTATACTTGATGGAAATTTAATAACACGGATTATGATCTGGATCAGAATTTATTCCTTCTATAGCTTCACACTACGTTAATGTTCATATTGTTCTGATATTAAATTTGTAGACTTGAAGAAGGGGACAAATATCCCCGAAACGTAGTGTGAAGCTATAGAAGGAATAAATTCTAATCCAGGTCATAATCCGTGTTATTAAATTTCCATCAGAACAAAAAGATTCAATTTTTTAATACTAAACCTCAACAGTTGGCCTTTGATCAATGTCCAGAGATGTAATTTCCCAGCAAAATCCTGTGTTTCCCTGGTGTTTCCTCATTAGGAGCGGAGCAGTCAAAATAGGACAAATTTCAGAGACATTGATCATTATTTTCATCACTGAGGAAGGCGCGTTGTTAGCGTCGAAAGCTTTGGCAAAGATTTTCGTGTTTTTCCTGTCCTGAAAGGATAAAACAACCCTGACGCAATCGGAGGAAGTTTCATCTTCCTATTTCCAATAATACTAAACCTACCAAGACCTGGTCAAACTGACCGGTTTAACATTAAACCTACCAATTGTTTTTGGTCGCTTTTGGTAATTTTTTCCTCTTCTCCTAGAAAAATTTGTTGAGTATCCTACTCGTACCCTACCGCGGTCTGCCATTTGACCGAGCGTGTAAGGAAAAGCGGCCAAAATCGGCCGGTAGGTTTAGTAAAGAAAAAACCGACGTGAAAACTAGTTTTATCAATGGGGGTCCGGAAATCGCCGGAAGTAAAAAATCACTCAGGGAAAATGCATCATTTTTTCCAGAGCTTTCGACTCAGTCGCCAAGCATTCATCAAGTGGTCGGGGTCACCTCCATGGCAAGTTCTCTTTTTTCTGTGGAGCTATTTGCAGCCAGCTCCTTTACTCAACTCACAGATCCGATAGGGAAAAGTTATTTAGACAGAAATCTAGTATATTTATCCCTCCATCAGTAACTTCCAAAAGGGAAACAGTTCCAATTTTTAAGTTATTTCGCGTAACGCTCGCAAATGCAGAGAAATTCCCATACGTGTTTGTAGCGCAAAAGTGAGCTTTGGCTTCAACTCCATATTAGAAAAAAGTGAACCGCCTAAACCATAGAGGCTGGTACGAGAACGAGTTTCAACATGAAAGTGGTACTTCAGTCGATACAAATTTTCACTCTCACTGATCCAAACACACACCGAGATGGGCTGCTGTGAGCGGATACCCGTATCGAAGAATAAGATAGAATAGGAGTGGGGGAGCATAAGGGGCCTGGATGCATGGGTAATATGAAATGGAGAACTGACCCCTGGCAAAATCTTATCTCTCTTAGAAGACTCAACTGTAATACATAAATTTTCCTAATTTGGAATAACAGTCGATGCTACTCTTAGATTCTTGCTTTACAAAAACGATAGAAACCAAAAGAGCATATGGTAAAACCGGAAGCGCGCAATCGTCAATACTGGAATAATGTCTTATACCCTAGACAGACTTACAGCTTAGTGATAGCTTAGTGAGAAACTGATAGGAATGTATAGTCCAATCATTATTTTGATTATAATTACGTTAAGCAATCCCTCGGCTTAAGTCAAGTGTCAAGAGTGTCACTAGCACATAGGCTAGGCCTTCAATATTTTTGATTTTTTAATTTTTTTTTAAATTCTTTTTTTTAAATTCTTTTTCGTGAGTTTATTACTTAGCCTTCTTTTAAATCATTTAGATAAAATCATAAATCATAATATTTGTGGAAATTTCACTTAAAATTACTTCAGGATTTATTTACCGTATAAACGTAGTCACTGCGTTTTTTTTTGGTTACCATAAAAGAGAATAAAATATAGTTTTTCCTGGTACAATAGCACAATACAACGCGTAATGAATAATACTTGTCAGTTGATATGGGGTATATTTTGTGTATAAAAATCCCATTATAGATTCTCAATTCCGCTGTAGAAGTATTAAAGGTTCATTTAAAACTCATAATCAGAATTTTATGTTAACATAGCGTCAGACTCTGTCCTATTGATGCAATTCACAACTTTTCATTCCCGGGACATTAGCTTTTTCCTGGAATTCTTCCCTATGCCTCTTCAACAGAAATGTAAGAACTGAGAACAAATAGGGCATGAGAAGAACATGATAAATAGTTGAGAAGGTGCAAAAAGTACAATTTGTGGAGGTGACAGTAGTGGAAGGGTTATGAAATTAAGAGAAGTGCCCTACCATAACTCCCAATAGGTCTGGGCTTTGTCTCAGTTATAGCATAATATTAGGAATATGTCTGTCTGCATATAAGAAACATTCGCCAGTATCATCACAATATTGTATGCTAAAATTGTGCCCACTGTGTAAATCCCTTCATACTCATATTCAGTATGGGAACAATTCAAAATGACCAAATGAGTACTCAGAGGGTCAGCAGTTTTCAGTTGAAGTTATTTGTGCAAACAGTCGACCCACTTAATGTAGCCTTTTGGATGAGTAGCTGAGGCAAAACTTTAAACTATATATAATAAACCATTAATAAAGTTGAGAGCCGGATGTTGTTTTGTGATGGCTAAAGTAAAATATACTTGTTCTATTCATTCGAACAGTCCTGCCAGAGCATCCCATTGTCCTGGATCGCTGGGGACGTCAACTTAATGGAACTATCCTGGGTCCTAAGCAAGAAGGGGATGACATCATGATATCATGTCGTGTAGTTGGGGGTGAGTATAAATAGTCCGTCAATTAATAATCTCATTTCCATTAGCGATTCTCCATTTGATCCACTCCAATGGGAATGGTATATCTTTTAGCCTTTTATCTATTTACATGTCCGAAGGGTGTGATGTGATGAAAAATGATTAACGACTAACTAATTTGGATATATCCTTCCCAGTATATACATAATATGTCTATCGCCCACACAATGTGTCATTTCCAAAGCCCATAATTAATTACTATTCACCTGTTAAACTTCCTGGGCTATATTGCAAAGACAATCTGTACCACAATTAATTGCTACAAATATACTTGTTTCGGAAGACAAGTGTATAAACTTTTCGATGAGCTGAAAAAGTTAAATGTATTGGGAATATATTGAAATGGAAAGATAATCTCACTGAAAGTAGGATTTTGGGGAAACTCATTTAAAACAGGATAAAATATACAGTGGGTAACAGAACTGTGACGAGAATTTTTAAGTGAAATTAAGCTAATATATTATTCTTGACACTTCATTAAAAGTTTATCTATAATTTTTATTGATCGTACTCAAATCCACTCGAACTGCATGTTTTCTAAATTTCATAAAGACTGCTTTTTCTCTAACTGTTCAAAACTTCTGTTTTCTATTTCTTCAAATTTATGGTAGAGGAAAATTCTTTCTCTTCTCTTGATAAGAATTTTATTTCACAATTTAGGTATATTATTTAAAGAAAAACGCATCGACATAAACAAGGGGTGTGGATTTCCATTTAAATTCACATTACACAGAAAATATATTTCATTAAATTATTCGTAAATGTTCGTAAATCGTAAAACTTACAAACAAGTTCGTAAAATTTCATACAGAAAAAGGCAGTTCTAATTTTGTATGGGATTTGCAAAAATACAGCTCTTGTCTGTAAGAATATTTTAAGAGCCGAATCAACCTAAACATGCCGTGTTTTGAATTAAGAGCTGTGTTCTAAAACAGAACAACTTCTTAGTTGTTCTGTTTTAGAAAACAGCTCTTGCTGGCGTTACTTGAGCGAAGTATCGTCTCACTAAAAAAAATCCAGTGTGGTTTCCAGTGCTATCAAATGGCAGACAAAATAATTTACAGTGCAATTAATTCGCAAAGTTGTGATTGTTTTCGCGAGTTTTCTCAATAAAATTATAGTGAAAATTGTAGGGAGAAGCCTTTACAAGTAGTGAAGCGTCTTGTGGTGCAAAAAAATACAGTGCTGATAAGAATTATGTGGAAATTTGGTGAATGAATGCTCGAAAAATAGGAAAACAATGTTTTCTAAAAAATAAAATATTGTGCCTCATGAGCTCGCTCGAGTTTCTGAAGTGTTGTGGAACAGTGATTTTTTATTTTGAAAATTTATACAGTGAAAAAATTAAAAGAGATTTTTGCGAGGTGGTTACCGTAAAAAAAATGAAAACATGTCGGGTATCTTACTCAAAGATTGTCAGACGGACAAAAATCTTCCCAAATGTGAGTCTCAAATTAGATAAAAATTGATGAATTTCGCTTAGAGATTAGAAAAAAAATAGGAAATGTGAAAAATTTTAGATTAAAAAGTGTATACGGTGGTATTTCAATAAAAAAAAATGAAAAATTCAATTGCTTTTTCATTATTATCGTACGTCGATTTGATTGCGATACTGCAGAGAAAATTTGATACTAGAATCAAAGCTCGTTATGCTTTGCTTCAAGAAGCGCTCAGTAGGGGAAAGTGACCATGCTTGATACTGTAAAATGACGTCCAAGGTTTGTAATTTTTTTCTGATTAACACACAAACCGAAGCGATTCTTCCACTATGACAAAAAAATGTCTCACTTATTAGGTTCATAGTCCTACCCCACATAGTTCCTGGACATCCTTAGATTTTCCTCAAGAAGAAAATGAAAATTCAGTGGCGATTTTTATACAAGTCGGGTCCGGGGCCTTCCTGTATATTAATTGATTCGACAATTCGGAGGCCCATTTTGACTATAAAAATTTCACCGGATACAAAAAATTGCACATCACTATTTAGACGGAACTCTAACCTATCTGCTTAAATCGTTTGTACGACTGGTTATTAGTTTTAAAATCACTTTTATGTAATTTTTCTAAGCCGTGTTTTTATGACATTAGGGCACTAGCGAAAACCATTTTTTCACTTTGAGTCCATGAAAATGTCACTCTGCAACCTTAAAATTCAGGCAACACGGTTGAAGGCTATGTCAATTGTCGATAAAATTGGAGGTTTACAATAGGCGTAATTATAGAAGAATCACATCTAATGATAGAGTTGCCACAATTAAATTATCATTCATGGACCCTTCTTAGAATATAGGATGGACACAGGTAGAATTTATGAATTTATCACCACCCTCAAAAACGGTGTCCTCAAGTAAAAATATTTTTACATAAATATTAATACTGATGAACCCTCTATGTGCCTATGATAGTAGTTTTCCTGAAAAGTGACATTA
Organism: Phlebotomus papatasi; assembly: GCF_024763615.1. Taxonomy (NCBI): domain Eukaryota; kingdom Metazoa; phylum Arthropoda; class Insecta; order Diptera; family Psychodidae; genus Phlebotomus; species Phlebotomus papatasi. The sequence goes on from NC_077224.1 coordinate 47,912,865, forward strand.
ATTAAGAAATACTTATGAAATATCATGTATCGAAATTACAGTTTTAGACCCATTTTTGATTTTTGCTTCCTGAAACTAGGAAAAAAGAGCTAGGATCCTAATTTTTTCGGAAATGTGAGTCTTAGCACCAGCTATTAAAATATATTGCTATGAGTCACAATTATTGATTAACGTAGGAAAAAAATAGTTATTATCAAGCTTGGATCGTATCAAGCATGGTCACTTTCCCCTACTTAAAGTTCTCTCAGAGTTCATTTTTGCCATCTATGTAAATTCAAAGACTGTGCGTCATTGAGCCAAAGCATATTCTAAAATACACGCTTTCCTTCAAGTAAAATTGTCTTTAACCCAAGAAATAAATGCCCGTTCTTGTTTCAAGAGCTAAATTAAGAACTGTTTCTACAGAGCTCTTTTCTGAGTGTACATTTTTCCAAACTTTGTTTGTAACATTATCACTTGACGACGATGATTTTAAGTTATTTTACAAACATTTTGTTCGTAGTTTTTTGTGTGTCTGGAAAAAAAATTACGAATTAATGATAAAGTTTTACAAACTTTTTTTTTTAGTGTTTACGAACATTCAGGAACAAATGTTTGTTACCCCCCTGTGTAAATTTCAATCTGGTTTTCGAAATAATGACAGTATCGTTTCGGATCTCCTTAGGATCAATCATGATATTGCTTGGGCTTTGGATAGAGACATGTCTAGCGGTCTGCTCCTTTTGGCCTTTTCTAAGACTTTTGACAGCATTTCACAGTCACTGCTCTGTAATAAACTTCAGGGACTCTTCGGTTTCTTCTTGCGTCTCGATCTCAGATTCTAAGGTCTGGTCAATCAATCTAGTCTGCTCTTGATCTTACTCACAGAGTCCCCCAAGACCCAAGTTTCTCAGATATTATAGATACCATTTGTATGCAGACCAGACGATCTTCAGATTTATTGCTCTGGAGATCCGTTAAATTCATCTCGACGCGTTTGATGCGGTGAATGATGATTTGGAAAGGATCTCACACTGGGCCGACAATAATGGCCTAGTTCTCAATGCCAGAAAGTCGCAGGAACTGCTGCAGATTTCTTGTCTTTTCACTTTTCCTTTCGACTTTTATGGTCTCTAGGGGAAGTGCTCATAATTTTGGACAGTCTGCATATAAGCATCGATATCCTAAGTTTGAAGTGCGATATTTTCAATACTAATTGACTTTTTTTGTTACTCTCTTTTCAGAAGGATTGTTTAGAAACTTGGCAAGCTATTTATCATCTCATTTTTACTAAAATTAGTTTTAATACGTTTAAAAATGAATTGATATGTAGAGGTGAATTTGACTTTTATTTTGGACAACTTGGTTATTAATTTGGATAACTTGGCTGTAAATTTGGACAGCTAATCCGCCTCAACAGGATGCCCATTGTTCTTCATTTTATGAACCAATCTTACCAAGTCCTCTTCCTGGTCATGTAAGGGAAACGTGGAATGTCACAAGAAGCCCAGAAACTTTCCATATCATTCATTAAAGTGAGTTGACTTCGGTACTCCAAGTACGTGCGGATTCGCTCATTCCCTGCCCTTTCCGGGAGCCTTTCAAGGCATTTCTCACTGCATCTCTTTCGTAGAGATGATGCTCCTTTGTTTCTCCAGGCATTTGTCCAACCTAGTCATCACAAAAGCTAAAACTTCACGAAATTTCGTGAGAGAAACACCTGTCCAAAATAAGAATCATCACCTCACTGGTGAATGTCTTAAAAAATTTCCCATTTTTCACACGAAAAATATAATTCACAAGGCAAATCTCACTTCAGGTCAAATGTACAAATCATCAGTAACGTGAATCAACACAATATGCAATGAATATTCAATAATATCACTCAAAAACAGCGAACAAACTTTGTTAGTACTTCACCAAAACTAAATAAGACTGAAGTAAGCCACGAAGTTCTGTCATATTTCTCGTAAGCAATTGCTCACATTGAATTTTCAACAAAGCAATTTCAACTCAAATCATATTCAAATTTTAACGTATTTAGTGTTAAAATCTTCCAAAAAGAACAAATATTTAGATAGAATTCATTATTCATCAAATATTGGAATAAAAATCCATCATTTTAATCAATTTATTTTTAGTGTCCAATGTTATCCTCAAAGTGTCCAAAATAAGAAACTGGACAAAATTATGAGCATTTCCCCTATAGCCTTTACATTTTGTGAGAGACTTTTCATAAAAATTGTCTCTTTTTAAGTAACATCGGAATGGCAATAATTCCATTATGTTTCTTTTGGAAAATTATAATTTTCTAACGGTGGCAGTTTAGATATAGACAATACAAAACTTCGCTTTGAATATTTCTGATAGTGACTCTTTTATTGTAAATTTTAAAACTCAGATACAATTGCCTTACTTGGACGTTTCAATACTTCTCAGTGCCCACTGTACACATTTTCTTTTCAAAGATATACAGTATTCTATAGTCCAACGTTGAGGACAAAAAAGGGGTCGATAAATTTTACCCCTTTTCCCAAGTAGTGATCCCATTTCCAATTCAGAGTTACTACTTGGAGTCAGGTGGTACAAATTTTATTACACAGTAACCTCAAATTTATAAATCCTAACCCGAAAAGCTCCATTTCCCACGGTCACCTCATTCGGCATTGAGAAAGCGAACCAGCAGGATAAAATCTTGTTATTCATTTAATATTGAGATTCGCTGAAGAAGTTTTTCACAAAATAGTTTTGAAAGTTTATTCTTGTCCTCCGTATTCTCTCTTCAAATGAAATTTCTCATACTTGATACTTCCTTTTGCGCCATCCCCTTTCATCATTACCCTCTTCCCAATTGCCGGTCTTCACCAGGAAAGAGTTCATGAACAGCGACAGGGGTAACAGGGGCGACAGGGGTGATGTTGGGTGCACTGGAATGAGAATGGTAAACTTGATAGATTACATTCATCTTTCTATTGTTTGCTCAAGTCTGAGCGATTCAACTTTTTCTCATGAGGATACAAGGAGCTTTTCCATCGAGATGAACCTCGTCATTCATGCACCCACACAAACTCTTGAGCTTTTTAATAGTTACACCGTATTATAAAGTGTGTGCTCAACTAAGCACTCAATTCCGCCAAGCTTATAAAACGATCAAAGCGTATGTGGGGTCACTTGGAAGTTTTAAACTCCCTTTTTTCCTTCCCACTTCAAATTAATTTATGCTTAGGGATTTTCCTTGAGCAATTTTTGCCATTTCTTCATGTACTTCATTATTTTAAAGTTGATGCTACTGTAAAGAGTTTTCTTTTATAAAAATTTCAAAGAGGCTTATCAATTAGCTCTGTAAAAGCGGAGTCATTTAACTATTTCAAATGAATTGCGATTTAAAAATTTAACCCTTCAATTGACAGGCATCAAGCGGACAATTGGATCAGCGCTAGGCTCATAAAAAAGTTAGGGGAAACTGAGGCCTCACCGGACACTGTGATTTTTTAATTAGATATTAGACTTCAGAGAACTAGAACTGTAAGAAATGGTCGTCATAGTCTAAAAGTAGTTTAGAAATAAAAAGCATTGTTCGGTGCTACCCTATGTTCAGTGGTACCCCAGTTTCCTCTAATTAGTTTTCGTGTTACAAATATATTTGTCTGTAAATTAGTCAATAAAAAGATTGGTCTGCAAAAAATCAAAAAGTAAGTCTAAATTATTAACTTAGTCATATCTAAATGACTAAGTTAATAATTTAAAGTTAAATTTAAATCACCTCGAAAGTCATTTGACTGAAAATGGAAAATAACCAAAGAAAAATACAGCGTCAGACCACGTCAGACTTTTTAACCGGAAACTTATCGATAACTACCGATTTTAAGCGGTATTATTGGTATCATTAACGATAATGGAGATTTAGTCTTTATAGTACTTACTTACTTAACCGGCGTTACAATCAATTGCTGGCCTTGGCCTGATTCAGTACCAGTCGCCAGCCACTCGAGCCTGTTACGCGCCACGGTTCTCCAATTCCACACCCTTAATGAGCTAGCGTCCTGGTCCTCGCCGTCGGTGCATCTGAGGGTGGGTCGGCCTCATGCTTGCGAACCAGGTGACTATAGCCCACCAGAACTTAATGAGTCGTATTTGCTTGACGACAGTAGTTACCTCTCAATAGTACTCATACACCTTATGGTTGCATAGGCTCCGCAATAGTCCCTCCTCACATACGAGGTCAAAAATTCATCGTGGAATCCTCTTCTCAAACGCGGCTAAGAGTTTGCAATTCTGTTTGCTGAGGATCCACGTCTCAGACGAATAAGTGAAGACTAGCAGGATCATAGTCCTATACAGTAGTAGCTTGGTTATTATGCCTAAGGTTCTGAATCGAAAAACTCTTGATAGACCGAAATAGACCCTATTGGATTTCAGCAGCCGTGTGCGAACTTCAGACAGACGAAGGTAGACAAAAGAGTTAACAACTTCAAAGTTGTAGTCCTTCATCGGGAACCTTGTTTGACCGATGTTTCCCGTAGATGTTGCCGGAGTTGCTGCTGACGAAGCCACCATTTACTTTGTTTTGCCTTCGTTTATCTGTAGCTTCAGACTTCGTACTGCATGCTCAATCTGGATAAAGGCCTTTTGTACAGCTCTGGAATTGCGTCCACTTTTTCCAGAGCTTTCGGCTCAGTCTCCAAGCCTTCATCAGTGCTAACAAAGACTGGCTCGCTGACACTACAAAAATCATGAAGAAAAGGAAAATATAAAATTGTTATTGCCTAGGGTACTGAAAAATTGTAAAATTAATAAGTGTCACCATTCTCTAAATATGCCTGGTACAAATAAGTCTGACCAATTTGAACGAGATTTAAAGAAGAACCTAAAGACTTGACCACTGATGAAGGCTTGGAGATTGAGCCGAAAACTCTGGAAAAAGTTGACGAATTTTCCCTGAGTGATTTTCCACTTCCCACGATTTCCGGACCCCATTGATAATACTAGTTTTCACGTCGGTTTTTTATTTACAATTTGATTGTAATGTAGTGCAGTGGTGGGTTGTGGAGAATACTCAAGACACTGTCACAGCATAATAAAACCCTCAGTGAGAGTGTGTAAGGATTTATTTCTCGACTTAAATTCCGTACAGGGATGGTAACAGTACTCACTGAGTGGACTGAGTCGATTGAGTAAACGGAGTAGACTGAGTGAGTGGACTCAGTGAATTGAGTAGACTAATTATTCATTCCAGCTCACTTTTTTTTATAATTTTTCCAATAACTAATAATTTCGGCAATGTTGTGACTATTTTTCGGAGGCTCCACTCTTATCATTTTATTTTATTCCGGGTGCTCAATCTGCACCACGATTTGCTTTCATCTTTGGCGGTGTTCAGACTCCGCACCATCATCTTGAGATAAGAGTGTCGCCTCTATTTAATTACTTCACACTTATGGTGTGACAAACACTTTTTAATCATATATTTTTTGTCAATTATTTCCTGTTTAAACTGAATTATTTCTGGAACTTATATTTCTAGAAAAATCTAAGATGATGAAATTGTCATTGAAAGTAACCTTCAAAGTCGGGTTACTACAGTAAGTCCTGATGGGGCTCACCTAAATAAAAGTACAAACTTATAAAGGGAAATTGGAGAACTGTAGGTGCCACCCATTATTCACTTTATGAAAGTGAAAGTGAAGTTACAGCGTCGACTTGGGTTGACATGTGTCGAATAGGCCGTACGCTCTATATGTGCATTTTATTTCTGTAATATTCGTTAACACATTCGTTAAATGAACACATTGGAACAAGAAATATTACTGTATGCTCAGTAATCAATGACCTTTTTTTTATTTTGCGTTTTGATAGTTGCAAGTCATTTCATGGTCACAGTGGTGTCAGCATTTCGACACTAAACCTACATCCATTTTGATAACTGTAAAATTAGTAAAAATTTTCAAATTACGTCTTTATGACCAAATATTGTGCTAAGTCATGTGATACCCCATGGGATAAGGAGAATAGCTCCTGCTTTAAGAACAGAGGAAAAAGCTTTTGCAAAGAGATTTCGTAAAAACAACGTCAGTGGAGCTATGCTTTGTCATATACACAAAAAAGACATAAAAATTTGTGATTTATTAAATTTTATCTAAAAGTCGTTAAATAAAATCACAAACGGTAAAAGTCGTTGAAGTTGCGTGTAAGATCAAGAAGAATATTTTTAGAAAAGTCTTGGCAAAAGCAACCACAAATTGAGCATAATATTCTGTGGGAAAAAAAGCTCATGCAAGTGGAAACTTTTCAAATAACTCCTTTGAGATATATAGAATTTCGCATAAACTCCCATAGCCCCTATTCAATTTCTCGTGGCAAACCACAAAATGTAAAAATATATCTCATAGGAATAATTTGGAGTTTCGGATTTCGTGTGGTACCTATCGTGATCTTCCTTTTAGAATACATTTCTCATGAGTGATGACGGTATTTCAAAAATTGCAATTTGGCTGTACATTTCCTGATAACACTATAATAATGTAGTAGGAGTGCATTTTTAGTGAATCATATTGAAATTAGTGGTAAAAGTTCTAGTACAAAATCTCTCTCATGTTATTCCATTCATTCCTCAATGTTTTTCACTTTTCTTCCTCATCAAATTCTTAATGTACACATATGGAACTCTTCCTGTATTTTACGTTTTCATGTGCCTCATGGTCTATATTCGAGGAAAGAAAAACGTCCACGAATGACTAAGGGAAAAAAATTGAGTCAAAAGGATGTAGGTGAAATGGAAAAATGACTGAGGAAAGCACAAAAATGCGTCCCCGGATGTAAGAATGAGAATTTAAACTTTTTATTCATTCCGCACTTTTTCAACCAAATGTTTCATTTCTTGTCATTATGCTTATTTTCTTGGTACCTCCTCAAACTTCTCTGTGCAATTTCAAAAAAATTCCCTTCCTTTTCGTATTTTCTCACTCAAACCACATTTCCTTTCCTTGCCATAATCGTGAGTTCTTCTCTTTTTGTCGCACTTTTCATCCCACTACGTTCTCCTCATCTTACATAGAGTTCTTGACGGAGAAAGTATGCTGTGTTAAATATATAAAACCACCAGGCACTTCCATCTTACGTCTTTGATAAAGTTGAGACAAAAATTCTTGCCAGAAATTGTATTACCAATTAATTTCTTACAATAAATTATTTTATAGGTAATTTATTTTTTACACAATTGATATCTGAATTGCAACCAGGAAAGAATTTTTAAATGCATTTTCTCGTGCGTTTCTTGCCCAGCTGCAAGATATAGGATAATTTTGTAGATAAAGTCATTCAAGCAAAGTTTGATACCGTGTCATTTTTGATAATATTTTCCTTGATACTCTTTTTTTATTTGAATTCTGGGTGACAAATTCTTTTCTTTGTTAGTTACACTACCCATCTGACTAGTGAAGCGTCAATTAAAATGTGAATTTAGCCCTGTCTTTCATACTTTACTTTTAAAAAGCTCCCTCAGAAAATATACGTGAATATACGTGTCATTTGATCATACAATTTGCTATAACATTAATTTTAACTATACTACACATTTTTTTTAATTTTGATAAAAAAAAGCCCAAATAACAATTATAGTGTTGTATGATATATCGTTGTAATTACGAAACAAGAATCAATAGAGGACAAACAATAACAAAACAGACCAAGCTCCCCGGCTTTTCGAAGTGCTGGAACTTGTGACCTCAATGCTATACCCTAAACATAGTTCTGCATTATTTGTCTAGATTGATAAAGTTGTTGAGCTTCATCCGCTGGGAAGAGCATCGTGCTCACGAGTTCGAAAAGTTCGCAGTTTGTCCCCTGGGTATTTCTTTTGACAAAATCATTTATGGTCTGTAACATATTCCATTTTGGTCAGTAAAATATTCTCTTTTGTTCTGCAAAGAACGTGTAGTTGATCAGATTCGTGTTATTTCTTAATTTTAAATTTGAAGTGTCAAATTTAAAATAAAAAAAATATAATAAATTTTACAATAATGAAATTTAAATAACAAACTCTATTAAGATTTCTTTAATTTTAAATCTAATCAGGATACGCTTTTTGAACCTTTAATTGCAGATAATTTCGAGGCGAGGTTAAAGTAGATTTAGATTCAATACGTTTTAATTAAAATCGTATATCTTTAATTTCTTCACAAAATATTTTCAATCTTTAATCGCGCTTTTCTCAGACTTGAGGGAGAAATTGGTGGTATACAAGGTGTGTTCAAAAAGTAAGGTGAATTTTTATTTTTCTCGAAAAATATTTATTATTCATTAAAATCTATTTTGTTTCCTTCAAAGTAATCCTACTCAGATATAATACACATGTATTTGAGCTTTTAGATATCTTCGAAGTCCTCCTTATATGTGCTTTTTGATATGGCTTTGAGCTCTTCTGGCGATGGAGTCTTTCTCTTTTAAATCATATCAAAACCCGAACTTTTTTAATATAATTCTTTTCAAATATAGTGATATGTTTTATAACCAGTATGAACGATTTAACACCTTAGAAAAGCAAAAACCTTTATGAAAAAAATGTCTCCTAAAACATACCCACAAAAGGAAAGGGACAGATAATCCTAACCGGCTTATGTAGGTGAGATTCTTAACGTGAGCTAACTCGGAGTGCATGCAAATTCGATTTAGAGCTGAAGTTGGGAGACGCCATTCAGTTATCTTGAATCAAATTCGTGAAATTATACAAATTTTGTATTTAAACCAAAATATCAAGGATTTGGATGAACTGACAGAAAAGTGTTATATGGGTGAAATGTAGACCAGAATGTTCTCTATAATTTTTCCATAGAACATGATCTCATCGATTACACAGAAGCCAAGATAATCGAGGTTTTTGTTTCTTAACTCGTTTTTTCATCCAGAGTGCCCCAAGTAGTCATTTGTTGAACTTCAACTATATCAAAGAATTGTTGTATTTTGTGGGACTTTCCATTTAAACCCTATTTTAAGTGGCTTGGTGGAGTAGAGGCAGTCAAATTGGCATCTGAGTGATTTCAAAGCGTTATTATGGGAAAAATCAATTTTTTCACACTTAAACGGCAAAATCGGAGTGATAGCGTAGTCTGACCGGAAAATGATGTATGGACGAAATGTAGAGACAAATGTCCTCTACAATTATGTCGAAGTAATCATCAAAATCGGTTCAGCGGCAGTCGAGATAATTGAGGTTATGTGATATTGAAATTGGTTTTTCGACTGTGGCGCCCCTGGTGTTGGTCCCACGAAGTTCAAATATTCTAGAAAGTTGTAGCATTTGGTGAGACCTTTCGTTTAAGCCCTCATTCATCAAAATCGGTCACATAGAACCGGAGATATGATTTTTTTGAATTTTGTGAACTTTGACTCCTCATATCTCCGGTTCTGTTTTAACCACAGCGCACATTTGCACCATTTTGGAAACGTTCTAGACTGGACTACAACATACTAAAATTTCATTAACTTGCACAATGCCGTTTTTGAGAAAAATGCCTTTGAATTTCGATGAATTTTGACGCTATCACAGCGCCATCTGTGGTGACTTTTTGAACTTCCATCTGAAAGTGCTCATCGAGACGAAACCAAAAAGGTAAAATTTATGTCGATATGTTAATTAGAACCGGAGATAGAGGCCGGTAAATGTTCGAACTTTGACCCCTTATAGCTCGGGTCAGGGGTTATGGATCGACTTAAGGTTTTTTTTTGTTTGATAGGTATAATCAACGGCTACAACATACTAAAATTTCAGCCCGATGCACAATGGAATTTTTGAGTTATTTAACTTTTAAGATTTAAAAATTTTCTTTTTAATAATAGCGCCCCTAGTGGTGGTTTTATGAACTTGCGATGTTAGAAGAGGAAGTGGCATTTCACGAGAGCTTTCCAAAAAGCCCTCACTTTTTAAATTCTGACAATTAGAACCGGAGTTATGGCCATTTTAAGAATTTTTTTTTGGACCCTTATAGCTCGGGTCAGGGGGGTCGGGGGACTTTAAGTTTGGTATTGATGGAAAGCTCTAAGGCCCAGCTATAACATACTAAAATTTGAGCTCGCTCGATGCCATAGGGGCGGAGCTATTGAGAAAACAAAAAAAGGGTGGTATTCAAAATGGCGGAATGAGGGGTGGGGGGTGGGGGGTCAATGCACCATGTTGCAATTTTCATACGATATTTAACCTTTGCCGAAAACCGCAAGTCGATATCTTTTTTAGTTTAGGAGCTATTAAGCTCCAAAGAGCGGCCGGACAGCCGACCGGCCGGCCGGCCGGGAACGTAACTTAGCCCCCCATATATTCGTGATCAGGAAGTGGCGAAACACATTTTGGCCAAGTTTGAGCGCGATCGGAGGACATGAGATTTTGTTAGGATTATAGTAGGTGAGATTGTTAAGAATCTCACCTAATAAAAATTACGTATTTCAAGGTTGGAAATTTGTTTATAGTTATCACTGTACTTTTCTCTACGCGAAACGCATGAGTGGGTTTATAAAAACAACATTAAAATCACTGAGAATTTTTGAGTAAATGTTAAAAACTAAATTTTTTTGGAAAATATGGGAGACTGGGGCAGAATTATCCACGCGTAGAATTATACAGTGGGATGTTTTAGCGTGCCTTAGAAGGAATATTGAGAAAACCACTATTTATTAGAAGTAAACACATTCTTTTCTATTCATTGAAAAATTTCGTTTTCTGACTAATTCTGCCCCGGTCTCCCATACTCCATTTTGTCAGTGACAGCAGAAAAACACGGTCGGCAACATAATTTTCGTAGTTCCAATGCTCGCCGGTATGAGCGCAAGACAGTGTCCTTCACGTATATTATCTAACGGGTATGAAAAACAGGGCTAAATTCAGACTTTAATTGACGCTTAACTAGTCAGATGGGTAGTGTTTCTAACAAATAAAAGAATTTGTCACTCAAAATTCAAATCGAAAAAGAGGATGAAGAAAAATATTATCAAAATTGCCGCTATGTCAAACTTGGCTTGAATGATTTTTTGCACAAAATTTTCAAGAAATATATTTACAATAAACCTGGCGGGGCTATTTTCCTTATCGCTTTATTGGTTTAATCGGTTTTTGACGTCCATAGCCGAGCATCGTTATTAACATGTTGTAGGTCTTTTGTGAAATGTCAAAAAAACTTTAATTTCTATTTTTGTTCAAAATGGACTCTCTAAATCCCGTCTGACCAAATAAGCGTAAAGTAAAGCCTGAATTAACCCCTATCTTTCACACTTTACTTTTAAGAAGTTTTCATAGAAAATATCCCTTACCAAATATATGTTCAGGATACTGTTTTGCGTTCGTAGTGGCAAAAATCGGAACTAATAAAATGATGTTTCCGGCAGTGTTGCTCAGCTCTCACTGACTAAATCAGAGGTGTGCAAGAACCGTTTGAAACCGAAAAAACGACAAATAAAGCTTGTTCGTCAATGATCAAAACGCTACCTGATCAAACTTATTTTGACGTTTATTCGGTTTCAACGGTTCTTGCACACCTCTGGACTAAATGGATCTTTTCCCCAAAAGAATTTAGTGTTTTTTAAGTTATTCAATGGTTTTTATACTGATTTCAGTGGATTTTCTACAATTTTATTAATAGGGGAAAGTACTTTCCCTTCGTACGTTCATGCCTTTCAATAATGTGAATTTTCTTTTGGTTTTCCACAGAGACTTGCAAATTTCTATTATATATTAGTTGGCTTATCATCAATTGTTGATAATTCCGTATTAATTTAGTGTAAATCTCTTACGAAAAACAAAAGCAATTCACATTATTCGAAGGCATGAACATTCGAAAGGAGAGCACTGTCCGCTACTATGAATTATGTGACGATGTGTTGTACATATAGAATTGTGCAGTTATTAAAGAAGTTGCAAATCTAAATTACGTGTTTTTATTTATTTTTCATGGATATTTTTTAAGGTATTTTTTACACGATATTTTTTGCTATTCTGAAGTGTTTAATTGTTATAACTGATTAAACGAAACATATTATTGTGCTTGTTACTGTGAGGAAGTGTCACAGACAATTTCATTCGTCTGCCATTAATGTCCGTGAAAAAATTCCTTAATTAAGTCCTTAATTAAGACCTACCATTCAAATCTTAGCGTAAAGGACTAAATTAGTGCCCAAAGCTGGGTATTAAATAAAGTCTTAGCGCTGGGCTTAGTTACCCTGTGTCAGACGGGATGATACAGTTGACATTTTAAGTTTTCTTGAACGCTTGATTTTATTTAAAAAAATTTATAAACTTATTTATAAAATTTTTATAAAATTTTTGGCGTTTATAAAAACGCCAAAAAGCTGTAAAAGAAGTCTAAGGTTTTTAGGTTTTTATCTGTAAAAACCAAACTAAAAATACGAAATGACTGGTCATGTCAATATAAGTTGCGGATATGTGTACCAACACAACAAAAAGTAAAAATCGAGAATCGAATGTACGTAGCGTACAGGATGTACGTAGCCCTTAAGTTTTGAAAATTTTTCCTACTTTTTTAATATACCTTTTGATGATTTCTTTTGCGAATTGCACAAATTAGACTAATGTTTTTAAGCATTTAAGTTTTGTAAAATAAAATTTTAAAATATTAATACTTTTTTTTTAAATATTATATTAAATAAACTCTGTGAAAAATTCGGTTAACCAAAAGAACATTTAGGACGACTTTCATATTATTCAGTGTCACTTCTACCTCCTACATACATATAATCCTCTTTCATAAGCACTCATCTTTCCATTTTAGCTGCACGAGAGTCTCTCATTCATATCACGATAAAAAGTCTTTACTACTTGTCCTCATCATGACAATAACAACCGCGAGCCAGGAAATATGATGAGACACATTATTTATGTAGTCAAAGAAAATGTTTTATAGCTTTCCATGTGTCTATTTTTCATTGGGGAAACTCACATGTAGCAATTTATGCTATGGGTAGGAATCTGATGGATACATCCCATGGGGAAAATCAGAAGAATAAGCTCTCCAAGAGGGTGTGATGAGGACTTTTGTCAGAAGAGATGATGGCACATGAAAGAATGAAGTGAGATATGGAAGCCACTTTTTCTGCCAACAAAGAAAAAAGAAATGCAAATTAAAGTTTAGCGATGGAGTGAAAATTAATGAATTGGCATATTTAAAAATCTACTATACATTACAATAGGATTGGAGATGAAAAAGTGAGGTGAGGGATGTATGTATCAAATGAAAAGTGGTATCATTAATCAGGCTAGAGTGAATAAATGGCGGAAAATCAGACAAAAGATACCGTTCTGGGAGCAAAAAAAAGGCAATATGGGTGGATTTTAATTAAGCAAATCGAACTTTTTTCATGCCCCAGACATACCTCTCTGTTCTCTATCTCAACAATTTGTCCAGGTTGCTCCATGGCGAATTCCAATCATTCTTTCATCGTCGATCTGATGCGCCAGTGAACATATATTGAAACAAGAAGTAAACATTTGATTTTGGATTGAACATACACCCTGGCTGAACAATAGATTTTGGACACAGTACCATCAGAAAAGCTCCTGGAGCTGATGTCATTGTCCCATCCCATTACCACTCACCCTCAAGTGAAATGTGTAACGACTTCCTTTCTGTATTCAATTATAGGTCGACCACAGCCTGAGGTACGATGGCTAGTAAATGGACTTTTGGTGGATGATCAATACGAACAGAACTCAGGTGATGTTATTGAAAATCGTCTGATGTGGCCAGCAATTCAGAGAACCGATCTCAATTCCGTATTCACGTGTCAAGCAACCAATACATTATTGGCTGAACCTAAAGAGAGCAGCTATGTTCTGGACATCTATCGTAAGTTCATCTTTCTTTGAATTCCCTGTTACATTCACCATTTAATTTTTATCCCTTTGATATTTGCTGAGATTTTTTCTGTTTCACCCTTCCTTTTATAGTTAACCCTTTATTTAGTGAGAGAAAAATATATTTGAATTCATTCCATCCTTTCAACATAATTTTCATGATACAGTGTATATTTTTATATTTTAAAATATTAAGTTTTTCCTTTGTATGAAAAGAGTAACATTTGATCCAATTGGCATATTTTTTATTTCTGGTTGAAAAAGAAGCAGATTGAAAAAGAGATGTCAAAGCGTCCCAGCTTTGCGGAATGCTCGAACTCACGAGATAGAGCTATATCAGTAGGGGAAAGCGCGCTACGTTCTGACAAATTAAGCTTCGAATAACTCAATCTTTTCTTTATGTTCCTAATGGATTCGTCCTATGACTCTATTCAGAAATTTTAAAACAGCGGTCTAGCTATTAAAATATAATATTATAATGGGTCAAATTAATTAAAAACATATTAAAAAGAAATAATTGTACGAAGTTTGATCCGTTCGAAGGTAGGACCCTTATTATCTTTTCGCATGCTTTATGGGTAGGGGAGACCGGGGAGGTTTGGGACACTTTTTCATGTTTTGACTTTCAGACACTATTCCAAAAAACCACGATAGTGTATTACAATTTTATGCAGTCTATAGGATACTTATGGGTATTGACTTTATAAAAAGTACTCAATAGAACTTGGAAAACAACTCAGTTTTCTTGGAGAAGATAAAACATTTTACTTGACGCTTTGTCCCAAACCTCCCCGATGTGGGGCAGTATGGGACGCAAAAGGAGATGTTTGGGACGCGTTTTTTCTCGCATAATTTGCATTACTGGAACACGTTAATTAATTTTAAATACCAGATTAAAAATATTTCTGATAGAAATAAAAATGTTTCATCTTTTATTTACACTTAGAAATTAATATCAATTTTATTTGTATAGTAGAGTCATTTATTGTCAATCAATTATTTAAAGTATTTTCTTCTTATTTTCCATCTACCTTTCTTTTCTTCTTTTTATTCTAAATATTGCAATCATGATTATCAAATTCCTCAGGCGAGTAGATTTTCTTGCAACTCTTAGTTTTGAACTCATTGACGGATTCCTGTTTGATTTTACGACAACTGCATTGTACCTGTTTTCTCACTATTTCTCTAAATTAGCTCTCGCCTTGCCTTTTCTGGAGAGCTTGTTCGAGAAATTTTCGAAAAAAATTGTTTTTAACTAGATTGGGCAAAGATCGAATATCCTCTGAGAAGGA